>NC_063167.1:68197109-68509297 GCF_023159225.1 Perognathus longimembris pacificus | reverse complement strand
TCTCCAGTGCATCTGGGTATTCCACGAGGGGATCTGACCCATGATCTTGCTTGGTTCCAGGTATGAGCAGGGCAGCATGCTTACGCTGGGGGCTGTGGATTCCTCTTACTACACAGGCTTTCTGCACTGGGTGCCCGTGACCAAGCAGCAATACTGGCAGGTAGCTGTGGACAGGTGAGTGAGCCGAGCCCTGCGTGGGACTCGTTGTGTGGAGATAGGGGGATGCAGGTATTAGGCCACAGGCTTTCATGAGCTGGCTTTGAACCAGGATCCTCAGATCTCAGCCTCCTGAGTAGCTAGGAATACAGGTGTGAGCCACCGGTGCCTGGCTAAGATATCTCTTGAGGAAATGAGGTCAGGGAGCATCTTCTGTGCCCATTTTCTAGATCAGAAGCTGAGATGTGCAGTAATTCCAGAAAGAAAACTTGAAAGCAGTTTTCCAGGCAACTAGTGCAGTACTTGTTATCCTTAATTTATGTACATGGGTGGTTTTATTGTGTTTGTTGTTGTTTTCTCCATGGAAAGTGGTCTAGCCTCAGTTAGCCACAGACTCAGGAGAAAATGGTTTCAGACCTTTTCTCTGGGCTCAGGAAGTTTGGGGGGCGGGCGGACTCCAGGAAGGGGCTGAGGATGCTTGATGCTTTTCTCTCTGTATGAGGGTCCTGGCAGGAGTGGGAAGGATGCAGGGAGGGAGGCTGAATGCAGGTTCTACCCTGATGCCTTCCTGTTCGCCTTGTCAGAGTCACCATCAATGGCGTGGTGGTGGCCTGTGATGGCGGCTGCCAGGCTGTCCTGGACACGGGCACCTCCCTACTGGCTGGTCCCAGCCAAGACATCCTCAGCATCCAGAAGGCCATTGGAGCAACCCAGGGCCAGTATGGCCAGGTGAGGCCAGGCCCTCAGACCACTTCCCAAGGCCCCTGAAGTGGGACCCCCTTTCCACATGGAAGGAATGAAAGGGGTGGTGTGGGATCCTCCAACAGACCCTGGGGCTGCGTGGAAGGGCTTTTTTTTTTTTTTTTGCTATGTTTTTTTATTATTAATTGAACATAAATTTTTTTACAATGTGTTGTGCAAAGAGGGTGCAGTTACATAGTAGGGCAGTGTGTACATTTCTTGTGATATCTTACAACCTGTTTTGTGGAAGGGCTTTTCAATGATCTCTTGGCTTGGCCATCCTTGCTACCCCATTGTTCTTGGAGAAGCTGAGATCTGGCTTCTGAATCTTCTGGAAGATTGTGCCCTTTTTGTGCCTCAAGTCCCAGTGCTTCCCTTTTCCTTTCTGCCAGCCGTGTGTTCCCAGGGGCTTTGTGTGCTCTGACTGGGCCTGGATGGGGAGACTTGAAAACTAGCACCTTTTGCCCCTCACTATGGTTGGTCTACAGGCCTGACCATCCCCCAATCCCCTCAGTGGGATCCTTTTGAGGACCATGTCCTGCGAGCTTCCCTGTGGTCCTGTGAGAAAGTGGGGTCCTCTCCACATCTAGGGGCTCACAGGGTTCAGAAGAAGAGGTTCTGTGCTGCTAGCATGGCATCTTTCTCTTTTGTGTGCCAGTCCTGGGACTTGAACTCAAGGCCTGCACACTGTTTTTCTGGTGCATAATTGGAGATAAGAGTCTTACAGACTTTTCTGCCCTGACTGGGTTTGAACTGTGGTCCACGACTCTTAGCCTCCTGAATAGCTAGGATTATAGGCTTGAGCCCCAGCGCTCAGCATGGCATCTCTTTTACTCATGATGCCTCTCATTTTTTCTTAGTTTCTCATTGATTGCTGGATTCTGAATATGTTGCCCACTATCGTCTTTGAGATCCAGGGTAGAAAGTACCCATTGCCACCCTCTGCCTACACCATGCAGGTAAGGGTCTCCAGAGAGGGAGGATTTGGCTCCAGCACCCTATCCTGGCCAGGCAGTGAAGTGGGTGATAAGTAGGATGGATAATAGGAGAGGCGGGGTGGGGGGCAATTATACAGCCTTTGGAGTGAGGCCCTGTTGTCTGGGATCTCATTCATGGCCACCACAAATTCATCCTGGGAGAAATGAGTAACAAGGAAGGCTAGGGCACCAAAGCTTGAGGGAGGGATGTCAGCCAGCCCACAGCTCAAGCTCCCAAGACCCAAGACCCTGTTCAGGTTTCTTTAGCTTGCCTGGCTTTGTGAGGACTGTTGGCCTGATCCTGAGAACCCCACACTGGTGAGATGGCCTGCTATGGGCTGGTCATGAGGATGAGTGTGCTGAGAGCTGGTGGGCCAGGCGCTGTCATGGACAGATGAAGGATATGGAGTCCAGGACTCAGGTCTCCCGGATGCCACAGGATGATCTCCAATTAAGTCACTTTAGTTTTTGAATCTTAATTTCTTCATCTTGTTGGGTATGATGGAGCCAATATCTATTTGTGTTCCTGGGAAGAGAAGTGATTGTGGGGAGGGGTAGAAACTATTTGCTGTCACATCTGGCTTCATTTTGTCCTTGCCTTCCCCAGGAACAGGGCTCCTGCTCCAGTGGCTTCCAGAGCAACACTCATTCCCAGCTGTGGATCCTAGGGACTGTTTTCCTCCGGGAGTATTACAGTGTCTTTGACCGAGCCAACAACCGTGTTGGACTGGCTAAGGCTATCTGAATGCACCCTGGAGTCGGGACCATGCCTTCTTCAAATGCATGCATGGATGTAGCATGCACACACGTGCACCTAGATTAGGTTTTCTGGAAGTTGGCTCTTAATAAACACTGCATTTCCGCAAAGCCTGCTTTCCCTTGTCCTCAATGGTTCTGAAGCCTGGCATTCGTTGGGGGAGGGGCAGTGCCTACAGTGGGGCTGGAGGCTGAGGGAGGCACTGGCTTGGGGAGGGTTCAGGGCATCATTGGCAGGTGGAGGCTTTCATGAGAAGTCTATTTCATGCTTAGGGAAGACCAGGTATGTGTACCTCCTGCCCTAGATCTTTCTAGAATGAAGAAAGGTACCTGAGGATGACAGGCCAGGGTGTGGTTGTGGGGCTAAGTAGAGAACTCTTGGTCCATCAAAGGAAGTTACTAAGTCCAGGGCTTCTCCTCCTGGATGATACAATGGAAAAAGCATTTGGAAGAGATTCCAGGGTTCCAAGGTTAATATCACTTTGAATAAGGGCTCAAAACCCAGATATTAGTGCTCACAGGACAGCACCACACAGAAGCAGACTCCTGTCAGCCTGCTCTCAGAGGCTGGCAGTCAAGATCCAACATCAGTGTGCAGGTTCCCAGGGAAGATGGCCACTGTCAAGCACACAGAGCATCCATGTTCACAGAGCCCTCTGTACTCTTCTGGAAGGGCTGCTCAGGAAATGGACAAGAGCAGAGCAAGGGCTCCCACGAGGGTTTAGGAAGTGTTCGCAGTTATATTTCCTAATACAAGGCCCCTAGCTGTCTTGGGAGGTGGGGTAAGCAGATGAGCTTCTGAGGAGAACCTAGACCTTGGAGTTGGCTTGGACTTCCTGGACAGTGCTCTGCTGGGGCTGCATGCATTTGTTCCCATACTTTCCTTAATTTACTT
Source organism: Perognathus longimembris pacificus (assembly GCF_023159225.1). Classification (NCBI taxonomy): domain Eukaryota; kingdom Metazoa; phylum Chordata; class Mammalia; order Rodentia; family Heteromyidae; genus Perognathus; species Perognathus longimembris. The sequence continues at coordinate 68,505,772 of NC_063167.1, read as the reverse complement.
TTATTTATTTAGGTCCTTGGTGTTATGACTTAGTTTCTTTTGCTCAAAGCTGGTTCTCTACCCCTTGAGCTACAGCTCTACTTCTAGCTTTTCTTTTCTTTTTTGTTTGTGTTTTTGTTTTATTGGCCAGTCCTGGGCTTGGACTCAGGGCCTGAGCACTGTCCCTGGCTTCTTTTTGCTCAAGGCTAGCACTCTGCCACTTGAGCCACAGCACCACTTCTGGCCATTTTCTGTATATGTGGTGCTGGGGAATCGAACCCAGAGCCTCATGTATATAAGGCAGGCACTCTACCCCTTGAGCTACAGCTCTACTTCTAGCTTTTCTTTTCTTTTTTGTTTGTGTTTTTGTTTTATTGGCCAGTCCTGGGGCTTGGACTCAGGGCCTGAGCACCTTCCCTGGCTTCTTCTTGCTCAAGGCTAGCACTCTGCCACTTGAGCCACAGCGCCACTTCTGGCCATTTTCTGTATATGTGGTGCTGGGGAATCGAACCCAGGGCCTCATGTATACGAGGCAAGCACTCTTGCCCCTAGGCCATATCCCCAGCCCCAGTGAGTACATTTCATATCAAACGTGTTACCTCTTCCCTCATTTTTCTCCCACCTTCCTCCCTTCCCATTCCTCCCTCTCCCCTAAGTTGTACAATTGGTTTACAATTGGTTATTGTCTTGTAAGTATTGCTGTTGCCTTGGTTGGCCTTTTACCCTTTGTTTCCCTTCCCTAGTTCCGATAAACATATATACAATGCTCAGTATACTAAAATGAACTACAGTGACATCAGGGGTAAAACTATGGTGAAAAACAAAAGAAAAAGGCATAATTTCACATGGTATGTTGGAAATAACAACAATGATAAGCCACTTATTTCCATAGCTTGGAGTTCATTTTGCTTAGCATCATGTTATGTGTTCATATGTACACAGCTACTGAGCTATTGTGATCTTCTGCTAGGACTATCCTAGACCTGTACTAATTATTACCAGTGAGACCATAGAGTCTCTGTTTCTTTGGGTCTGGCTCACTTCACTTAGTATGATTTTTTCCAAGTCTTTGCATTTCCTTAGGAATGGGGCTGATACTCTTTGTTTGCCAAAAGTGAGACAGAATTGGGCCACTTTCATTATTTTTAGTCTTCTTGTAGATTAAGAAAAAAAAAAGAAAAAGCCAAACAAGTTCATAAAAATTGTTATATATTTAATCATTTATACCTAACAATTGCATTTTTAAACATCCAAATCTCAATTGGGGATAAAGAAGAAAGTGTCTGTCCTAAATGTAGCGCTTGGATCAAATAACCTCCACTCCTCTTGGCCTTGTTGGCGTCCCTGTCACCAGCTGGTAGTGAGGACCCAGTAAGGCCAGGGTATCTTCTACCAAAGCCACCTCTGTGGCCTTGGATCTGGTCCAAGCTGCAGTAATTGTTCTTCCTAGAATATTCTCAGTATCCCACCCTCTGTGGCCTCAAATCTGCTCATATCCCATCAAGATCCTGCCAGCATTCCCTAGTCGATCTCTAGGACAGATTCTGAAATCTTGAGCATCCACTTCTGTAATGTTGGGTCAAGAACTGTGGCCCTAATGAGTGGCTCCCTCAGTGCTGTCTGCTGGCGAGGCCAGGCAGAGGGCAGCAGGTGGCCATCCGCCATGGTGCTGGAAGCTGGCCTCTGAGCATCTCTGACTGCCTGTCCCCTTTGATTGCTCTGCCCCTTCCACCCTTTCTTATCTGAGAGTTGCTCCTCATCTGTCAGAGGAGTTTAAATGCCACCCCCTCAGAGGTGATAGTGCATCAGTCTGTGGGCTCTAACGCTCTTTACAATATTTCTTCAGTCATGATCATTACTCTGAATGAGGCTCCTGTATCTGTGTTTCCTCTGAATCCCCAGCCCAGGAGTTCCTGGCATACTACGGTGGCTGTGCCTTGTGGTGTAAGAGGGCACATCTCTGATCAAGTGGCCCCAATAGGGTGTCCAACGTCTTGAGTGTTTGTGAGCTCCTGTTTCATGCACCCCTCCTCCCCTGAGTGGACAGGCTGACGCTCCTGGCTTACATTGGCATTTTCTGCCTCCCTCACTCCTGTCGCTCAAGTCCCTGCCAGCTCATATGCTAATGAGAGGAAATGTTTGGCCAGGGAGAAACTTGGAAAGGAAGTCTTTGAAATGGAAATGTTATGACAAAATGATGGATTGGTTTTTGAGCTGTGCAGTTTGTTTCTCCCTTGTGGCAGAAGAGAAAATATAACTTAGATAGAAATAGTAAAGGTCATCCTTTACAAGGGGGCTCCAAAAGGCAACAAATGCAGAGAAACCCCAAATCAGGAAGCAAACAGTGGAACCTGGGGTGAGTGGACAGCCTATGGTGGCAGATGGACAGAATCTGGCTGCCTAGTATCCCAGGCTGGAGGTTGAGTGCCCAGAGCAAGAGGCAGTTGCTACAAAGGCAGAAGGAGAAGGGACATGAGGACCATCTTGCACGGACAACTTTAAGTACCCTTTAGTGCCTCTGTCCTTCTCCTGCCTTCCTTTTGTCTGTCTGCTCTGGCCCTTTCATCTGTCCTTTTTTTTTTCCAGTCTGAGACCTGGATGCAAACTCAGTAACTCATGCTCTCGTTCACTGGCTGCCACTCTACCTTGAGCCTTGCTGTCAGCCCCTTTCATCTGTCTTGATCTACCAACTGCTTGGCTTAAATATTGCCTTCCATTACATGTCAAGACAACTCTCACATTTAAACCCCTTCCTCAAACCACAGGAATACTTACTGGCCAATCCTGAACCCTGAATGGTCACCTCTTTTTTTCATGGTATACTTTTATTCATTGAGTTCCTGCTCTCTCTCTCTCTCTCCTCTCTCTCTCTCTCTCTCTCTCTCTCTCTCTCTCTTTCTCTCTCTCTCTCTCTCTCTCTCTCTCTCTCTCTCTCTCTCTCTGTATGTGTGCACTATTCTAGGTTTGACATCCTTCGGTGTGCATACAGACCTTCCAGCTTCATGAGCCTTATGTCCTGGGGAAAAACGGTGCAGGTGACAAATGCACATACATGGTTGTAATTGCCATGAGTCAAATGAAGCTGGTGAGCAGTGTTGAGAGTACTGAGCTTTAAATTGATACTGGAAGGGTGAGTTCAGTCAGAAGGTTGTATTTGGGAAAAAATTATGAAGAAGGAGTTGTGCATGCATATATGGAGAAGTGACAGTGTGCACAGATCAAATGTATCAGTGCTAAATTAAGGGAAGTTACCTGCCAGGTAATGGTGACCCATGCCTGCAATCCTAGCTACCCTTATCTCCAATGAATCAGCTGAAAGACAGAAGTGGAGCTGTGGCTCAAGTGATAGGGTGTCAGCCATGAGTGAAAGTGCCAAGTGAGAGTTCCAGGCCCTGAGCTCAAGTATGAGTGCGTACATACATGTTACCAGTAGATAAAAATGGGTACACAATACAACCCATCCATACTACTCCTGGGCATTTACCCAGATCATTACAAGCCAGGATACTGTAAAGACACTTGTACATCCATGTTTACTGCTGCACTATTCACAATAGCCAGGTTTGGAAACAGCTCACATTCCCTGCAATAGATGATTAGATCCAAAAAATATAGTATCTATACACAATGGAATTTTACTCAGCCATTAGAAAGAATAATATATCATTTGCAGGGAAATGGATGGACCTAGAACAAATCATCTTAAGTGAGGTAAGCCAAGCTCAGAAAGACAACAATGTATGTTTTCTCTCATATTCAGAAGCTAGATCCAAAATAAACTGGGATACACTGGGATTAACTATACAGGACTCTAGGCATTTAGACACAGTGAGACCAAAGGAGGATACGCTTAGAGGAGGAACACAAAGGTGCAATGTCTGTATAAAATAATATTTATCAAAATGAACTCCAAGAAATGGAATCAAGAGGGTTTTTTTTTGTTTTGTTTTTTTTTTTGGCCAGTCCTGGGCCTTGGACTCAGGGCCTGAGCACTGTCCCTGGCTTCTTCCCGCTCAAGGCTAGCACTCTGCCACTTGAGCCACAGCGCCGCTTCTGGCCATTTTCTGTATATGTGGTGCTGGGGAATCGAACCTAGGGCCTCGTGTATCCGAGGCAGGCACCCCAGCCCAAGAGGGTTTTTTCCTTGTTGTTGTTTTTCCTCTCTTCTTTTTGTTCACCTTTTGTTCACCTATCTGTCTTTGAGAGAGTAAAGAGGGGCACAGAAATGGGTGGACAAAGAGTGAATAAATGCAGCAGTGGTACTTAATAGACACTACATTGAAATGAACTATGTAACTTATGAGTAGGGACAGTAGAGAAAAACTGGGAGTAAAGGAAGAGTGACATTTCCCGAAAAGAAATGTACTCATTACCTGACTTATGTAACTGTAACCCCTCTGCATATTACCTTTATAATAATAATAATAATCTGTACATAATTTTTGCTTATATTGCATATCTTTCTAATGAAAACTCAGTCATACCTCAATAATTTTATACCTTTTATAGCATTTAATGTTGGGCACAGAGTAATCATTCATTCAGTAGATGCATTTTGAATAAGTATGCAAACTCCAATTGTCTTCTAAACCCCCAAATATGAAGTTACTCAGGAGTCAGCTCTAGTCCTAGAGCGCCCTCTAGTGACAAGATGTAAAAATATCATCTTTAAAGGCTTTTGTTTATATCCTGCAGTATCTAGGCCTCAGGTGACCTTGGGGACAGTGACTAAGTCTGACATTCAGGGCACAGTCACTTCTGCAGGAGGCAGATAATCACAGAATAGGTGGTCCCTGTTCTCCATCCACCTCTGTGGACATACCCAGTTTGCCATCCTTTCTCAGTCCTTTCTCCCTAGTGCCTTACTTCTATGATCTTTCTGGATCATTACAGAGCTGGCCAGGTGAGAATTTGCCTGATGGGTATGTCTCAGGGGCACTGGTCAGCATGGTAGCTGTAGTAACAGCAGCCAGTGTCACATCCAGTAGACATAGTAGAGATTCTGGGCTGGCTTAGGGCCAAGACAGGCTGAGAAGAAGCAGGACAACTTGCCCCACATTCTGGCTGGTGATGCTGTGATTCCCTTCTGAGGCCTTTTCATGGCCTAGGTGACCCCCTATCTCCTAATCTTCTCAAAGCTTCCATCCCTGGTCTCTGAGCCTTTCTGCTTTTGCCCTTGTTTTTTTTTCCCCTCTAGTCTCAAGCCATGAAACATGAGAGCCCCTTTCTTTCCCCAGGGCTCTGTTTAGGTTGTCCTTGGAGCTTTATTTTTAGAACAAGGAGCCTTGAAGGACAGCTTTGAACTGGTGCTCAGGGAGACCTGCAAGCTGGATCTTTGCCAGTCCCAGCCACAGTGCCCAGACGAGCCTCTGGGATGCGTGTCTTCAAGAGTGTTCCTGAGCTGGCTATCAGCATGCTTGGGTTTGAACCATAAGCCTGGAGCTCCCCAACTCTCTCCAACGGCCTACTGTTTGGCCTCAGCTCCTGAGACAGTGAGGTAAGTGACATCAACTAAAGACCGCTTTGACCCGACCTGTGGGTACTTGCCTCCTGTAGGTGGGATAGTAAGCAAAGAGTGGAGAATCTTCAGGTCCTCACTATTCTTGGGAAATTCCAGAAACCAGCCAGTGAGGGAGGGGATGAGTTGAGAATCTCAGACTATTCAGAAATTGTCATCTTTGGCCAGAAAGTCAGATGACCTGGTCCCAGAGGTGTGGCATGGCTGCTCTCTCACCAGGTTGACAACCTTGCTGTGGGTAGTTGGGTCAGGCTTTGAGGGGTTATTTGGGCACAGGAGAGGAGAGGATTTCTGCAGTCTCCCTGGAGAAGGCCAACAGGCATCTGTCCCCAGGTCTTTCTCTGCCCTTTGACACTTGGACTCTTTCATCTTGGAAGATGCTCACCTGAGTTGGCTCCCACACAAGAGTTCTTCCCTCCTCACCACACTGGTCAGCTCCTACCAGCCCACTTTGACAAATATCTTCTAGGGCTGGAGCTGCCCCAGCTACATGAGAATGACAGCTCTGGGACTGTCAGGAACCAGAGGAGTTCAGATGCCATGTAAGGACCAGCAGTCTCCTCCACTGGAGACACCTCTACCAGGAAGGTAAAAGAGGTGGGTGGCACAGGGAACTGTCTTTCTCACACAGTTGATGGCCTTGGCCTGAAATATGGAGGATGACTATATGGGGCCTTGTCAATGTGAGCTTTCTTTTTCTCTCATCAGTTATTTCCTGGGCATCCCCTGCACCAGGTGCTAGAGCCACAGTGGCGCGTGAGACCCTGTCTTCAGCTTCATGAGCTTTATGGGAGTGTGTTAAGTCAGTTTCCTGTCATTGTGACAGAACATGGGAGAAAATCACCTTACACAAAGGAAAGGCTCATTTTGGTTCATGGAGTCATGATAGTTCAGCCCCGTGGTTGGTTGGCTGTACTGTTTTGGGACTACGTTGAGGCAGAACATCATGACTAAGCAGAACCACTCAGTTTATGATGGCCAGGAAGCAAAGGAGAGACATAGGAAGGAGCCAGAGCTCCAGTTTCCTTTAAGGGCAGGCCTCCAATGACCAGACTTCCTCCCACTAGGCCCCGCCCTTACACAGTTCACCATCTTCCAATAGCACCAGTCTCTTGAGAACCAAGCCTTTGACACACATCTTTGAGGGGTGACCCTCCAGATTACAACTATAGCATGGAATCTGATGATTATTTTTAGGAGAGGGAAGCAGGAGGGGGGTAGTGGGAGTGGAGAAACCATATTTTCAAGTTAAATTTTGAATATTCTGCCCCGTTGTTCCTTCAATTGGTTGCAGTGTCCTAGAAAAGATGGTAAGTCTGTAGCCAAACTCCATCTGTCAGACTGTTACTTATGCCAACAAGTAACAAAAATCTTTGTTAGGCCTGCTGTCCCAGATCTTAGCCCAGAACTTGGTGGCTGTTGTTCAGTCTGTGCTTCTGAGCCTACCCAGGAGGATAGGTTTGAAGAGTGGGAAGGGAAGCAACTGGGGCTGCATCTGTAGAGATGGTGGCTTTGGCCTGTTTGCTTTTGAAAATTCCCAGCCCTTCCTAGGTCAGGGAAGATCCTGTGTCTAGTTTCCCTGTCTACTTTTCCAGAGTGACCTCTTGGGCTTTTCTAGCCTCTCAGGCATCTTACCCCCTAGCTGAGAAGATGTGGCCTCTATCAGTCCAACAGGGATTTTTTGTTTGTGCCAGTACTGGGACTTGAACTCAGGGTCTAGGTACTATTCCTTAGCATTTTTGCTCAAGGTTATCACTCTACCACTTGAGCCACACCTCCACTTCTGGCTTTTTGGTGGTGAATTGGAGATAAGAGTCTTACAGACTTTCCTGCTCAGGCTGGGTTTGAACTGTGATCCTCAGATCTTAGCCTCTGGAGTAGCTAGGATTTACAGGTGTGATCATCAAGCCATGATTGCTCTCCTAGATGAAATAAACTTAGCCCTCTGGGTGGACAATTCTTTAAGGCTCACTCCTTGGACAGCAGAGACTGTACCTTGGGGGCCATCCCCCTCTGGGGTGAGGGTGGGGCTTTGACTCCTGTGCTGCCATCACCACATGGTTCTTTGAGAGGTGCTGTTCCCTGTAACTCTCCAACCCTCTGGTTCTAATATGAGTGTACCCCTCTTGCCATTATTCTTCAGTGAATAGGATGCCAATGCCCCAAAGGAGGATGGACTAGAGCAATATGTCCCCTGACGACAACACTTAAGAGCTATAGGGTTAACATAATCAGTATCCTGGCTGACTTATTTATTTGTTTATTTATTGGTGTTGGTACTGGGGCTTGAACTCAAGGCCTTGACTCAAGGCCAGACTGGGTTCAACTCCAATTCTGTCACTCATTAGACTTTGTGATGGTGATGTTTCTATGTCTCAGTTTTAGTCATGAGCTTGAAGCATGGGCATTTATCTATCCAATAGAGCATAGAAAAGGCTACATTAAAGTCACCAGCACAACCATGTTCATTGCAGCACTATTCACCATAGCCAAGATATGGAATCATCCCAGATGTCCCCCAGTGGACGAATGGAATCAAGAAAAATGTGTTGTATATACACAAAGGAATGTTACTCAGCTATCATAAAGAATGATATAGTACCATTTGTAAGGAAGTAGAAAGACTTGGAAAAAGTTACATCAGGTGAAGTAAGCCAGACCCTAAGAAATGTGGTCATTATTATAGCAATGTGAACAACTGAGAAGCATCCAATATCTGGGAGAAAGAGGATGATTGTATCTCCTTACAACCTGTACCTTGGTTGCAGAAACCTGGGCTGGGTGGTCCAGGGGCTCTTAATGTGGGGGGCCATGTATTTTCATGTGGAAAGACTCTCAACTATTCCAATGTGGTGCTTTAATTCAGACCTTTCTTCTCCTTCTAGCTCTGCTCTGGCAATGGGAGAATATCTTATGTGATGTTTCATGCTTGTGGTCCACAGCCTTACCGTAGAGCCTCCTATAATTCTGGTCTCCTTGCTGCATGACCTTGTGCTTTGGAGTGTGGGTGGGGCAAGCTGAAAACAGACAAGAGCAATGGGACCTTACTTCTGAGGTTGGTTTGCAAAGGCCGGATTTCCTCCAGCTCACATTCTGTCTTGCTGGCTCCAATGAAATGAGAAACCATGTTGTGAGATGTCTATGGCAAGGTTCATGTGCCAAAGATGTCCAGCTGACAGACAAGGAGGATCTGTCACCCTTGGATTATGAGCTTGGGAGCTCCCTTCAGCTTGTTACTTCAGTGTAACAGAAGTACAAACTCCAAGCATAGGGACCCATGTAATTGGTACCTGTCTTTCCTCTTCCACAAAACCTGTGAGATGTCACTGTGGGTTGTTTTAATCTGTTAAGTGTTGGAGTATCTTATTACATCCAAGAAATAAAGGTGTTATTACCCCTCCCCCCAAGGGATATAATCTCATCTTTACATCAATCATCTGTCCTCCTTTTGTTCCTTTTTTCCTCAGCATCTATTACACTTGATATGTTGTAATGGGGGTAATAATATCCAAATCACACAGATATGTCTCATGGAACCCTATGGATTTTTTCATTTTTGCTGTTTTTTTTTTCAGTACTGGAGCTTGAATGCAGGGCCTTGCACTGTGGCTCAGCCTTTTTCAGTCAAGGCTCTACTACTTGAGTCACACCTTCATGCCTAGCTTTTTGCTAGCTAATTGGAGATAACAATCTTATGGATTTGGCTGGCTTTGAATTAGTATCCTCAGATCTCAGCCTCCTGAGTAGCTAGGACTGTAGGCATGAGCCAAAAGTGCTGGGGTACAGGTGGGTTTACTCTAGATTTGGACCACTTTTTATAAAATGTCCCTAGGACAGATCTACGACAGAAGGTTCAGATCCTCATCTACCTCTGTCTTAGTTTGAGTAGCATCTTTTATACTTTGCTAAGGAATCTCATATTATATGTCATGGTAATCTTGGGAATTTGATATATTGTTTATTGATGCTGTTAACAATGGGAAAACAGGCCCAGAGAGAGGCAAGTAATTATGTAGAGCCATGAAGGTTCTGGTGGCAAATGAGACAAGACATGTCTCCACAGTGTTAACAATTCTTTCTTATAGGTGAATGGAGAGAGATGTGCATCATAAGATTAGGTTCCCTTGGACTAGGATTAGGGTCTCTTGGGCAAGGAGGTTTGGTGGCCCAGTCTCCGATATTAGGTCGCCCATAATCCTGTGTCCACCACACTGCCCTTTAGCTCTGGACTTGAAACTCGAATCAGTGCAGTGATGTGAAGCATTAAGAATCCATTTCAAATTTGAACAACATGCTGATGTAAAAAGGGATTTTCTATCTCAGAGGGTGGTGGCCTCAGCTATGGTTCCTGATAAGTCTGTTTTGCAGATTTGTCAAACATGTGCCCTACTCCCTGCTCTAGGAGGATGAAGAAAGGCTCAGGCACTGCAAGTATGTGTATTTATGTGGTGAGGAGTTAGCTCTTGACTTCAGAGGTCCATTGCTTTTTAAAATTGTTTCATTCTTCCTTCCCTCTTTCCTTCCTTCCTTCCCTTCCTTCCCTTCCTTCTTTCCTCCTCTCTTTTCCCTCCCTCCCTCCCTCCCTTCTTCCCTCCCTCCCTCCCTCCCTTCCTTCCTTCCTTATTTTCTTTCTTTCCCCTTGGCAGTACTTGAGTTTGAACTTAGGGCCTAGTAGGCAGGGACTCTACCACTTGAACCACACACCAAGGTTTTTGTTTTCATTGTTTTTGAATAAGCCATTTCTTTCTGCCCAGCTGTTCTTGACTGTGATCTTCCTATTTACCTTTGCCATATAGCTGAGATGACATGTGTGTGTCATTATACTCAGATTTTTTTGTTTGTTTTTAGTGGTTGAGATGAGATCTTGTAAACTTTTGTACAGGCTGGCCTCAAACCTCAATCTTTCCAGTGTCTACCTTCCCAGTAACCAAAGATTATAGACTTAAGCCATCATGCTTGGCTGTGTGTGTGTGTGTGTGTGTGTGTGTGTGTGTGTGTGCACGCGCGCGCACGCACACGCGCATGCACGTGCGCATGCGCACGCACTGCTCCTGGGACTTGAACTCAGGGCCTGAGTGCTATCCCTGAACTTTTGTGCTCAAGGCCAAAGCTCTACCACTTGAGCCAGAGATCCACTTCTGGCTTTTTGAAAGTTAACTGGAGATGACATTTCATGAACTTTTGTGTCTGGGAAAGCTTCAAACCTTGATCCTCAAATCTCTGTTTCTTAAGTAGCTAGAATTACAGATAAGTGCGAGCCACCAGTGTCCAGCGCTGGCTTGTTTTTGAGATAGGATCTTGCTGTGTTGCTCAGGCTGTCCTGGAACCCACACTCCTGAGTGATGGGACACAGGCATGCAATTCCACAGTCAACATGTTGGGTCCTTTTCTGAGGGTGTGAGGAGGGAAGCAGAACAACATGAAACTCAAGTCCTTGTGGGCTTGAAAAGCATTCCCAGAATGCTTCCTGTTGTCTCTCCTTCCTCTTCTTCTCACTTACCTCTTCCTCCCTTCTCTTCTCTCCTGAAAGACAGAAACAGGGTGGGGGACTTTCTCTTGCTCCTCACACAAAGTACACCATTCACTTCTCATGATAATCTTGGAAGTCTGCTTTAAAAAAACAACAACTAGTTGGTTATATTCGTATTTATTATTTCTGTTAATAACAGTATTTGGGAATGGTGGGGGGAGGGGAGTAGGGCTTTGCCCTAGCCCCTGTGGTTTACAGGAACAGGAAACCGTCTAAAAGTCAGGTCTAAGGAGGATGCCTGCCTTTTCTCCCCACGCATCTGACTGACACTGCAGCCACGGGAGTGAGATAGCATTCATTATCCTGTGACATTTTGAAGGCAGCTCTTTTACCTCCACTTCCCCTGAGATGCGATAACAAAAGTTTGTCTGATCTTCCTTCCCCCTCTCCCTGGCTCCCTGCCACCCCTCATTCCCTTTCATCTCTGTGTTTGAGGGCAAACGTTCTTCCCATGTGTCACTGAGCCAACACAGGAGTCCCCAGGGAGACCAGACTCTTCTCTTCTCCCTTCAAAGGGCCTTTGAGAGCTAAAGTCTGCAGGGTGGATGGCATGTGTTCCCTTTTTTGAGGAGGCTGGAGTCTGCTGCTGAGCAGGGCTGGGTGCCTTGGGTGCTTTCTTCCCTCCCCACCCCAGGATCCAATACAGAGTGAGAAGGTAAGATATGGACTCTTGGGGAATGGGTTGTGGGGGGATCTGTGTGGATCTATTCCTGGAGGGAGGGACAAGCTCCTGCCAATAGGACTTACATGCTTGCCCTAGCTGTCCTGGGGCCGGCTGAGCCAGGGTACCAGGGTCCAAAGGAGAGAACATTCAGATTGCTGTCCACAACTGGTGCTGCCTTCTGAAGGCTTGGTCAGTCTGCTAGCGGGCTTGGGAAGGTATGGAGACAGGGTCTTAAGAGAATCCCCTGGAGAAGATGATTTTTCCTTCCTGGTATCCTGCCTGCCAGGGAGAGAGCCTGGGGTGGGGGAAGGAAGCTGTCTCCTGAGCAAGCAAGCTGCTGTTGCCACCGAACCCCCTCATCACTGCCTAAGTATATATTTGGAGAGGAGAGGAGAGCAATGGGATAAATCGTTCTTCACCAAGCACCTCACACACACTCCTAGAGTATATCCCCTAATCCCCGCAGGCTGCCAACTCTAAGCTAGGCTGTCACACCCAGCAGGGCAATGGCTACCAACTCAGATGCCACCACCCACAGCTGGCAGGTAGGTGGATGATACCAGACCAAGTGCAGAGAGGAGGTGATCACAGTCAGAAATCTATCTACTCACACACACACAAAAAAGAACAGTAAAATGAGTCCCATAAACCAACCTTTAACCGAATAATTATCAAGCAAGATTTTGCTCTTTCTCGGAAAAGATTTTAGCACTGTGAAATCTTTTTAAAAACATTTTTATTGATATTAGAAAGGTGATACACAGAGGTGTTACAGTTACACAAATCAAGTAACGAGTACATTTGTTTTTTCACAGTGTCCTCCCTTTCCTTGCTCTCTCCAAGTTTTTCCCCACCCACAGGTTGTACAGTTCATTTTCAACATAGTGTCTAGTGAGTACCACTGCTACATTTGTTCACCAAGTTGTCCCTCCATTTCTGAGCCTCCTTTTATACTCCCAAAGACAGATAAATGAACAAATAGTGACAAAAAAGAAAACAAAAACAAAGAAAAAACCTCTTTTTTCCATTTACTGGAGTTCATTTCAGTAAATATTATTTCATATGATCAGATGCACATAGACATTGTGCCTTTGTGTTCCTCTCCTAAGATTATTCTCCTTTGGTCTCACTGTGTGAATGCCTAGCAATGTGAAATCTTTAAAGCTGAATGCTGGCTTAAAGTTTTGGAATCAACTTTAGCCCTAGGGCCATTAGTGTGCAATTCTGCTTTGGGGATCCTGGCTGGGGTTATAGGGTCTCTTGCCCAGAACTTTCTATGCCCCAGTCCCAATTGCACCCCAGGTATATCCCCATAACTTCTTCAAAGATTAGCTTCCTGCCTCATACTCTCCTTTAAGGGTGTCTTCAGTGAGGGGGTCTTGGATTTAGGAAGAATATGGTGGGGTAGGATGGAATCTTATCAGACATATAAGATGAGAAGGGGAACTTAAAGGGCTAGTTCATTAATTCAACAAATATTGAGTATACACTATGAGCTTCGAATGACATTTTGAAGTGAATATTTTTGTGAGAAATCACAGATAACCCCAAAAGTGACTGTGAGTATGTACATTTATTTATTTATCTGTGTGTATAAACATGTACACCCATACATGTCCATTTTCCCCTCTTTGCTTTCAAATGAGCTTATGTATGTGATAGGATTGTGGGCTGTAGTTCTGGGGGCAGGGGCTGTGCTGTGATCTGGAGCTGGGCCACATCATGCTGGTGTTGACTTACTTTGCAGTGTGGCTAGTGTTGCGGATTGGCCCAGAGAGAGGCACAGAGTCTCTTTACTTGGGGTGAGGGTTAAGTGGGACAAGTGGTAGAGTGCTCCCTAGCAAGCAGAAGACCCTGAGCTCATGAACCTCATATTCCCCTCTCCCATGTTTGTGCTTGTCTGCTCCCCAAGGACTAGGCTGAGGAGCTGGGCAACCAGGGCACTGCTTCCCCAGGCTGTGCTGAGGTTCTGGGGCCTCCAGGGAAGATCGTATCCTCTTCATAGTGCAAAACACACAATACCCACTGACTGAAGATTTGGTAGCCCTGACTTCTTCATTGTTTCAGTCTGATCTTGGGTAAGCTGTTGATTTTTGGTTTGATTGCCTGTAATGTGAAAATAATGATCAAATCTATTGTACTGGTTATGTATAGAAATGTGTGAGATCATGACAGTGAATGGCCTTTGAAAAATGTATGCAAACACGACACAGGTATAAGGTATTTGATTATTCACATTGCTATTATTATTAAGCAACTCTCAGGTTTTGCTATTTATAGAAATTCTGGCTATTTATATTTTGATGGCAATACTAGGACTTGAATTCAGGGCCTTCTACTCTTGGTTGGTTACTTGCATTCAAGGCTAGTGCTCTACCACTTAAGCCACATCTCTACTTTCTGGCTACAAGAGTCTCATGGGCTTCTCTGCAAGGGTTGGCTTTGAACTGAGACCCTCAGATCTCAGACTCCTCAAGTAGTTAGGACTATAGGCCTGAGCTACCAGAGTCCAGGCTAACTTAATTCTTAACTCGCTGCCATTTAGGAAGACCAAACCCAGTACTTTCCAATAGAAAATGTATAAATAAATCCCTTGGGGTCCTGTTAAAATACAATTTCTGATTCAGTGGGTCTGGGCAGGCCTAGAGTTTGCATTTTCATGTTCTCAAGTGATGTCAGTGCTTCTGATGCAGGAGACTGGTGTTCTCCTTCACAGGACAGGCAATAAAATCTTGAAATGATGCAGTCCCATTTGTCCAACCTTTCTTTGATTTGTAGCCTTTCTGGGTCTTTGTTAAGGAAGTTCCGTCCTGCGCCAAGGAGCCCAAGTGTTTCTCCTACTCCTTCCTTTAGTGTTTTCAGGGTGTCTGTTTTGATTTCGAGGTCTTTAATCCATTTGGAATTGATTTTGGTGCAGGGTGATATATAAGGATCTAGTTTTAGTTTGTTGCATGTGTTGAGCCAGTTTTTTCAGCACAATTTGTTAAAGAGGCTATCTTTCTTCCAAACTATTGTTTTAGCCCCTTTATCAAAGATTAAGTAGGCGTAGTTCTGTGGGTTCATTCCCGGGTCTTCAATTCTGTTCCATTGGTCTTCAGGCCTGTTCCAGTGCCAATACCAAGCTGTTTTTATTACTATCGCTTTATAATACAACTTGAAGTTGGGTATTGTAATTCCTCCAGCACTGTTCTTTCTGCTTAGGATTGTTTTTGCTATTCTAGGTCTTTTATTGTTCCATATGAATTTCTGGATTGCTTCCTCTATTTCATCAAAAAATGGTGTTGGGATATTAATGGGTATTGCATTGAATTTGTAGATAGCCTTTGGCAATATTGCCATTTTGATTATATTAATCCTCCCAATTCAGGAGCATGGGAGGTTTTTCCATTTCCTTAGTTCTGACTTAATTTCGTTTTTCAAGGTTTTAAAGTTCTCCTCAAAGAGGTCTTTCACTTCTTTGGTTAAGGTTATTCCTAGGTATCTTATGTTTTGGGGGGCTATTGCAAAAGGAGTTGCTTTCCTGATATCAGCCTCGGTCTTCGGGTCGTTAGCATAGAGAAAGGCCATTGATTTTTGAAGGTTTATTTTATATCCTGCAACTTTGCCAAAGTTTTGGATCAGCTCTAGTAGCTTGGGGGTAGAGTCTATGGGATTTTTAGGTGTAGGATCATGTCATCTGCGAAGAGAGAAAGTTTAACTTCATCTTTTCCTACTTGTATCCCCTTTATATTTTCTTCTTGCCTGATTGCTCTGGCTAGGAATTCTAGTACTATGTTGAAGAGCAGGGGAGAGAGTGGACATCCCTGCCTTGTTCCTGATTTTAAAGGGAATGGCTTTAGTTGTTCACCATTTAGAGTTATGCTTGCTGTTGGTTTGTCATAAACTGCCTTGAAACTGCAGAGCTTCTGCACGGCAAAGGACATAGCTCGCAAGATAAACAGAAAGCCCACAGACTGGGAGAAGATTTTTACTGGCCATTCAACGGACAAAGGCCTCATATCTAAAATATATGCAGAACTAAAAAAATTACCTTCCTCCAAAACAAAACCACAAAGAACCAATAGCCCCCTCATCAAGTGGGCTAAAGACTTAAAAGAGACTTCTCTGATGAGGAAATGAGAATGGCCAAGAGACATGAAAAAGTGCTCTACGTCACTGGCCATAAAAGAAATGCAAATCAAAACAACATTGAGATTCCATCTCACCCCAGTAAGAATGTCATATATCAAGAAAACTAACAATAACAATTGTTGGAGGGGATGTGGCCAAAAGGGAACCCTACTTCATTGTTGGTGGGAATGTAAACTGGTTCAGCCACTCTGGCAAGCAGTATGGAGATTCCTCAGAAGGCTAAATGTAGAACTTTCCTATGACCCAGCAACCCCACTTTTGGGTATCTATCCAAAAAACCACAACCAAAATCACACTAATGCCACCAGCATAACAATGTTCATCGCAGCGCAATTTGTCATAGCGAGAATCTGGAACCAACCCAGATGCCCCTCAGTAGACGAATGGATCAGGAAAATGTGGTACATATACACAATGGAATTTTATGCCTCTATCAGAAAGAATGACATTGCCCCATTTGTAAGGAAATGGAAGGACTTGGAAAAAATTATACTAAGTGAAGTGAGCCAGATCCAAAGCAACATGGACTCTATGGTCTCCCTTATTGGGAATAATTAGCACAGGTTTAGGCAAGTCACAGCAGAGGATCACAAGAGCCCAATAGCTATACCCTTATGATCACATAAGATGATGCTAAGTGAAATGAACTCCATGTTGTGGAAATGATTGTTATATCACAGTTGTAACTACTTTCAATGTTCCATGTGTATCTGTAGCTTCTACTATTGATTATGTTTTTGTATCACCTTCCTGTGGTTATATCTACACTATCTCTGTAATCTTATCTGAGTATATTGGAAACCGTGTATACTGGTATTAGAACTAGGAAATTGAAAGGGAATACCAAAATTGAGAGACACAGGGTAAAAAAAGAGAAACAACTACAAAAGCAATACTTGCAAAACTGTTTAGTGTAAGTGAACTGAACACCTCAGGGGGGGAAGGGTAAGAGGGAGGGGGGAGGGGGTATGAGGGACAAGGTAACAAACAGTACAAGAAATGTATCCAATGCCTAACCTATGAAACTGTAACCTCTCTGTACATCAGTTTGGATAATAAAAACTTGAAAAAAAATCTTGAAATGAGAAGAAACAACTTAAGACAGGTAGTAGATGTTTGAGTTTATTGAAAGAGCTTGCAGACAGAGATAGCTATTGTTCACAAAAGGTAAGTTTGGTCTCTAGAAAAAGAGTAAAAGCAGGGCAAGAGAAGGAGAGAGAGGAGAGAGAGAGAGAAGAAAGGAGAGAGAGAAAATTTAAGAGACTCAAGAGACACCAAACCACTCACTTTCTGGACTTCTCTGTGGAACAGCTGCCATTGGTCTTATTAAGAGAGTCAGTGCTGCCCATTCTTGAGCCCACGCTGTTGAGTATCTTGTCGATTTCTCCTGGGATGTTTTGCTTTTCTTCGTTTTCAGTCTCCCGGTGGTAGAAGTAGTTGAAGTTGGAGACAATGACGGGTACAGGGAGGGCAATGGTGAGGACTCCAGCAATGGCACACAGAGTGCCCACAATCTTCCCCCCTGGAGTGGTTGGGCACATGTCACCATAGCCTACTGTTGTCATGGTGACCACTGCCCACCAGAAACCATCAGGAATGCTGGAGAAATGGGACTCTGGCTCATCTACTTCTGCAAAATAGATGGCGCTGGAGAAGAGGATGACCCCGATGAAGAGGAAGAAGATGAGCAGCCCCAGCTCCCGCATGGAAGCCTTCAGGGTCTGCCCGAGGATCTGCAGGCCCTTGGAGTGGCGGGAGAGCTTGAAGATGCGGAAGACCCTCACCAGGCGGATGATCCTCAGGATGGCCAGGGACATGTTCTGCTGGGCGCTTGGCTCTGTCTCCTGGACCAGCTCTGTGATGAGAGTTGCGAAGTAGGGGATGATGGAGATGATGTCAATGATGTTCATGATGTTCCGGAAGAAGTCTGTCTTGCTGGGGCAGACCACAAAGCGGAGCACCAGCTCAAAGGTAAACCACACGATGCAGGTGGACTCCACCACGAAGAAAGGGTCGGTGAACATGGTCTGAGAGAGGGCTGTCTTGTTTGTGTTGAGGCTGGGGTCTCTCACCACCTTCAGTTCCCGGTCTTCCCGGAACTCTGGGAGTGTCTCCAGGCAGAAGATGGTGATGGAGATGACCACAACCAGCACCGAAACCATGGCCACCCCACGGGCAGCATTGGAGCTCTCAGGATACTCGAAAAGGAGCCAGAACTGCCTGTGGAAATCATTAGTGGGAAGCAGTGTTTCAGGGTCTTTGATGAAGCCTTCATCTTCCCGGAATTGGTCCATTGCCTCGCTGCCCAGCTCATAGAAGGATATCTCATCAGCAAAGATATCAATGGGGACATTGGCTGGCCGCCGGATTTTCCCACCAGATTGGTAATAATACAGGATGCCATCAAAACTGGGCCGGTTTCGGTCAAAGAAATACTCATTCCTCATGGAATCAAAGAACTGCATCCTTTTATCCCGGTCTCCCAGAAGGGTCTCTGGGAACTGGTTGAGGGTTCTGAGCTGAGTCTCAAATCTCAGCCCAGCAATGTTGATAATTACGCGCTGGTTCCCTTCATTCATCAGGATTGGCTCGGGCCCAGGGGGATCGACATAATCTCCTGGGAGCCTGGAGAAGGCAGTCTCATGGCTGGTGCTGTCGTGGATGAGGAGCCTCCAGTTAGGAAAGGGGCTACTGCCAGGCCGGCTTTTGGGGCTGGTTGGATCAAAGTCTGTGGCATAGCCTGGCTCCTCCTGGATTTCCTCTGAGTTATCAAAATTGACCAGTGCAACCTCCATTTCTTTCCAGCCACACACATCCATTCTAGGGGGAGTCAAGGAAGCAGCATGAAGACCCTCGGCCTTTACTGCCTGCTGTGAGCTGTGGGAGAAGAAGGAATCCATCATATGGAAGCCAGAATAAAATATAGTTGGCTCTTGATTATTGAGGCAAGGTATACCCATGGACTAAACAATTATTCATTTTTAGTTTGAGAAAGAACTTCACAGCTATTTTGGCAACATGCTTCCCCTATAACCAACTTTCACCTCCTGAGTTCGTGATAAAACCATTAGAAGTTGCAGGAAATGGAGGTATGGCTCGACTGGTAGAGTGCGCAAAACATAGAGAAGAAGCCTGGCAAAGAGAGGCAGCAAAGCAGGATTTCAATACACAGTGGGGAAAGGTCATAACAAAAGAAAGGTAGCAGATCTTTTTGTGTTTTGGGGGGGAGCTAGTTCTGGAGCTTGAACTCAGGGCAAGGATGCTGTCCCTGAGCTTTTGTGCTCAAGACTAGAGTTCTACCACTTGAGCCACAGATCCACTTCTGGATGATTATTTATTTATTTTTCTGCTTAACTGGAGATAAGAGTCACATAAATTTCCTGCCAGTGCTGGCTTTGAACAGTGATTCTCAGATCTCAGTCTCCATAGTAGCTAGGGTTGTAGGCCTGAGCCCCCAGTACTTGGTGGTAGTAGATTTTTTTGAGATGGGGGATTTCACTTCAGGGCCTTGTATTGGATAGGCAAGTGCTCTATCTCTTGAGCCATAGCTCTCAGCTTGATAATAAAAAGCATAATTTTATATTTGTATGAAGTTCTTTATTCTACCCAGCATTTTGCCACACCCATCCTAATTCTGAACTTTTCTTTCATACCCAGCAACTAGTCCCTCATTCATCCATTAAGATTAAATCTTCAAAATATATCTAAAGGTTTACCTCCACCAGCACCTGTTGGACCAAGTGGTCAGGTCTGGGAGTGGATCATGTTCAGAAGGAAGCACAGGAGGATGGAGATGGGGTAGCTGGCCCACAGTGTCCTCTGTAATAACAGGCTATTGCTGCCTTGGGCTGCTCATCTAAATGGGTGACTTTGAGGCTGTAGTAAATGTGATACATATGCAGGCTGCTTTGGTGGAAAGGTGATTGTGGTCTAGATGTTATTTCTGCCAACATTTCCACATCATAGGAACTTTAGTAGTCACCAAACATTGGAATATTTTGTCTGGAACCCAAGATGTTCATAAAGTGTAGAAGTAAGTTAATGTTAATGTGTGTTTGTGTGTGTGTGTGTGTGTGTGTGTGTGTGTGTGTGTGTGTGTGTTGGTTGGTTGGGTGGTAAGGTTGGGAGAAGAACCCAATGAGCTTGGATCTGCATAAACATACAGTACCATTCCTTTTTTGGTCTATGCAGAAGAATGAAGCCAGGCTGGGGTGAGGGTGGAAGAACAATCAGGAATGTCACCCATGGTGAAATCTGTAGTGGTAATGGCCTTACTGAAGTTTCATTTACAGGTGAAAAGTCTAGACTGCTTTAGAACTGCTGACTGCTTGTGTTACCTTATCCATCTGTGTTGTCATCCGTAAGGAACCTGGTTTGAGTCCTTAGCTGCAGTGAATGTACAGTGTTGTCTTTTCAGAGTGATTTCATATTTATTTTTGTCGGTCATGGGGCTTGAACTCAGGGCTTGGGTGTTGCCCTGAGCATTTTTGCTTAAGGCTACTTCTCTACCACTTTGAGCCACAGCTCCACTTCCAGTTTTCTGGTGCTTACTTGGAGTTTCCTGCCCAGGACTGGAAATGATTCAAACTGTGAACCTGTGTGCCACCGGTGCCTGGCTGATTGAGTCTACATTCTTTTTTTTTTTTATTAATAATTATTTATTGTCAAAGTGATGTACAGAGGGGTTACAGTTTCATATGTTAGGCCATGGGTACATTTCTTATTTTTTATTTTTATTTTTTCTTTTTGGCCAGTCCTGGGGTTTGGACTCAGGGCCTGAACACTGTCCCTGGGTTGTTTTTTTTTTTTTTTTTTTTTTTTTTTCCTCAAGGCTAGCACTCTGCCACTTGAGCCACAGTGCCACTTCCGGCCATTTTCTGTATATGTGGTGCTGGGGAATTGAACCCAGGGCTTCATGTATACGAGGCAAGCACTCTTGCCACTAGGCCATATCCCCAGCCCATGGGTACATGTCTTGTACTATTTGTTACCTCCTCCCTCATTCCCTCCTCCGCCTCCCCCTTTCCCTCTCCCTCGATGTTTACACCAAATGGTTTTGCAAGTATTGCTTTTGGAGTCTTTTTATCCTTTGTCTCTCGATTTTGATATTCCCTTTCACTTCCCTAGTTCTATTACCAGTATATACAGTATCCAGGGTATTCAGATGAGATACAGTGATAGCGTGGGTACCACCACAGGAAGGGGATACAAGAGGATCATCAACAAAAGATGCTACGGTTTTAGATGGCATGTTGAAAGTAATTAGAACAGCGATATAACACTTGTTTCTATAACATGGAGTTTATTTCACTTAGCATTATCTTATGCATTCATAGGGGCATAGCTATTAGGCTCTTGTGATCCTTCGCTGTGACTAGCCTAAACCTGTGCTAATTATTCTCTATGAGGGAAACCATAGAGTACATGTTTCTTTGGGTCTGGCTCACTTCACTTAGTATAATTTTTTCCAAGTTCTTCCATTTCTTTATGAATTGGGTGAGTCTACATTCTTTTATCTCACTGGATCCCAGAGTGGTTAGAAGATATTATCTCTGTGGAATCAAGTGGGCAAGTGGCCTTCTCTCAAACCCGCAGTTAGTGCTCCAAAGCCTTAAGTCAAATCCTGCCATGGTCTCTTGGGCCCACGGCCTGTTCCTTTATACCATGAAGTTCCTGTGAGGAGCTGTAGGCTTTCCAGAGTTGTGGCAGCTTGTTACTCCTTGGGTTCCACCCTTACCTGCTATATTTTTTCAGTCCAGGTGACAATTTGGTTAACTAGGTTTGAGTCCCTGTTCTTGCTCTTAGAGGTGTGTGTGTGTGTGTGTGTGTGTGTGTGTGTGTGTGTGTGTGCATGAGTGTGTGTGTATGTGTGTGTGAAACCTCCTAGTTCCACTGGGCTGCCACCCACTCTGCTGTGGACTGGGAGAGGAGGTACTCTCTGCTGAGCACTTGAGGTGCTGCCCTCTGTGGGATGTATGGTAACTGGATGCACTGTTGGAAGCAGTAGTTATTAGTTCTGAGAACAGAACCAGTGGACCTGAGTTCAAATCCTGCCACGGCTGTGCTGGTGACTCCATATACCCTGATTAAATTACTACGTGTGGGGTCATTATGAACACAGGGAAAAGAAAACCACCCCTGGGGGACAAGGAACCTGGTTTGAGTCTTTCTGCTTTATCCCTTAAGATGATTTTTTTTAAAAAAAAAACAAACAACTTGCTGTATTTTATGACTCAGTTTTCTGTCCTGTGTAATGATTACACTACAAATTAAATGAAGTAAAACAGTGAAAGCACTTTGTACATGGTATATTATTTTAAAATGAAGGAATTACCCTCCACTCTTCTCCTCCCCCCCTCTGCTCCACACCTGGACCCAATATAGCACACTCATAGGCAGAAAAAAACATTGTAAGTGAAGAATTGTATGTTTCTGCTCTTTTGAGCTCAGCTTAGAGGATGATGATTGTTTGTGGGCTCAGCCTTTGATCCTAAGTTCTCTTTCAAGTGTTTAGGGTATGGGAGGGTGTTTCACAGGGTTTTCCTGCTGCTTTTTGTGGTCCTGGAGAGCAAGATTCACCTTCAAATCCTGCATCAAGTATCCATCTTAAAGAGGATAGATGAGTGGCTGCTGGGGACTAGGGTTGTTGGACAAAACCAAGTTTCAATGTGGTCCACCCTGTTCTATGAACATAGAGTGATTATCTGCTAAGCCCGACTTAAGCCCACCTTTGTCAAGCAGGTGCATGGATGAAGGGAAGATGGCAGGGTCTACATTTGCATTGTCTACAACTTATTACATAGGGTTTAGCCTATCCAGTGCTCAATCTCAGGTGAATGAATGGCTGATGAATGAATGAATCAATGTAACAGACAGCATGCTAGGCTCAGAGCTTTAGGATCATTGACAGCTTGGGTTACCTTATCCAGCCTCCCAGTTATCATCTGTAATAAGAAAACATGCTGTGTTGAAGAAACCAGGTTAGAACAGGTACACATATTGAATCCCTTTATGCATACAGAAGTCTAGGACATGTAAATCTAGAGTGATCTATCACTAGCAGATGAACTGTTGCTCAGGTGGGTGTGGGAGGAAAGGGTGGGATTAGTGTAAACTCTTTCTTTCTTTCTTTCCTTCTTTCTTTTGCTGGAACTGAGGCTTGAACCCAAGACCTGGATGCTATTTCCTTAGATTTTTGGTTGAAGACTAGCACTCTATTACATGAATCACACCCTCCACTTCTGGCTTTTTGCTGGTTGAGATAAGTCTCACAGCCTTTTCTGCCTATGGCTAGCTTTGAACCAGGAACCTCAGATGCCAGTCTCCTGAGTATCTAGGATTACAGGTATAAGAGTCAGGCACCTGGCTGCAGTCACTATTTCATGGGGACTAAGATTGGAGTTGGTTCTGTCCTTGAACTCACAGCCTGAGATATGCTTCTGCCTCACTCTAGCCCCATAGGCTCCATAGAAGGAGATGGATTTGGGGCAGGGTGAGTCTCTCCAGAGAGGGAGAAGTTGTAGAATTGAGTATATTTCCTTTGTCTCCACTGTTTTAGGCAGGAGCCCGGTCTTCTTGCTTACTGAGGCTTCTGACAGTTTCCTCTTCAAGTTCAAGGTCTTTTACTCTGTTTCGCTATCCAAGGCCTTACACAAAATTGCTCTCACCTGAACTGATCATTTGCAAGAGTCTGATTCTTGTCAGTCTCTGTGCTTGCTTGTCAGAATGCTAAGATCACACACAGCATTGAGTTTTTTGGGAGCCAGTCCTGGGGTTTGAATTCAGGGCCGAGGTGTTCTCCTGAGGTTTTTTTTTTTTTTTTTTTTTTCAATGCTAGCACTCTACCACTTGAACCACAACTCCATTTCTGGCTTGTTGGTGGTTAATTGGAAATATGAGTCTCAAGGATTTTCCTGCCTGGACTGGCTTCAAACAGTGATTCTCTGATCTTAGCCTCCAGGACAGCTAGGATTACAGGGATGAACCACCAGTGCCCTCCTCACCCAGAATTTAAATAGACTTCTTTCCCCTCTGACACATGTATTACGTTTTCTCCCTCCAGAGTGCTATGCATATGGATCCGGTCACCTGAACACCTAAGGATGCTAGGTAAAAGCACCTTTTCCCTTCTCTCCTGAGAGATCTTTGGGTTCCTCAGCAGGAGGCTAGTCCACTGACTTTTCCAGAGCATCTTGCACTTTCCATCTTTCCACTTTCCACCTTTGCTCACAGAGTCAGATTTTTTAAATGGCCATAGCACGTGCTCATCTTCAGGCATCTGCAATCGTACTGTTGCAGGGTTCCCGGGAAGGCTGCAGCTGTGGCTGGCAGGAAGTGGGCATGCAATAGAGGAGGGGCTGGACCTTTTCTGGGAGGTTCTCCTTACCACTTACATTGCTCTGGTGAGCCACAGTGATCTCAGCTGCCTCTGTGTCTCGTAGCATTGTTTGTGGGGCCACAGGTGTCTTTGTGTGTCTTTGTGGTGTGGTGTTCTAGTCCCTGAATAGACTGGGGACTTCCTGCAGGCAGGGCTTTGGAGACTGGGCCCTGCATTTCTGCCAGAGCAGTCATTTTTGTAGGCATTTGCCTTTGTGCAAATGGAAGCTGTAGGTCTAGGTTTGCGAGGTCACAGAGCTATACTGAGCAGGCAGGGTCGGAGCCCATCCACATAGGTTGCCTTTTGTTGCCTAGCAACCTGAATATCGCCTCCACACTCAGGTGAGGCAGCAGCTGTCATTAAGTCTGAGGATGGTTGTAAAGAGTCATGCTGCAAAGACAACTGTGTGTATACATAGTGCCTCAGGCCCTTTGGCCCCAGAGTGGGCAGTGCTGTGTCATAGCCATGTTCAAATGTTGCAGGGGTAGTAGCTGGTTGGAGAACTAGGGAACTGGCAAACAGGTCTGGCACCAGACAGCTTTCCACTTGGGCCGTGGAGAGCAGAATCCAGGATTGCAGGAATCCTGAGAAGGTGATGGTGGTGAAAGGCCAATGACAGTGCTGCTAGCAGCTGGACAGGAGAGGGCGCCATTGTCCTTCTGGAAGCAATCCCTGGCTGCTCTGTGTGTACCCCTTGCCTTTCATTTTTTTGATGTCTCCTTTACCTTGTATGGCCAAGCTAGCACACAAATCTTTCTAATCCATCTCAGGATGCATCTCAAACCCATTCCTTCCTGTTCTCTGCACTTTCTTCAGCCAAGCTGAAGCTTGGATTTGCTCTGACCCCTAGACCCAGCTTCAGTTCAGAGTCAAAAGTGGTAGATCTGGTTCTTCTTGTGTTACCAGCAGTCAAGATTGTCACCCAACTCTAGAGCTTTGCTTTCCCAGCTGAAGAATGGTAACATGGAGACACAATTGACACTTGCTCGCACTGCTGCCTACCCTAGCCCTTCTGGTCCCTCTTGGAGAGGTAACCACAGGTACTCAGTTCCTCGGCTTTCTGAACAGAAGGCAGAAGCTTGGTGAGCAGTTTTGGAGAGTCACAGGACAGGAAAGTCTAGGAGACTCTTATTTCCAATTCACCAGCAAAAATCTAGAAGTGGAGCTGATAGAAGTGCCCTGCCAATAGGTCTACAGAGAGATGACAGAGAAGGCTGGGGAGTGAAAAGGGTGGCTGGGTCTCACTCTGTCCCCACTGCAGGAAATGGCTCTGTCAGACAAGTACTTCATCTTCAGCATATGACACACACACACACACACACACACACACACACACACGTATTGGGGCCTGAACGCAGGGCCTCCGTGCTGTCTTTTAGCTTTTTCACTCAAAGTTGGCACTCTACCACTTAAGCTACAGTTCTACTTCTGGCTAGTAAATTGGAGATAAGAGTCTCCAAGATTTTCCTGCTCAGACCAGATTCAATCCACAATCCTCACATCTCAGCCTCCTGAGTAGCTAGGATTACAGGTGTGAGCCACAGGCACCCACAAGGCTCCTCAGCTTTCAGGCGCCATTACTAGTCCTTGTCGTAATTACCAATTGGCGCCTGTGACAGATGCTAAGTGAATAGTGATGGTTAGTAGCAGCTGATCACTGGCCAGGGACCTAGGGCATGGGTGACAATCCGTGAGGGGAAGGCCATGAGAGTGATGGTTTTGGGCCCAGCAGAGGCCCAGGATGGCTTCTAAGTCCTCTAAGCCATCTCACCATGACTTTCTCTCCATGGCCACGGTGAGGCTCCTTGTCTTGTCCTGACACATGGGGTGAGGATATCATTCAGGTTCTTACACTACTGAGCACACATTTCCAAACATGCACTTGAGCCTCAGATGTCCCCGGACAGGCAAGGGTTACTGTCCTCATTTAACATATAAGAGCACTGAGGTCCAGAAAGATATGTCTAGTCCAACATCTCTTAGTCCCTAAATTACTAAGCTGTGATTCACTCCCACACATTCTGGTTGCAAACTCAAATCTCCTTTGCTTCACAGAGTTCCACAAAAGCAGAGCCACTAACACATGTGATTCTCATGCAGGATCATTCATTCCACCAAGGGCTGTGCCTGGGGACCCTTCTCTCTCCAAATGTAGAGCTATGTACAGCCCCCCACACCCTGTGGCTATGTGTGTCTTCTTATACATACACATGCCTACTGCATATAGAATTATCAAGACAACTGAATGCATGGAAATGTGCTCATGTGCGAATATACAAACTCCTAGGGAAAACTTGTAATGCACTGCCCAGATGTGGCTGTTCCAGGTGTTCCCAGATGTCCCTTCTTCTGTCTCATCTCTTTGCCTCATGAAACAGAAGAATGATCTGTTGTTTGAAGCAATTGAAGAAGACAAGCAGGGTTGGAGGGGGCTCAGATGGCTGGTCACATGACTCTCTTCCTTGTTGGAGTGGTAATGGGTATCGTGTGGGCAGTCTGTCTCTCTCTCTGTGGGGACTGTTCAAGGACAAAGCTATCTTTCTGTAGGGACAGAATGCTGCAAACAAGAGCTTTTCCCTTAAAACCTGAGGAGCAGCAGCAGCATTACTGAAAGGAATGATCACAGCACAATTCATTCCAGCAGGAATATAGGGGCTCTCAATTGAACTGCTATTAACCATTGGAGATTGGGATAGGTCCCTTCTGACCTTGTATTTTGTTCTGAGAGTCAGCTGGGTCCTTTCCCTGGGGTCTTTTGACTCTAGGCTTTGGGCCTTGTATGGCCTTCCTGTTTGCATTAGAGAGAAGCATGCGTGAGTCTTGATGGCAAGAGGAATGGTTTTAAGGTAGAGAGACAGTCATGGCACTGGGAAATTGAGGTCCCCTGGTGGGTTCTGTTTATCTATGAAGACGTTCAGGGTCTGGCTCTTCCTCCTGCATGAATCTCAGTGAATTGGCCTCTGTTTGAGTCTATCACTGAAATGTCCTTTGGGCTGACTCTCTGTGAGTTTCTGGGTGCCAGCCATCGTAAGAGGCCCCTGGGGAGGTGCCGGGCCAGAAGGGACAACTTAGTGAACCGAGGTTGAGCACAACTCTCCACACATTCACACTCTGTCCTCCAACGTCCCCACCCTGCCTCTCTGTACCCTGCTGCTGCTCCCTCAGGGTCTTGGATGAGCCCACCAAGCTTTCTTCATGGTCAGCAAGACTTTGCTGCAGGGTATAAGATGGGGAAGAGAAATATATCTGGGGCTCTGTTCCTATAAAACCTCTTCTGCCTCCTTTCACCAATGTGGAGTTATTTCTAGCCATTCCCAGGAATGTAAGAAAGAATGTCCTGGATAAAACTGCATTTCTGTTTCTGTTTAACCCTTTGACTTTCCACCGACTACCAACTTTGCTTTCAATCACCAGTTCTCATGAAGCCAGTCCATTAGTGGGAAAGCATATGTGATATGTGGATGCTGGAAACCTGAGTTCAAGTGCTGCCTTTGCCTAGGGAAATCGCTCTAGCCTCCAAACTTTTGGTTCCTTTGTTATTAAAACAGATATGGAAACATCTGCCTGCCCACCCACTTCTGATCCCTGTGTGAGTGTTCAATGTTGAATGAAGGGGTCTGAAGCACACAGGGGATGAGAGGTGTCAGGTTGCTCATAGGAGCACACAGGTGGAAACTCAGTCTCTGGACCAGATCTGTTCCCTGATGGAGAAACTTTAGGAATGAAGGTAAAAGAGGCTCATAATTTCTGCCTTCAACTTGAGCCTTCCATTCACTTCTAGTGTAACTCCATGACTTCTAAAGTTTGTTCACTTATGTTTTCATCTGTCCCTCAAGAAAGACCTGAGATGGAAAGACTGCCAAACTCCTCTTACAGAGGAAGACACTTTAATCCAGAGTGATGAAGTTAGTAAGGGGTAGCGCAAGGATTTAGTCTTGACCTTGGCTCATTCACTTTTTTTTTTTAATTTCAATGACCAATTTTTTTTTTTTTTGCAGTACTGGAGTTTGAACTCAGGGCCTCATGCTTAGTAGGTGCACATTCTACCATTGAGCTATGATTCCAGCTCTTTATTGCATTGGCTGTTTTGAGATAGGGTCTCACTTTTTTTTTTTTTTTTTTGCCTGGGCTGATGCCTGGGTCATGATTCTCCTATTTGGTCCATCCTATTATAACTGACTGATGGGTGTACATGACCACACCTAGCTATAGGTTTAGATGGGATCTTTCAAAATTACCGTCTGGCCTCAGACCAGGATTCTTCTGATTTTAGCCTCTCAAGTAGCTAGGATTACAGGTGTGAGCTACTGTGCTGACTCCTTTGTCTCATTCTGAGTCTAAAACTCATCCTGTGCTAGCAGGCAGTCTCAATCAAGGTGAGAGACATATTTACCCTTCAAGCTTCCCCAATCTTCTCTAAAGTATGTTGCGACTCAACAGTGATAGATTGCCTTAAGAGTACCTTGTCCCCTCTCCTGTCCTCCATTCCTCCTCACAGCCAGGCTGGATACAAGCTTCCAGGGGATCCTGTGGCACTTGGCCTGCCACCCCCACCCCCACCCTGTGCTCCTCCCCTTGACTCACTTCCTGTGCACCTCTGCCTCCCAGGTTGTGGGAACACCCACTGGGGATGGAGAGATGGAATGAGCTTGGCCTCTGACCCATCTGGCACTGGTCACCCAGTGTGCTTTCTCTCTTACCTCTTTTTCCTTCCTCCATGGGCATCCCAGGGCCAACCAGCAAAGTCCTATGGCTACGTGTTGACATTGAACAACACAAAGTCAGATGCCAACCTCTCTGTTTTGCAAGTCTTCTCAACCATGATTTACATTCCTGTGGGCTTCTCTCTAAAGAAATGCCCTACAGCCCTGTTTCAGGATTTCTGAAGCTCTTTAACCTTGGACTAGTTACTTAACCTCTTCTTTTTTTCTCTCCCATTTCCAGTAAGCAGGGAAAATAAAAAAAATACTCTACAGGGAGATTTGGAGGCAGGATTAATAGCCTTGCATCAAACTCAATCCCTAGTACAATAAGATGCCTTGTACTCAGAAGAGCCTCTGAAGATATTTGTTGAATAATTGATGGGTCCATCTGATACCTATGGTGTAGTTACAGGCATCTGCCTGTAGGGGGGCTGTGTGGGAAGTGAGAGCTGCATTTATGTTCCTGGCTGGCTTGTTTAGACTGGTTTTTCTATTGGCTTGTATGTGGAGTGTTGAGTTGGGGGTTCTGGAACCTCTGTAAACCCCAAGATGTCTCCAGAGTTTTTTTTTTTTTTTTGCCAGTCCTGGGCCTTGGACTCCGGGCCTGAGCACTGTCCCTGGCTTCTTCCCGCTCAAGGCTAGCACTCCGCCACTTGAGCCACAGCGCCGCTTCTGGCCGTTTTCTGTATATGTGGTGCTGGGGAATCGAACCTAGGGCCTCGTGTATCCGAGGCAGGCACTCTTGCCACTAGGCTATATCCCCAGCCCTGTCTCCAGAGTTTTTGGAGCAAAAATATGTGGACTGGCAGGTGGTGGGGGGCGGGGAAGGAGAGGAGACTGTTACGCATTCTTCTGGTGAAGAGTCAAGGCCAAGACTGAAGCTAGTGTTCTTGGAAGGCCCAGAGATAAGTAGCTAGGAATGTGGACCATAAGAATAATGTGTCTCCCTGAGAGCATGCTGGGAAGTGAGCCAGTCTGTCCTAGCTTTCGCTCATCACCATGAATACAATTGAATTTCCTCAGAATGCTTCAATATCACTTCCTTTCTCTCTAGGAGAAGGACACCTGGGGCCCTTTGATAAGGCAATTAAGATTCAGCTACAAAGATCCAAGAGTGGCTCCAAGAAAACAGTGGGGCTGCCAGGTGCCGGTGGCTCTCACCTGTAATCCTGGCTACTCAAGAAGCTCAGATCTGAGGATCACCATTTGAAGCCAGTGTGGGCATTTGATTCTTATCTCTAACCACCAAAAAGCCAGAAGTAGAGCTGTGGCTTTGAGCACAAAAGCTCAAGGACAGCAGTATCTGGGCCCTGAGTTCAATCCCCAGGCCTGAAACAAAACAAAAAACAAAACAAGGAAACAGTGTGGCTGAGAACTCACCGGCCAGAGTGACAGAGGGTAACACGTATCTTCTTGGGCCAGTGTGAGCTGCAGGTGCTCCGGCAGGGTCAGCTGTCCATGGTAGAGGATGTGCTGGTTCAGCACGGAAAGGAGGACTATCAGGAAGGAGCCTACCCAGCAGAAGCCTGGGATCCAGAAATCCTATCCCACTGTGAAACAGGATCACACTGGCTGTCTCTGCCTCAGAAACAAGCTGGAGAGAGAGAGAGCCATAGTGGGATGGGCAGGTGGAGGGCAGGCAAAGTGGGTGGAGAAAATTCAGGAAAGAGCAAGTTTCATGGTCAAGGGTGAGCAGGTCAGCTATTGACCTGGAGACTGGATTAGCTAGCTGTTGACTCAGAATATTTCCTGAGGCTGGCAAGAGTATGTGGGCCACTGATGGTGTTGGTGATGGGCTTGGCTCTCTCCACTGTTAGCACGGGTTCACATAAGACCTTGCCACAGTGGTAATCCTCAGGCTTGTTTTTCTTAATCCTACACTTAACATTGGGTTAGCACAGAGGGCCTCCTCTCACCTGCCTGGCAGGAGGCCAGAGCCAAGGGATGTGCTGGGGGTCTGGAGGATACAATCTTGGATTGACAGACTTGTTGTGCAGACTTTTCTCTATCACTAGACCTATGCAGGATTTCTGGGCAGCTCTGGCCTAGAGAAGATGTTGAGAAAAAAAATCCTGCTTGAGAAAAGATTATTTTGCTTCTCCCTACACACCTCCCCAGGCCAGCAACTCTAGGGCCATGAAGGTCAGGGAGAGAACACGGACAGCTTCTTTGGGATGTGATTCACACAAACTCTGTAAGCAGACCATGAACAGAGAAGTCCTCAGCCCTCCCAGTTTCTGTCTGTACTCCCAGCTAATGGCCCCTTCAGACATCCTCTCAGAGAACTGTGTTTGTATTGCACTTATACTGGGTCTTAGAGCATATCCTAGATGTGGCCCTTGAGTCTGTACCTTAAACTTATTTATTTATTTACTTACTTGTTTTTTTGCCAGTCCTGGGGCTTGAACTCAGGGCCTGAGCACTGTCCTTGGCTTCTTTTTTGCTAAAGGCTAGCACTCTACCTCTTGAGCCACAGCACCACTTCTGGCTTTTTCTGTTTATATAGTGCTGAGGAATCAAACCCAGGGCTTCATGCATGCTAAGCAAGCACTCTACCACTAAACCACATTCCGAGCTATACCTTAAACTTTTTTAAGACAATACAACATGATGGTTCAGTACACAGACTCTGAAGGTGGTTGTGTAGGTCCAAACACAGGCTTAGCTACAGGCTGTGTGACCTTGGACAAGCGAAATAAGCTCTCTGATCTTCCATTTTCTCCTGTATGAAATGGGAATGAGAATAATAGTACATCCCACACAGTGTTACTGAATAGTCTAACTGAATAATCTGTGTAAAACACTATAAAAGATCCTAGCGTGGAGAAAAATTCTCAGTCCTCTTGTCCTTTTGTGGCAAGGAATCATGATTAGGTAAGAGTTTGTTTATCTTTTTGTGCCTATGTTGGGGTTTGAACTCAGGGCCTGGGCACTGTCCCTTAATTTTTTAGCTGAAGGCTGATGCTGTACCATTTGATCCAGAGCTGCACTTAGGGCTTTTTGGTGGTTAATTGGTGTCTCATGAAGTCTTCTGCCCATGCTGACTGTGCCTAGGATTTCAGGCATGAGAAAGGCTTCCGCCCCCCGCCCCCCCCCACCTCAGATAAGGGATTAAAAGTGTTTTGAAAATTATCAGTGCTGATTTTGGAATGCATGTTAGTTTTAAGCCAAAGGGATACTGTTTTCGGGGCCCACAGATTTGACCTCAGTAGCTGTGGGGCCCTTCCTTTGGCCGCACCCTCCTTTCAGTCCCCATTCTTTGGTCATCAAGCTCCCAGTCCTGTTCCAATCTCCAGAGGCAGCAAGAAGACCATCTGAACCTCAAGGCATGACGTCTTCTGTACACACGCACCTATATACACACAGTACCTATCCAAAGGCTCTGCTGGGGTATTTGGGCCATTTTGAGATGACAAACTGTTTTCTATTCCTCATGGGAGGCTGGCTTATTGTCTAAGCAAGGGACAACCAGATGCTTTCTTTTTTTTTTTGTTGTTTCAGGCTTCCATCTTGAAGAGAAGTTGAAAGCCTGGTGAGTGCCAGGCTTTCCTTGAGTCAAGGTGTGAGTTATGGTCTGAGTTCTGTGTTGAGGCCCAGCTATGGCCCTAGCTCAGCTCAGCTCTCTGGGATGGGCAGCAGGGCAGCACAAAGGTCTCTCTCATCAATAGCTAATGAGTCATCAATAAAGGATGTCCTGTCTGTTTCCTATGAGCAATGCCCTCTCTGTCCCCTCAGCTAGGTAGTCAGACAGGCTATCCTGCACAGGACAACTTTTTTTGGGGAGATCATTATGTGCCTGGCACTGTGTTGGTACTGGGATACAGAATGAAGTTCATTGGCATGACTAAAGCTGTGCCCTGTACATAGCATTGCAATTGCCCTCTCTTACTGATTTAAAAAGTAGCTTTATTTAGATACAGCACATGTACAATAAACTAAATAAAGATATACTATTTGATTTGTTCTGACATAAGTACAGGCCTAGAAAGCTATCATGATGATCATGCCAAAAATATGCCGTTATTACCAAAGTTCTCTCTATATTCCTCATCCTAATTCCCAGTTAACTGTAAATTTGCTTTCTATCATTATGGATCAGTTGGAATGTTCTGAATTTTCTTGAAATGAAATAATAGAATATGTGTATATATAATCTGTCAATCTAGCTATGTATACCTTTATATCTGGCTATATACTCATGTGTATATACACATATCTGACTTCTTTCACTCAGCAGAATTATTTGAAGATTCACCCATTTATTTAATGTATTGTAGTTCCTTCCATTTTATTGTGT
Source organism: Perognathus longimembris pacificus (assembly GCF_023159225.1). Lineage (NCBI taxonomy): Eukaryota > Metazoa > Chordata > Mammalia > Rodentia > Heteromyidae > Perognathus > Perognathus longimembris. The sequence goes on along the minus strand of NC_063167.1, from coordinate 68,472,573 downwards.
AGTAGTCCATTGTATGTGTAGCACACAAATTGTTTACTTCCGTATTTGATGACTGGTTTTTCTTTTTACAGTTTGCAATGGTAACGAATAAAGGTGTTATGTACATTCATTACCCAGCCTTCATATGGGCTGGACTTTCACTCCCTTGAAATACAAATAAATATGTAGGGGTGGACTGACTCCTCCACTTTGGTAGCGATAAATTCACAGTGTCTGTACACAATCTCAGATTGCCTGAAACTTCTAGGAGCTACCCCAAATGCTCTTGGCTTCTCTTTGAGGAGGAAGCAGGTGAACATAGACCCTGAGGACGGAGAGAGGCTGAGTTGTTTTGTAAATGATCAGTTAACAGTTGTTTTCCACTGAGCCATAGGTATGGCCCTTTCCATTGTATTACCTAGGTTCAGCAGCTAGTCAACTTTGACCTCTAGGACACTATCCAGGATATAGTTGAAGCAACAGAAAAGGCCTTATCCAGTTTGCCGGGACCAGGGGGTTTTACTTGGGCTTGGGATAGACCTGAACACTTGACCTCAGATGTCAAGTCAGCCAACTTCTTGGTGGCTAAGCATAGTAATATCAGCACAAATACAGAAAGCAAACTCTCTTTGATCTAACCAAGCCTTCTGACACATTTTGAATGTAATAGCATTTGGTGCCAACTAACCCTTTTCTTCTCCTGGCCCAGGAGCAGCTTTCCTGGGGCACGGGGCTTCCTTTCATCTGTGGATCTGAGAAATGGCTAGATACCAGTCTACCAGGGACAGGATCTGGGAGCCCATGGGTCTCAGGACCCCTGGCAACTTATTAATGGTTATAACTTTAATTCATCTAGCAGCTGGTTGTATTAGCCAGGGTTCCCCAGAGGAGGGCATTAGTTAGATTGGCTACATGATCAGAGGCTGAATAGTCCCAACATGGCTGTCTACAGAACTGGAGAGCCAGGGCACTACACTAGCATCTGCTTTGTGTATGAAGCTGGAAGTGTGAGAGAAAGAAGGAGCCCTGCTGCAGCCTCAGTCCCAGGCTGAAGGCCTGAGAGCTCCCTGGAATATCACTGCTGTGAGGCTGAATTTAAAGGCTGAAGAATCTGAAGTCTGATGTCCATGGAACATCAACAAGAAAACCATCCACCCATCCATCCATTCAACCAAATTACCATTGAAATCTCCCAAACCAGGCTGGGAATGTGGCTTAGTGGTAGAGTGCTTGCTTAGCATGCACGAAGCCCTGGGTTCTGTTTCTCAGTACCACATAAATAGAAAAAGCTGGAAGTGGCACTGTGGCTCAAGTGGCAGAGCAAAAGAAGCTCAGGGACAGTGCCCAGGCCCTGAACTCAAGCTCTAGGACTGGCATTAAAAGAACCCAGAACAAAGCAAACACACAAAAATGATCAAGTAGTAGAGTATTTATGTAGTAAGCTAGGGGCCTTGTGTTCAAATCCTATCAAATCCTGTCTCCCCAAAAGTACCCACTTATGAAGAATCTCCTTTTCATCCCACCCAGGCTTCTAGCCTAGTGGCTACTGCTGCTGCTCACATTCAGAGTGGGTCTTTCCTTCCAGAAGTAACACTGTGATCATTCGTTAGGCACCTCTCAATCTAGTCACTGATAACCAAGAGTAACCATCACACTAACTATTGAACACAGTAATCTTATTAGGTGCTTGAGTTATCAGAGCAAAAGCAAATGGCCTTCACAAGGGACAGGTGGTCCTGAGGGGCGGCTCAACAAGAAGACATTGGCACAGTGCTTGTCCTCATGGAGGGAGAGAAACTGTATGCAGACGCACAGTAGAGATGCTGTGCTCCCTGCAAGGCAGCCTGCCAGGCTAGCATGGGGTCAGGAACCCAGTGGAGCTAAAGTTGAACAATATAATGCTATGAAGGCCAGGGGAGAAGCAATCATGTATGAGTGGAGAACAAATCTCACTCTTTTCATTTTTCTCTTCTTGGTTTTGCTTCTTCACTATCATTGACACAGGGATCTGCCATTCTTGTCAGAAGAAAGCAGAAATGTGTTTTGAGTTGTATATGTAAAACTGATGATTGGCTGGGTGCTGATGGCTCAGGCCTGTAATCCTCAGGAGGCTGAGATCTGAGGGTCACAGTTCAAAGCCTGCAAGCTGGAAAGTCCATGAGAATTTTTATCTCCAACTAACTACCAAAAAGCCCAAAGTGGAGCTGTAGCTCAAGTGGTAGAATGCTAGCCTTGAGCAAAAAAAGCTCAGGGACAGCATCTACTCCCTGAGTTCAAGCCCCACAACAGACCAAAAAAAAGTTGCTATGGGGCCAGGTGATAATGGCTCACACCCGTTATCCTAGTTACTCAGGAGGCTGATGTCTAAAGATCCTAGTTCCAACAAGTTTGGGCAGGAAAATCTGTGAGACTTTTTTTTTTTTTTTGGCCAGTCCTGGGCCTGGACTCAGGGCCTGAGCACTGTCCCTGGCTTCCTTTTGCTCAAGGCTAGCACTCTGCCACTTGAGCCACAGCGCCACTCCTGGATATTTTCTGTATATGTGGTGATGGGGAATCGAACCCAGGGCCTCATGTATACGAGGCAATCTCTCTTGCCACTAGGCCATATCCCCAGCCCAATCTGTGAGACTTTTATCTCCAATTAGCCACTAAGAAACTAGAAGTGGAGCTAGGGTAGAAGTGGTAAAGTGTCCATCGTGAGCTACAAAGCTAAGGAACAATGCTCAGGTCCTGAGTTTGCGCCCCAGTATGGGCATGTGTGTATGTGCATGCACACCCCCCCCCAAACCATAATGGGGAAAATATGCAGCAAACATCCCAGAACTGGACACAGAAATTCAAAGAACAACAGAACTAGCATCAGTTACCATTTTTGGGGGTACTTACAATGGGTCAGATATAAGACTTACTGCTTTGCCTATATTACCTCGTTCAGTCCCCATAGTTATAGATATGGGTTTAGTATGAGCTCAGACTTATAGATGGAAAGACTGAGTGATCAGAGTTTTCTTGCTCAAGGTCCTGTAGCTCCTGAGAGGGCAGTGCTGAACGATGCATGGAGACTTGCAGAGTCTAGCTCTGTGCTAAAAGTGTGTGCCATATGCAAAGCAGCAGGTGGCTTGGGGTGTGTGGGATGAACTCTGCCTGAAGTCAGCATGGGCTCCCTTGGGAGAATTTGAGTTTGAAGAGCAGTGCTCTAGGTTGAGGAAAAGGTGCTGGAATGAAGGCACCCCTGGAGAGGAGCTGCCTTTGAGGACAACACTGTAGGAGGCCCAGAGAACCTTTCTCCTATGACTGCAGCGTGGGCTTGCAGTGTAGGAAGAAGGGTATTTAAGTTAGGAAGCCTCTACACAGTCCACCACCTGCTTAAGAGTGATGGTGTGCCGAGCTAGGTGCTGTGGCTCACTCCTGTAATCCTAGCTACTCAGGAGGCTGAGATCTGAGGCTTGCTATTTGAAACCAGCCTGAGCAGGAAAGTGTGTCTCCAATTAACCAGCAAAAAGCTGGAAATGAGCTGTGGCATAAGTAGTAGAGTGCCAGCTTTAAGTGAAAAAGCGAAGGGACAACATCCAAGTGCTAAATTGAAGTTCCAATACTGATGCATACCCATGCATGCGCACACACATAGTGTGGTCACCAACTGGGATCTGCTAGTACCTTCCACCCAAGGTAAGGCTGGATGTCTAAGGAGCTAGTCTTCAAGACTCAGGATATTTACAGTCTAAGGTTGAGTGAGACATCATCATCATCATCATCATCATCATCATCATCATCATCACCGTTCATAAGAAAAGTTATATAAAAGTTCGATCTACTAAAAAGATCAAAGAAGGTGTTTTGCATAAACTAGGAGTGGAGTCCCGAGCAGTTCATTCTTGTCCCTAGATTCTCTGCTTTAAAAAGAAGCTCCCCCGCTCTTCATAACACTGTCTTCCCACTGCTACTGCCATTGCTGTTTCCAACACTCCCCAGGTGAAGTCTGACCTCCCTGGCCCCTACCTGGTCATATTCTCTGCCTCCTCTTCTCTAGTGCACAGGCTGAGTGATACAGCTCAATTTAGTCGTTTCCCAAGAACCTGATCCTCTTGCTCTCTGCTCTGACCTGTGGATCTTTTACCACCCACAGGCTGGGAGCAGGGCCAGGGGCTCAGGGCCTCTGTCTGACCAGTTGGACCATGAGCGATGAAAAACGAACTCTGCTATCAGATTCTGAGGATCCTGTCCTCTCAGACATCCTGCTAGTCTTGCTCTTTTGACCCAAACTCTGTCCTCTTGTTCTTGGAGCCAAAGAATTAGTAGGGCTGTGTATCAACTCCGTAAGGACCCTCTACCTCTCTAAATGTATATCCTAGGATTAGACTTAGTAGGCCCAAGTCCAAGAGTGGAAGCAGGCAAGAAGCCAATTTCTGTTAGATTAGGGGATAAAACTACCATCAGGTCAGTCTGCATGCTCAGGGTCAGATTTCCATTTCCACTGCCCCAGGCCAGTGCAGATCTGTTCCATCTCTTAGCACCTGAAGACATTAATGGTTCAAGCAGGATCTCTTCATACAAATGCATGAGCACCAAATACCTAATGTATGCCCTGGCCCCATGCCCAGTGGTGGAGACAGAAATGTACTTGGGAGGGGAGAGGAGGGGAGCAAAAAGCAAAATGGGACATAGATCCATGACTGTCAGATGAAAATATAAAGAGCCACCTTGCAGGTCCTGGGAGGCCTGGATGAACATTGCATGTCTAAGCATTCTCCTCTCAACCTGCTGCCTGGGAGGCTTTCTGTGATGCAAATGGAAAAACAACAGAAAGATTTGCTACAGGACCCCAGAGGAGAGAGTACTTAGGTTGAAGTGATGAAAGGACTTAGCAAAGGCAGGAGGGGAAGAGCAGGAGCCCTAGGAGCTGTGTTCTGAAGTGTAGAGGAGGTCTATCAAGGCAGAGAAGAAGAAAAAAAAAAAAAGAGAAGTGATTTGCATATACAGTGGAAGAAGGGATATGGAAAAGGATGTCCTGGGCATGCACAAGTGAAAGTGTTAGCCGGTTTATCTAGTAAATTCCAAACTCAGGAGCATCCCTCCTACAAGACATGATATTAAAGGGTCCCTTTAGCATATCATAATGGAAAGAAGAACTCTATACTCAAACTGACAGGCATTAGAGTTCTAGTGGTGTGGCTGCTGGAGTCTCAATTCCTCAACATGGATGTAACACAAGGTTGAAAAGAAGCAATGCAGTGACAGATATGGCTGGTAGGATTCAGTTCCTACTCTGGGATGAGACATAGAACATGAGAACAGGAACACTGGAATCAGGTGTCAGCACAGTTGGTTCCAGCCCCAATTCAGCATGGAAGTTCCTCTGCAGCAGCACTGATGGGTGGTAGTTGGTGTCTGTGTCACATTTCCAGGCTTATGTGAAGGTTGCTAGACCACCATAACCATGACAACAGCCATTTGTCATATCCACTATGACTCTGTCTTAAGGGAAGGGACATAAAGGGGGGGAGAGCTGTTAGGAATTGTGATCGCTGGTCATGGACAAGGTCTAGGAGGGGCCTTAGCAGTCACTGATTCCAAGTCTTCTAACCTGTACAGGTGCAGAAGGCTGTGACTCATTCCAGGTCAACCAGTGAGCTACTAGCAGCTTTCCCAATGTCCCTCTAGCAGGGCTCTTTTACAGCAGCCTTTGGCTTAGCTGTCTCCAGCCTAGTGACATCACAGGGGAACTGACCCATCCCTGCAGGCTCATCTCTGGGATGTAGGGCTACATTCTTGAAGGCTGCTCCACTGTGACATCACAGGGGAACTAACCAATAACTGCAGGGTCTGCCCCTGGAATGTGGGGCTTCATCCTTGAATGAAGCTCCACTGGGTGTCAGTCTATTCACTAACACTGACCTGAGATCCTGTGGAGTGTGAAAGGCGAAACAGATGTCATTATGGGTGTTTTCTCCCTGCATGGCCATGGAAATGGGCAGAAGGGGGCAGACTGGAGTAGGCTGGTGGAGCAAAACATGAGATAAACTGGAAGTGGTATTGGAAACAATTTCATGCTCAGGAACCTGAAAATTGAGCAACTTCAGCAGATTAGCTAGTGTTGGAAGAGGCTAGGCAGAGCCCAGAAACCTCATAGAATGCTGGCATACATGTATTAACATAGAGTTTCCACCTTGGGGTACGTCCGACACTAGCACTGGCTATCCCTCATATCTAATCCAGAGAGAGTGATAACTGGCAAGAGCAAGGCAAAGTTCTAAGCCAGAGAAACTGTATGCTGGTTAGGTGTCCAGATATGGGCTCATACCCTGGAAGCTAGAAGGGACAGCGTGGCCTGGCTGGGTCATGTGGCCCAGCTCTGGGGAGATGAAATTATAGCCCCCAAGAACCACACAGTCTAGGACAGGAGAGGCACAGCCTCCTGGTCTCAAATCCTTTGGTCTCTTGGCTTCCATCTAGCAAACCCCTACTGGTCCCAGATCAGTGCTCACAGTGGTACTGGGTGAGAGGTGAAACCTTGGAATGTTGAGTTCATGTGCTGGATCTGCTATCTAACTTGCAGGGTGACTTCAGGCAATTCCTTTAGTCCTTTTAATCTCTCTCTCTTTTTCTCTCTCTCAATTTGCAAGCTGGGGATAATATACCTGCTCTATCCCCTCAATGTTTTCTTTGAGGGTTAGGATCAAAGTTATGTGTGTGGCATGGTACTAAAGGAATCAGCTGTCTCCCATCTCATCATAAAGTCCTTCAATCTGCAAATCCCTCAGAGCCAGCCTGGCCTCTGGCTTTGTATATGTGTTCTTCCCACACCCCAGGGTCAGGACAGGAGTGTTACCCTATTGTGCAGAGGTGTCCAAACTGAGCAAGAGGACAGGCTGCAGCTGAGGCCAGCTTGTGGGGCTCTGGCAGTCAGGAAGGTTGTTGAGGAGGGAACAGCTTGGGGATGGATGATGCTGCCAGCCTTTGCCCATCTGGCAGCCTGAGCAATTTGCATAAAAACAAAGACAGCTCCAGCGGCATGAAATATTGATGCCCTGAGACTTTCCAGAGTGGCGTCGCTGTCTCTCTCTTCAAAGGCCCGGCTCCAGGCCCACAGGATAATGGTGCCTCCTGCTCACAGAGGGAGAGAGAGGTGCTCTGGCTGAGAGGACCAGTGGGAGCCCTTGTGCGCATACATTAGTCTTGGGTTTCAGGTGATACTCGCTTTAATCAAACTGGGTTGGGAAAAAAGCTATCTTGGATTAGAGTCAGAATGGTTCAGTTTCTTGTCTTTTTTCCTTTTGGTCTGAGACTGGGACTTGAACTTGCTACCTGATGTTTTTGATCATTGGCTTAGCACTCTACCAACTGAGCCATGCCTCTAACCTCCAAAGGGTTGGTTGTTTCTTTTCTTTTGTTTTTCAGTTTCTAATCTCGTGACCTTGATCTCATGATGAGAGACTTGGACCCCTCAGCAGGTCCAGGCATCTCTCTCTGACCCTCACAAGGAAACCCAGTGACCTAGGCTGGCATTGCTAGCTCATGTCTGTAATCCTAGTTACTCAAGAGGCTGAAATCTGAGGGTCATGGTTCAAAGCCATCCAGGGGAAGGAAAATTGAAGAAATTTTTATCTCCAGTTAACCACCAGGAAATTGGAAGTGGAGGTGTGGCTCCAGAGGTAGAGCACCAGCCTTGGAACAGCACTCAGGCCTTTAGCTCAAGCCACAAAAGACAACACAACAACACAAAAGACAACAGCAACAGAAAGAAACCCAGTAGCCAAATGATAATTTTCAGGAGTGAGAGGATGGGAGGGGGACACTGGGCTCTGAGGAAGACATAGCATGAGGAGACTGTAATTATGGGGTGCATTTCTACCAGCATGCTGAAGGGGGCCTTAGAGTGACGAATGCCCATGTGGTCTAGTATCCTTGCTGGGAAACCTCTGCCTCCCATAATTCCTAGGTTCCCTTTGTAACCATGCAGGATTGGAGATAGACATTGTGAGTCCTAGGGTAGAAAAAAGAGGAAGCTACAGGCCTAGACACATTTTAAGTCTCTGTCCTCAGATTGGGCCCAGGGCTTTGTTTATCCCTAGTTTGGCTTTTTCTAGGAGATGGGGGTGGCAACATAAAATCTGAGCTCTCTTCCCAGCTCTCTCTCTGCAGGCGTTCCCTTCTGGCCCAGACCCCTCCATCTCCATATGCCAAAAGAGCGTGAACACTCATTGCCAGCCAGATCCCTACTGCCAGAGCAGGCCAGTCCTAATAGGTCTCTCTGTGTGAGCAACTCCAGGCCGCTGGCCAAGGCTTAGTCATCCTGTAACGTCAGCTCTTGGAGCCCAGGGGGCACCTGCAAATATCTGATGCAATTCACAGAATCTTGGAGTCTGAGCTGACCAATAGGATGAAGGGATTATCCACAGGCCCACAGCAGACTGTTGGCTCCTGTTGGAGAGGAAGGTCCTTCTCTTCTTAATCCCCAAACACTTGGTCAGATGGTTGAAAAGAATTAAGCAGTTTCCTCCCTGGCCCCCACTTTTCCATCAGGAGTATAGCAGGCCAACAGCTTGGGTGTTTTTCTAAAAAAATATTTTAGTATTTTATTTTCTTCCTATCTAAAAAGAAATAAGCATTCACAATGAAAAACACCAAACACCTGACATACAAAAGAGGATGAAGAAAACAACTAAAATGTGTTCAACATGTTGAGTCATGTTTTAGCATTCTTATTCCACAAAAAAGCAAGACAAACCCAGCTGACTTGGCTGGATTAGGGGATAGAGAAATGCCCCCTTCCTCCTTCTGTGAGCAAGTGGTACTGACTGGGCACCCACCTGTCCATCCCTTTACTCACAAAACAAAACCTTTGGCCTAGAATTCCCATGCCACAAAGGTGCTTGGTGGATATTGGCTAAAGATTGCAACTATTTGGCTGACTCTGGCTGGAAAAGGGGAGGCAAAGTCTTTGTGAACAGATTGAAGAACTCCAACTAACTGGGACTCCTCTTATCTTTGATTGGTGACCCAGTACTGGCAATGTCCCCACCTTATCAGGACCAGGACACTGGTTACTCCTTACTAGAGGTTGGGGAAGAGAGAAGGAGAGACTAGGAATATTAACTTAGGGCCTTTGCTTAGACCACCAATTTTTCTCTGTGTCTCTGTCTTTCTGTCTCTCTCTCTCTCTGGAAGTACTGGGACTTAAACTCAGGGCCTCATGCTTGCATGGCAAGTGCTTTATCGCTTTCCCCTTCCCAGCCCCTTTATTTGCTCTGTTTTTCTTTCTTTTAGAGGCAAGTTTTCACTTTATGTCTGGGTGCATCCTGGGCTGTGGCTCATCCTACTTTTGCCTCCCTGTGTCACTGGGGATGACAGGCACTAGGTCAAAGCATGTGAACTTGTCTAATCCTGGTCTGAATAGAGCTTACCTGGAAAGTATTGGGAGGAGCTACTCTGCTCACAGGTAAATCCACTTTGTAGAAATAGGAAGGTGAGCCTGGTGTCATTAGACAATCACATTAATTAACTTATCTTGGCTAATTCCTCAATGTTTCTACAATTTAGCTCTCACTGAGGGATTGTGAGATTGAGATTGTAGACAGATTGAACAAGTTTCTATCCATTTATCTCTCACACACATACATACATATGTATGTATACATAATCATATACATACATATATATACACACATACATACAAACACACATGTGTGATTTAATTAACATTGTGGTCTTCATCTGGGCTGAGTGTGCATCAATATTCCCAAATTGGAACATTCTTGTCTGGAGATCCTGATAGAGTTTATCAGTCTGTAAGAATTAGTGCTAGAACCCATTGGTAGCCAGCTAATCAGGATAAAAGCTCCTTTGGATGTCCAGCCAGCTGGCTTATGAAACTTCTGCATTAGCATCCACCATTATTTACATTTTTGCAATTCTACAATTAAGCTATTATCCAGGCATATGAAAGTCTAGGACGAGGCTAGGTGAATGCCTATCCCTGGTTAGTAGGAAAAAGCACTCAGCTTGACTTACAGATTCAGTGACTCACTACCCAAAGAAACCTCTCAGGCCCTCTAAGTCATTTGGAAAGACAATCCTGACACATTGTTTCAGGAAGTTTCCCTCTAGACCATCCACTCAAACCTTCTTACAGTAGGTGTGGACATTCAGGCTCAGAGGGTTTGCATCACTTGCCCAAATTCACACAGCCCACAAATTCTCCATATGGGAACATTCACATATGGGAGAGCCACAGGTTTGTTCTCACTGGGGTGTGGCTGATGACTCAGGCATGCTGGCCCAGTGTACCTCTGAGGGGAGGATCTATGCCTGTATTAAATGTCAGAAATCTGGAGTTGTGTATAGCTATTGTGTGGGGAGGCGAGTCTCAATATGTGGTGTGGACTAGCTGAGATTTTGAGTTGGAGAACAGTCCCTGTGGCTTCTCAGTCCTGGGTTTGGCTGTCTGGGACTTCCCTTCTGTCATTTGTTCTTTCAAGCTGTGATTCTGGCAGCAGCAAGCCACTTACTTGTGCTTCATTACCTGCATCACTTTCCAATTGGTCACACTCCCAGAAGGTAATAAGAAAACCTTTCCCAATTGGGGAGCAATAGGGATTTCACTCTTTTGTGTTTTCTACCTCTGTCTCCCCCTCAAATATGTTCACTCTTGGCGCCAGTGTTGACTAACCCTGACAGCTGAGGGAAGTTTTGTGTAGAGGGGCAGGGCAATGATCACAATGTGATTCCAGCTCTCTGTGCATGGTACAGGCTGTGAGCTTAGAGCACAGCTGGGAGGTAGATAGCTTGGCTTTTTTTTTTTTTTAAAGAGGGTCATTTGATTTTTTTTGGACTCATATTCTTCATCTGAAAATAAAGAATGTTGAGCTCCTTAATTGCCTCTAGCACTAATACTCGTGGTTTTGTTCTGAGCTCACAAAAACGTCTTGATTGCAGTGTTGGGAAACCGGATTTAGTGGGCTCTGTCCCTGGTGCTGAGATCTTGTACATTGCATCATGACCATTGGTCAGCTTCCAGAAATAGGGAAGAACTTCACTGAAATGGGAGGCCACTGAAAGTTTTTGACAATTCTAGGACTTGCTTGGGTTCTAAAATATGGTTCTGATAAGTAGTCCATGGAAATAGGGCTTGAATATTTGTCATAGAATTAGTGTTAAAAATTAGATAGGTAACTAGGTCTGCAGGATGGTTTTGCTAAGGATTTCACAAAAGCCATGTATGTAGTTTGATATCATGAATGTATTTTCTGTACTGTCCAACTATCAGACTTGTGTTCAGATGATTTTCATAGGTCTTTTCAATGTCCCTGAAATTCTAGTATTTTGCCATTTATATGCCATCTCAAAGCTGTTTCTTGTCTGTGGAAGTAGCTTAAAATTACCCAAACTATTATCCAGTCACAGGTATAGATTTCTAAAAACATGGCTCTGGCATAGGTCTAGTCTGTTTGATAGTTTTTGTGTTGTGACTATAAGGTTTCTGGATGGAAAGTTTGTTAGCATTCTTTTTTTTTCAAAGACAACTAGAGGGAGCTTTTATTTATTTTTTTGTTCATGTCATACCAAGGAATTGAACCCAGGGCCTCATGCATGCTAGACAAGCACTCTACCAATAAGCCTCATTCCTAGCCTTCTATTTTCTTTTTATTTTTACTTAAAATTGTTTGTGTGTGTATGTGTGTGTATATGTGTGTGTGTGTGAGAGAGAGAGAGCGAAAGAGAGAGGGAGGGAGGGAGAGAGAGACACTGGAGTTCATGCTTAGGTTATGATATGACTTCCTGTCTTATAGGCAAGAAGATGAAAAGTCAAGAAGTTTTGCATGGGTCATATTCACTATCATACACAAAATGAAAGAGAAAACATATAAGAAGTGAGATCTGAGGGTTTCCACAGCTCCAGAGGGCCTTAACAATTAACTTCTTTCACCCCAACACACTTATTGGGCCAGTTGCTTGCTATTGCTTGCGTAATAGTGATGCCAGACTAGGGGTTGTAATTGAGCTTTGGCCATGAGGTAGATGGATGCTGAAGACTTGAAGAGAACAGGAGTGGCCCGAAAGAAGATGAGGAGGAGGAATGGGAAAAAAGAGGAAATGATTGCCTGGAAATCCCAAGGAGGGCAGGGCTATAGGACTGTGATTGTGGACTCTAGAGCCAGCCAGGCTGGGATCAAAGCCCAGCTTAGCCACTTAATAGCTGTGTGACTTCGGACAGGTTAAACAACCCAGCTGTAGAAGGATGCACAAATAGCACCTGTACCTCACAGTCTATTGGTGGAATCAAGATGATTTAGACAAAACTTAGTGCCAACACACACATGCATATATATTCCCAATATTAGGGCTTGAACTTGGGACCTGGGAACTGTTCCTTAGCTTTGTTTGATCAAAGCTGGCACCCTGCCACTTGAACCACAGTTCCACTTCCAGCTTTTTTTGGCTAGTTAACTGGAAATAAAAATTTCATAGGTTTTCTTGCCTGGGCTGGACAATTTTTAGATGTCACCCTCCTGAGAAGTTAGGGTTACCAGCATGAGCCACCGCTGCCCAGTGACATTCTTTTCATTATACACATGTGATTTATATATGACCCAAAGATTACTCTAGAACAACCACCAAGTAATTTAAGATCCGTGATGTCATCTCCCTCCTGTCTTGGACTTTGAGGTTGCTGAATTTGGTCTTGGCAGACTCGGCTCTCCCTCAGGGGCACATTAACAATCTTGTCATATCTTGTCATCTTCCAGGTGATTGCGCATGGATTGTTGAGCAATTTGAGCCGCATCATGCCTGATGCTGAAGACTTGTTGACTCTGGACCTGGAGGGCTACCTTTGTGTAAAGCCCGCCTCCACATCTCAGTTCTTCCAACCTCTAGGAGCCTAAATGCAACTCCTCACACTTTTGCCAAATACAATTTCCTATGTGCCTCAGGATGCAACTTAAAGGGGCCAGCTGGTTATGAAACATAGCTCCTAAAAGGCCTCTTTAATCATTTCCTGCCCTAATCAAGTATGACTTTTCATTCTCTCATCAAATAAGGCACCCTAATTATACGATTAGGGTTCATCTTTTAAAATAAAGGTAGTATTTAAAAATGCCTCTGTCTTCTCATTGTCTCCAGTTATTCTGTCATTCAGCAGGGTAAAGGGGGGGGGTGGCTGTTGGGTGGGAGAAGGAAGTGCTCCAATTCTCCCCTTCTTTCTCCTTTCACACTTGGAAAAGGTTTGCCTGTCTCTCCCTTTCCTTAGCAGGATTTTTCCTCCTCCTTGTACCTGCTTTTTATCATTACATACCAGCGTGTGTGTGTGTGTGTGTATGTGTGTGTGTGTGTTCTATTCTTCTGGTCTGATGAAGAATTAGATTAGTAGAAGAATCTGAATCACCTGGGGAAAGGCCTGTGTGATATTCAGACCCTCGGTAGACTTCCGCATCACAGGGCCTTGTGGAGCCATGCTTCATCTCTAGACAGTAATGACAGTAGTGATTATTGACCAGTCCTAGCTGCAGATGCTTAAGCCATGTTAACAATTTCCCCACGTGAGTTTCATGTGAGTGAGCCAGTACACCACCCTGACCTTCTTTCCTAACTCAGTGCTCTTCCTCCATGGGTGCATCCATCTCAGACTTTAAATGCCTTCTGCACAATGGGGACTCCAACACTTCCTCCAGCTTGGACTCTGTCTTACAGTCCAGCTTTGTATCCCTATCTGCCTACCCACAATTCCACTAGCTGCCTCCCAGACCACTTAGATGCGTCTCAGAACATCTTTCCCCAGATCCATAAATGGCAGGGCCATTTTTCACATGCCCAGATCAAAACCTTAGGTTGAGTTGGGCACTGGTTGCTCACATCTATAACCCCTGCTATTGAGATGGAGACTGGGCATACAAATCTGACAGACTCTTATCTCCAATCAACCAGCAAAAAGCTGGAAGTGGAGGTGTGGCTCAAGTAATAAAGTGCCAGCCTTGAGCATAAAAGCTAAGCAAGAGCACAATGTCTTGAGTTCAAGTCCCAATACCCGAACAAAAAGAACAACAACAAAAACTTTTTGTTATCCTTGACTCTTAATTCCCTTACTGTCTACCTTTAGTCTGTGACAAGTCATATTACTCTACTTGTGCAAAACACCCAGAAAATGGCCTCAACTTGCAATCTCTACTGTCCTACATAAGTCCACAAACTATTATTCTTTTTCACTTTGGGTTATTTGATCAAAATTTTAACTTTCTGACTGCTCTCCCTGCATTTATTCTTGGTTTCCGGCAGCATATTTTCCAAACAACAACCAAAGTTATTATGTGAAAATGTAACTCATATCTCCTCTCCCCTAAACCTCCTATGCTTGCCCTCCCCCATGCCACTCAGAGTCTATGTCAAAGTCCTTTCAACACCTGTAGAGCTTTATGTAATCTGAACCCCATTGCTGCTGCTGCTTCTAGAACTCTCCCTGTTGCTCAGTCGGTTACACATTTGCTTCCTTAGGCACAGCTGAGTATTTTTTCTTTGTTTTTCTTTTTTAACATCAGGGCCTTTGCACTCACCCTCCCTTTATTCAAAATGCTTTCTCCTCCCCAGATATCTTCTCAGGCTACTTTCAACCTGCCCTCCCTGCTTAGTTATCTAAAATTGCAGTCCCAGCTTCAGCCCTATCCCTCTCTTGGTGATTGAACTGATTGAACTGCTCGATGATCACCATATTTATTAACCCATTTAATTATCACACTGGCTTTATGAGCCTTGTTTTGCACACAAGGAGGCAGAGGTGTAAGGACTTTCATAGCTTAGTCCTTAGCTGGGGCTTAAACCAGGCAGCATCACAGGCCTTGCTTCATCTATGTAGCCAGTAACAGTAAGCAGTGATTGTTAAGCAGTCCTAGCTGCAGATGCTGAGGTTGTGCTAACATTTTCCTAGGGTCTCCCTTAGGCAGCGTAAGTCTGAGCCCATGTGTCATCCCTAACCCCACCCCCAAATCTAGGCTTCGCTGAATGTGATTTTCTGTCCCATGGTTGGAGGCTGTCATACTGCAAGAACTTGGATGGATGGTCTCTGTCATAGTCAGATTGGGATCCCATCCCTTTCCCTCTCCTCCCCATCTCGTTTCCTCCTCCTCCTCCCCCTCCTCTTCCTTCCTCCTCTTCTTCCTCTTTCTGTCTCCTTGTCTGTCTCTCTTGCCCCTCCTCCTCCCTCCTCTGGGATCAAGGTCCCACCCTACAGCCTCATTTAACCTTCCTGAGTCACTAGGGGCTTCAGTGTGTGAGCTTTGTGGTCCACAGAGGCCATTCTCTGGAGTGGCCTGAGGTCTAGCAGAAAGGTTTCTTACACAATTGGGCAGACAGCAGCTGTGCATGGACTTTTGTAGATCTGGAGCAGTGTGGAGGGATATCAGCTGTTACAGTGGTTTGCAAGGAGCCAGGTACTGAGCTTTGGGAGCTCCATACATGTGTGAGATAGATACTCCTCTTCATCTTGCTTCATAAGTGGGAGCACTGAAGCTTAGAGAGGTTGAGCACGTGGCCTCAGGGCACACAGATGGGTAAGTAGTAGACTCAGGCTGCAGACTCCAATCTAACTCCAGACTTAATTCTCTTTACTGTAAAACTCATTTATTTGGGGGAACAAATTAAATGAAGTTACCAGACTACAGTTATTCTTTAAGTATAATTTTTATTATAATACCTGTTTCATGTACATCTTTACAAAAACATTTTCTGGCTTATTTGCTGGTGTACAGTCTATATGTATTAGTTGTAAAAACTGAATTGGTAGCTCATGCCTGTAATCTTGTTTCTTGGGAAGCAGATATAGAGGATCACAGTTCCAGTCCAGTCCAGGAAAAAGGCTCAAGAGACCCTCTATCAACCAATATCTGGGTACAGTGGCACGTTCCTGCCATTTCAGCTAGGCAGGAAGCTGAGATCAGGAGAATAGAGGTTTCATGTCAGCGCAGGCAAAAATGTTTATTGTACTTTATCTCAACATAAAAGCTGGGTGTGGTAGTACACACCTGCCACTTCTAGACACAATGGAAAGCATAAATAGGAGAATTATGGTCCAGGCTGGCTGGTCCAGAAATTGTCTCAAAAATAACTAGAGAAAAAAGGGCTAGAGATATGGCTTAAGGGGCCGAGCACTTGCCTAGGAAGTGGGAAGCCTTGAGTTCAAAACCCTAGAACTACCAACAAAAATGAATTGGGTCAGGATTAATGGGGGTAGGACTACTGGGTCAAGAGTATTTATCTTCAAGTTTGTTTTTCTCTGAAATGTAACACTGAGTAAAAAGTTACTAAAATAAGGAGAAAAATCAGGGTGAGTGTAGGAGAGTTTGAATGGTTTGGGTGATGTGTCTGGGCCTATAGTATGATCTTGACCTAGAATCTATCATCTGTGGACCTCCACTTTCCCACAAGAGGATGGAAGGTCTTCTTCATGCTGAATTCCCTTGGGAGGCCAGCATCGGGGTAACAGTCTTTCTGAAGCTGGATGAGTATGCACTGGAGTTCCCAATGGCAGAATGGGGGGTGGAGGATGGCCCCTGGCCACTGGTTCCGCTTTGAGTGGGACTCAGGATGTGTGGAAAGAAGATAATTAGAGAGCCAGGCAAAGGAAGGGTTAGAGGAAAGCCAAGAGTCATCCATCTCCATTTCTCTTCCTGGCTGTGCAGGCCCCAGAGCAGAAGTGGGGAGATGAGGGGAAAGTCTTGGGTCCCTGGAGCTAGGAAGAGGGAGAAGTACATGTGCTGTGTGGTAGCACTGATGTCCTTAGATGAACCTGGTTCTTAGGTGGAGACATTTGAGACACATGCATCTGACCCCTTACTCTCACTCCACTCCCAGCTATTCCACGTGCTGCTTTCCATAGCCATGTGCTGTCACCTTGATTTAGACCTAGAAGCCAGGAGACTCTGGCCAATCCAGGGCCCACATCTTTGGGTCACTTTCTTTAGTGAGACAGTGGGGGGTTTGTGGACATGCCTCATCTTCAATCTACCAACCAGTGCACTCATTCCTTCAGCATCTTTTCTTGCCGCCCCCCTCAACCTGTCTAATACCTATAGCTTAAGATGGCCTGGTACTTAACTGGGCCCTCTAATACAGACTCACTCCCCAAAGAAATATAACCAACACTTGCTTTTCATTTAACTGCTCCCAGTTAGGAGCTCTCCTGTGTGTCCTTCAGCTCCCCAGGGATCAGAGCAGAGGGAAAGAGGAGTCCATCTGGCCTGCCTTTCCTGGTTTTTGAGCCAGACCCTTCTGCCATGAGGACAGCTCTTAATTCCCCCAGGGACAGGCTGGGGCGAGGGTGTCCGCTATGCAGGCATTTTCCAGTGTCAGAAGGAGCCGAGTTGGCCTGGGGATCTGGCCACTGTCCCATGCCTGCCACCTCAGGATACAGAGCAGTTGGCCTCGGTTGACTTGCATAGCTTGACTCACAGATTTGGACATGCTAGGGTCAGCTGAGGAGACGTCCCTATGGGTGTGGAGTAGAGATTCAGAAGAAGGGCAGGCAGTGACCCAGAGCTCAAGAAACCACCAGAGGAGGAAAAGGTAACTCTAAGTAAAAGCATTCTGCTTCCCCTCCCTGGGCAAGGCAGGTGGGACTTCGCCTTTCCAGGTCTCTTATGTCCCCAGTGGAGATAGGAGGGAACTACATGGCTCTTCCCTGCTATGAGCCTCTCATCAGTAGTCACAGCTGAAGCTCGTGGATACCTGGTGCCTAATTACATTTGAATTCCAGATAAAAAGCAAATGAATGGGCTGGGAATATGGCCTAGTGGCAAGAGTCCTTGCCTCGTATACATGAAGCCCTGGGTTCGATTCCTCAGCACCACATATATAGAAAAGGCCAGAAGTGGTGCTGTGGCTCAAGTTGGCAGAGTGCTAGCCTTGAACAAAAAGAAGCCAGGACAGTGCTCAGGCCCTGAGTTCAAGCCCCAGGACTGGCAAAAAAAAAAAAGCAAATGAATTAGGACTAAAAAAATCTATAAAATGGCCCATCTAGCCGGGTGCTGGTGACTGACACCTGTAATCCTAGTCACTCAGGAGACTGAGATCTGAGGATCGTGGTTCAAAGCCAGCCTGGGCAGGAAGGTCCATGAGACCCTTATCTCCAATTAAGGACCAGAAAACCAGAAGTAACACTATGGCTAGAGTCCTAGCCTTGAGCCCAGTCCCAGAGTTCAAGCCCAGGACCACCACCACCAACAAAATGACACATATAGTAACTGGGATATAGTTATATTGCAAGAAAATTTCTGATTATATCAGTTTCAAATTTAATGGATATTCTGTATTTTGGAAATTTTTATTTATGTATATGAATTGCACAAAATAATGGGTTTCATTATGGCATTTTTATACAATACATATGACATACTTTGGCCTTATTTATCCCTCTATTACTCTAGCTTATCTGCTTCTTTCTTGCTGCTGGTACCCTTCCTCTTCCCAATTAATTTTTTTACTTTTCTTCAAATTTAGATTTTGCATATGATAGAAGACATGTGATATTAGTTTTTCTGAGTCTAGCTTATTTGGCCTAATAGAATAAGCTTCAGTTTCATCTACTTTCTGGCAAACAACATAATTTCATCCTTCTTTATAGCTGAATAACACTCTATGTGTGTATATATACACATTTTCTTTATTCATTCATCAGTTGATTGGCACGGAGAATACTGTTCCATAACTTGGCTGTTGTGACTAGTGATCCAATCAATATAGCCATGCCCCTGAGTCTCAATGCAATTTTAGTTTTCTAATTAGATGTTAATTTAATTTGCTAATGCTGCTGAACAACTTTTCTCATGTATTTTTTGTTTATTTGTATTTCTTTGAGAACTGTCTGTTGAGTCACTTGCCCATTGATTAACTGATTGGATTCTGATATTTAAAATTTTACTTTCATATTTCTTATATTAATATACTGTCAGGGGAATAACTGGCAAAGAATTTCTTCCATTCTTCCAGCTGTCTCTTCATTCTGGTAACTGTTTCCTTTGTTGTGAAGAAACTTTTGAATCTGATACAATCTCACTTTTCCATGGGACTTGCTATTATTTCCTGAGTGAGTTATTGGAAAATTCCATTCAGAAAGCCATAGCCTATGGCAATATCTTCAAGTATTTTTCCCTTAGTAGTTTCAAGTTTTACATTCATTATTTTATTTATTTTGAATTGATTTTTGTTGAGGCTTAGAGATAGGGATTTAGTTTCAATCTTCTACATGTGGATATCCAGTTTTACCTTAATCATTTATTGGAAAGGTTACTTCTTTTTCCAAATGTATGTCTGGTTCCTTTGTTAAAAATCACATGGCTGTAGCTCGGTGAGTTTTCTTCTGGCCCCTTTGCTCTGTTCCATTTATGCATGTATTTGCTTTTCTGCCAGTACCATGCTATATGGCTCTGTTAAATAACTTGAAGTCAGGTATTGTGGCACCTGCAGCATTACTCCTTTTGCTTAGGAGTGTATTGGCTATTTGGGGTCTTTTGTTCTATCTGAATTTTAGGTTTGGTTTTAATTATTTTCTCTTTCTTTCATTCTTGTTCTTCCCTTTCCTCCCTCCCTCCCTTTTTCCCTTCCTCCCTTCCTCCTTTCCTCTCTCCTTCCTTCCCCCTCCTCTCTCTTTCTTTCTTCCTTTCTGTGCTGGTCTTGGTATTTGAACTTAGGACCTAGGTCCTTTCCTTGAACTTTTGTGGTCAAGGCTAGCACTCTGCCACTTGAGATACAGTTCCACTTCTGTCTTTTGGTGGTTGATTGGAGACAAGAATTCCACAAGCTTTCTTGCTTGGGCTGGCTTTAAACCACAGTTCTCATTTCTCAGCCTCCTGAGTAGCTAGGATTATTAGGTGTGATTCTTGATTATTGCTCTGGCTAAGAATTCAAGTACTGTGTTGAATAAGAGTGGAGAGAGTGAACACCATTATCTCATTCCTAACTTTAGTGGAAATTGTTTCAGTTTTTCCAATTCAGTATAATGTTGGCTTTCAGTTTGATGTGTGTGTAATCTTTATTATGTTGAGGTATGTTCTATACTCCTTTTACCATGTCCACTTTGTTTCACTGAATTGCAGTGTATTCTTACTTTTTGCCTAGCCTGACCCCACATCCTTCTTATCTCCACCTCTCCAGTAGCTCAGATTTTAGGAGTGCACACTACACTTAACCCATTAAAGGATAAATTTATTGATGAGGGTGAGGTATGAAAGCCATTCACTATGATTTGATATTGACCTATTTCTCCTTTGGGGGGGGGGTTAGTGATCTTTTAAAAACTAGTCTTTTAATTTCTTTCAACCATTTCAATATTTTTGGATTCTGTTATTGAATTTTTTGAAGAGACATGTGACCTTGATTTTTCATGTTTCTTGAGTTTCTGAGTTGTGATTTGTGCACCTTTTGTAAGGGATATGGAAATCTTAGGGATCAGCCTTCTCTGGAGTGCTCACTCTCCAATTCTACTCAGATAGATTGTAGTTCTTATTGTTTCAATAATGGTTTGAGGGCTGGCCTATTAAGAGTCAGTCATCAGCTTTGGGGATGCATTGGTTTTAGAAACTTCTCTTCTTGAGCTTTGTGGCCTGTGGCTGGGAAGTTTTCTACTTCCTCTAGAGCTCTCCTAGTTCATGTACTCATGGGGCAGAAAGTAGCTATGTCTAGGTGTTTTCCTCCAGTGCATCAAATAGTGGTGGAAGCAAATAGATCTCTGAGATCCTCACTAGAGGGAGAGAACTGAGAGACTCCAGCACTCTGCCTCTGGCTTCAGAGTTTTCCTACCAGATTCTTCCTAGCAATAAAGCAGCCTGTAGGAGGTAGGAAGTTGGAGGAAATGAAGAGACCCAAGGACCTGGGCTTAGTATTCTCAGTCCTACCTGGAAGCAGACCACACGTAGCAGTGAGGCAACTTTGGCAATCCAGCAATCCACTAGCCATGGGCTTGGAACTCAGTTGATGAGGTTCTTTCCATGCCAAGGAGGGAAGTGCCACCAACCACTGTGTCACTTGCAGCCAAGATTTCTGCTGCTTAAACTTTTCAGCAGACCTTTCCTGTCTCCATAACCACCTGTCATGGCTGTCTTATATCCAGACACAGTGGCAGGGTGGCCCCGGGGTTACCTGGCTTGTGATTGTTTCTTGTTTTCAGGTTTCAATTGGCCGACCTTAAGATAATAACTGCCTATAGCACTTTTTGAAGTGGGGGGTGACAATGGATTGTTTTCCAGCACAATCCTGCCATGCAGGAGGAGTCATTGTCACACCAAATCCCTCACTGGATTTGAATCATGGTTGGTTTATACTGAATTTCCAGTCTGGTGTCCTCAGGGCTACCTGGCTTACCTCATGTTGACCTGCCTAGGGGAGTAACATTCACAATTACAACCCAAAGTATCTTTTTTTTATTGTCAAAGTGATGTACAGAGGAGTTACAGTTTCATATGTTAGGCATTGGATACATTTCTTGTACTGTTTGTTACCTCCTCCCTCATTCCCCCCTCTCCCCTCCCCCTTTCCTTTCCCCCCATGAGTTCTTCAGTAGATTCACACTAAACAGTTTTGCAAGTATTGCTTTTTTTAATAGTTTGTCTTTTTTACCCTGTGTCTCTCGATTTTGGTATTCCCTTTCAGTTTCCTAGTTCTAATACCTGTATACACGGTTTCCAATGTACTCAGATAAGATAGAGATAGTGCAGGTACAACCACAGAAAGGGGATACAAGAGGATCATCAACAATAGAAGCTACGGTTTCACATTGCATGTTGAAAGTAATTACAACAGTGATATAACAGTCATTTCCATAACATGGAGTTCATTTCACTTAGTATCATCTTTTGTGTTCATAAGGATATAGCTATTGGGTTCTTGTGATCCTTTGCTGTGACTACCCTAAACCTGTGCTAATTATTCCCTATGAGGGAGACCATAAAGTCCATGTTTCTTTGGGTCTGGCTCAATTCACTTAGTATAATTTTTTCCAACTTTTGACATTCTGTGTCACATGGGATGTGTATCTATATCCACATGGTAGAACGTTCTGTCTCTTGTCCTGAATCTGCAACCAACACCCTTCTCTTCCATTTCTGGCTCTGTCTAGCACCTTCAAGGTCTGTATTGAAGTTTTCTATTGCTGCTGTGGGAAATTACTACAAACTTCGTCACATAACCCAGATTTTTCCCCCTTCACTTCAAATCCTATATCCTACATCTTCAAATTGTCAACTCTCTTGTCTTCCTCTTTCACTCAGAAGGACTATTACAATTACATTGGGCCTCCCTAGATAATCCATGATAATCTCCCCATCTCAAAATCTTTAACATAGTCATATTTGCAAAGTCCCTTTTTCTATGTAAGATAACACTCCTCAGTTCTGGGGATCAGGAAGTGATAGTTTGGAAGGGACACTTCTCTACCACCTGCAGGGTCCTGTGGATAATGTGAACATGGACCAATAGCTGTTGTATGGACCTTGGAATCAGCACTAGGGGCCAGACCCATCCTTGAGAGGATCAGTCTGGTGAAGAGAGCCATGCAGGCCCTAGGATTGGTTTGGACAAAGAATTAAGGGTCTCAGCTATGTAAATAGTGGTTCAGGAGAGGAATATAACATCCAGGTGTAAGCATCCCCTCTCCCAAGACAGGGACTGAGAAAGAAGGATTAGAGAAGAATTCTCCAAGATTTGAGGCTTAGAATAAAGGGCTAGGTCTCAGGGTGATATTCTCCTTTGATCTGAGGTTACTAGAGCCTGGGTTCAATGGATTTGCTGAAATTGTATGTGAAAATTTCTTTCTTTTGTGTGAATGTATGTTTCTTTCTGGGTTATTTTTCCTGTCCGTCAGCACATAAAGACACAGAAATAGCCAGATACTGGTGGCTCATGCTTATAATCCTAGCTACTCGGGAGATGAGATCTGAGGATCAAGGTTTGAAGCCAGCCCAGGCAAGAAAGTCTGAGAGACTATTATCTCCAATTCACCAGCAAAAAGCTGGAAGTGGAACTGTGGCTCAAGTGGTAGAGAACTAGGCTTGAGTGAAAAAGCCAATCAAAAGTACCTAGACCTAAGCTCCAGCCCCAGTACTGGAAGAAAGAAACAAACAACACAACACAAAACAAAACAACAAAAAACAGGGGACACAGAAGCTCCTTGTATCTGGGGTACAACCATTGCCAAATGGGCCTCTGACTACAATGAGCCTCCATAGTGACAATGCTGAGTGGCAGGGGTTGCTATGTAACGGTTAGCTAAGGTTCTCACCTGGGTGAGCTGAAATGAACACTGAAGGCTGAGGAACCATTACTTCACTTCCCAGACACTCGACTGACATTCTAAGACATCGGGCACATTTCTAATGTCACCTGCCGAGCACAGCACAGGATAGGAGCCAGATGGGAGACTGCAAATTGGGATGTGGCTATCAGCAGCCTGACCTGACTGCCCAAGATGCCTGCTGGGCAAACCAGAAACAAGTTCTCCTCTGGAGGAATGGGGTTGGTTGGAGGTGGAGGTGGGGGGGGGGGGAAACAACATCAATCCCTACCATCTGCTTTATATTTTCTAAGAAATTAAGCTGAGTTTCTTCTTCCCAGTGAATTTCCTTAACAAGGATATTTTAAAGCTTTGGAAAACATTCTTGTCCTAGTTTAAAGATGAGGGGGAGGGGAGGGAGGGAGAGAAGAGGGAAGGAGAAAGGAGGCAGGAAAGAGGATGGAGAGAAAGAAAGGGGATGGAGGGAGAAGAAAGAAGATGTAAGAACAAAAGAGGGAGTAGGAGAGGGAGGAGGGAGAAGGAGGAGGGTACGCAATTCAGAAATTTAAGGAGCAGCTCTTTCTCAAATGAATTTTCTTCTCTGATTTCTTTTCTCCCAGATGGTAGCTCACCTTGCAGAGCTTTACCACCTGAATTCTCAGGAGAAGTGGTTCCAGGGCCTCAGTACTGCCAGACTGTAGGCTTCTTTGAGGATGGGGCACCTGAGGGCATGTGGTGTTGAGGGAGTAAAGCACAAAAAGGCATTGGTGGACCCACAAGGTCAGGCTGTGGTGCCCAGGATGGAGAAATTATGCCTTCTGGGGGTGCCCAGAAACCTTCTCAGTTCTACCTTCAGCTCCTTCCGGGCACTTCTTTCATGAAAGCCAGTACCAGGCCAGCTTCAGTATCTTGTCAGTGCTGACTCCAGGTCACCTCTAGGCAGGACAGGGCCCCATGATGCAATGCTGTTACTTTTGTGTTGTCATTAATGCTTCAGAGGACAGATGGAGAACTGGGTCAGGGAGGAAAGGAGAGAGGAAAACATTGGGAGTTCTGTGAGGGCAGGGCCCATGCCCTAGTTAACATTGAACTCTCACTTGACTGGCAGAGAGAGAGAACACAAGGACTGTTGACAACCCCATGGGGCTTGGCCATGTGTCTGAAAACAAGTCTCTGTCATTGCAGAAAAGAGTTGCTCTGGAGAGGGGTCTATTTTACCTGCAGCTCCAGAGTTAAAAATAAGCCCCTTCCTTGTTTGGGAAGAGAGTGTGTGTTTATTCATGCATTTGACAATGATGGATTGAATTTGTGTCCTGTGCCATGTTTTGTATAAGGGGTCAGGGTTAAATGGTGAGCCAAAAAGGAGTTTTGAAGCTGGGTACCCATGGCCCACACCTGTAATCCTAGCTACTTAAGACACTGGTAACTGAGGAAAATAATTCAAAGCCAGCCTGGGCAAGAAAGTGTGCCTGCCCATGAGACTCTTATTTCCAATTAAATAACAAAATGGCAGAAGTAAAAGTGTGGCTCAAGTGTTAGAGTGCTAGCCATGAGCAAAAAAGGTAAGGAATAGTGCCCAGGTGCTGAGTTCAATGCGCGTGCACACACACAGAGTCTCTTTGATCTATCAGGGTTATCTTCTAGTTAGGGAGACAGGAGCTAGCCAAATATTCTTGCAAAGAGCTAATTGCAGATTTTGAAGGGTGGCTTGGTGGCAAAGCTCAGGAGGCTAAGGGAAATCTTTGAGAGAACAGGGGGCCCTGGCCCTTTCCTAGGGGAGGGGTGACATCATAGAGGGATGGGGAGGATGAGGAAGGTTGGGTAGGTGAAGGAGACTGAGCTAGAGAAGAGAATTCCAGGCAGAGATGATCTCATGAGGGCATCTCGCTGAGGAGGAGCCCAGGAAGTACTAAGGAGTTGAGCCTGGCTGGAAGGCAGAATGGGGGGATAACACACAGGGAGGGAAGGGGGAGGTGGTGCAGGCCAAGTAGGGAAGGGTATGAGTTTTATTCTAGGAGAAACAGGGAATCATTGAGGCAGGAGGGTGGCAATTTAAATAGCACTTTGTGGAATGGACAGGGCTTGGGGAGGGAAGGGTGCATGTGGGGACCAAGGGAGAGGTAAATGCATTGGTTCCCATTAAGAGGGCATCAGTGCAGTTGTAGAAAGGTGAATAAAGTCAGGAATTATTTAGGAGATCAAATGGACAGGCCTTGAACAAGAGATGGATTAAATGAAAAGGATGCATGATTCCAAATACAGGATACCTGTCTACAGATCACAGTACAAATGTTTTTTGGAGATTCAGAGTCTTATAGCAGTGAGGAAATTCCTTTTGGAACACAAAACCTAATCCCTCGAAGTGCAGTAGCTCTAAGATTGGCTATTGCAACAGCTTCCCAGTACAATGAAAGAACCAAGTTCTTTCTAGCTTTCCACTCTCCCTAGGGGTTTGATCTTCAAACTAGTTCCTCGTAGTGAAGAGATAGCTGCTACCATTCCAGACATCACACACAGTCATGAATATGTCTTGGTAAAGAAGAGGGAGTGTATGTTTCTATATTTCTTTTTACATAATCTTTTTTTTTTTTTCAAAAGCAAGGCAAGGCTTTATTTAAGCGAGCTGCAACTCGGGCCTCATCCTACCCACCGACACAGCGGAGGTTAGGAGGGAGCCCGGAGCTGTGATTACACAGGGCTTGTAAAGGCAAAGAACAAAGCTACAACAATCAGGTGTTCAAGCAAGCAAGATTAGGACACAGGTACAAATCTGATTTTACATAATCTTTTATCACATTGTCTCAACTTCCTTTCACATTTCCTTGGCCAAAACTGGTTCACATGATTTTTGAATAAATAAGGGGTAAGAAAATGAGATTGCTACAACTGACTGGGATGAAACAGGATCATATCAGCTTTTCTGATCAAGGACTGGTTTGACAAAGCTGAGGTTCTCTCACTGAAGATAGCAAGGGGGTGAATTGTGGGAAGGTGACTGAGGGCATCCTCCAACTGGGAATGGAGACAGGAGAATTTCTATGAGAGATCTTCAGCAGAAGGCAATCTAGGCTGGAGACCTCCACTCAGGGGTCAGTCTAGGCCTTTCCTTTCATAGGTCTCAGGTTATTAAATGTTGGAATGAGAGAAATTCTTACGAGCATTTAACCAGTGGTTCTTAAATCTGGCTGGACCACCATGAAAGTTGGGGGTGGGCAAATATGCAAATTTCCAGCCCCACAAAGACCAACTGAATAGGAACCCTAGGAGTGGGGGCTAGAGCACTGGGTTATTAAAGGGCTTACCAGGTGTCTTTAATGCTGATGTCCTAGGATCTGGGAGCCACCAACTCACCCTTCACACTTAGGGTAAGGGGAGAATGAAGCACACAGAGAGGACTTAATTTGCCCCAGTTCACACAGAACTGGATGGAGCCGATGTGGGGAATTCTTCCTCAAAGAATCTTCCAGACTACACCATCTTTTGAGCTCCCAGAAGTTGTTGAGTGGAAAGAAAGCAATAAGGAACGGCAGGTTAGAATGGCCTGTGGTTATCAGTCCTGGTGAGGGAGGGAAGTCTTTGCCTTTCGTGGGTTGAGGACCATAACCATGGAGCCTGCCCATCAGTCTGAGCTGCTAACAAACTTGTGTTCAACCTTTAAATGACCCTAGATGGAGAGTGATCATCCTACCACAGAGATCTGACCTGTAAACTGAGGCTCGGGGCTCTCTACTGTGCAGGAACACAGGACTTGGGTCTGTTTGCTCTGGAAGCTTGGGTATCTTGAACTCTTTCCCCTCCCACGTTGCTCTGTGTTCCCATTGCTCTCTGCACAAACCCTGCAGGTTAGGCTGAGGGTGCTCAGAGAACCCTGGCAGAGGAGGATCAGTTCCTACAGGTCTGTTGTAGTCCAGAACATTCCTAGCTGCAAAGGGCCAGCCAGGCCAGCAGAGGTCACTGTATGGGTAGAAAATAGGGCACAGAAGCCACTGGACGGCTGTCTTCATGCAGCTTCTGTGGCAGCCAGGAGCAGGGCTTGGTACAGGTCATAGCTTGTGTCTTGCAACACAAGAAGGTCACAGAGGGATTGGGGTATGCCCCCACCCAGCCTGCTACATCTGCTGCTGGGGAATTTCCCCGCCAAGCCTCTGTGGGAGCCTGCTACCATTTTCCCTCTGGTTAATACAACTTTCTGGCAGCCTAGGCCAGCCAGGACCAGAGGCCATCAACCAGGGCTTTTGCAGCTTCCTGGGGCAACTGTGTCCACACTGTGTTAGGAACACCATTGCTAAGTCCTTCACGTGGAGGGATTGGAGGGTGGCTTAGGTGTGGCATTTTAGGGTTTGCATATGCCAGAAGCTGGGATAACATATAATAGGGAGGCTAAATGCCCCTTACCCTGGACTGCCTGCTTTTGAACCCCGTTCTTCCCGAATCGAGTTGGGCACCTTGGCAAGGTACTCCTCCTCTATCCCCCCATTCCTTGTCAAGTCTCCTCCCTAGACAGAGGTAGAGATGGTGCCTGCCATGAGAGCAGATATAAGGCCTGTACGTGTAATAATTTGGGGTCAGAGCAGGGCTTGTTCATTGTTCTTCTTGTTCCTCTTAACATCCATCTGGTAGCATAGAGTCCCGAAAAACAAGGTGAGGCTTCCGTCATACGCAGGGCTGGCTACAGAGCTGCTGTGTTCCTCGTGGTCAGTCTGCTGTGAGACAACAGAGATGCAGAGATGCAACACTTTTCCAGCCCTTCACCTAGCTTTGTAAGGTCCGAGAGTTCTCCTTCCAGTGGCACTAGGAGCCCTCTGTGTCCCTGGATGGCCTTACCAGGGTCTGGGTAAGGTCAGGAGGAACTGGAGCCTTTGTTGAGTGGTACAATAACGTCTTCTGTGTTTGGTCACATCATGTTTTCTACAGATGGGTTGAGCCTCTGGTCATGTCCTTATGTCCTTAGAGGACTTTGGGTTCTGCTGCGGCCATGGCTTCCCAGTGACTATGTTGAAAGGGTTCTTTGTATGTGGCCATCTGGAAAGAGATGGCGGTTGGGCTGCCCCCACAAGTGCCTGCCAGCCCTCTGAGTGAGTGCAGGCCACCTCACATGCCAAGAGCATGATACTCAACTGCAGAACAGATTCTCCAGCTCCCCCACACAGCCAGTCTCCCCAGGTGTCCTGTGCCCTCTCCATGCAGGGTATGGCTAGGGAACTCAGGGCCAGCAGTAGGGAGGCCTAGGTTGTGGTCAAGATGCTGCCATTTGCAGGGCTGGATATCTTTGGCTAAGTCCTGTTACCTCTCTGACCCTAGGATTTTGTGAGTGTGTGTGTGTGTGTGTGTGTGTGTGTGTGTGTGTATGTGTCTGTGGCTGTGTATGTCTGTGTCTGTGTTAGTACTAGGACTTGAACTCAAGGCCTCACACTCTTGCTTTTTTTGCTCAGGGCTAGTAGTCTACCATTTGTGGTACACCTTCACTTATGGATTTAGAAATATTATTTATTATTATGATAAAGATGATACACAGAGAGGTTACAGTGACATAAGACAGGTAACAAGTACCTTTCTTTTTGGACAAGGTCCCCCTTTTCCTTGTTCTCTCCCAGTTTTTCCCATCCCTACCCACAAGTTGTACAGTTCATTTTCAACAGAATGTCTAGAGAGTGCCACAGCTGCATTTGTTCACCCATTGTCCCTCCACTTCTGTTCCCACCTTACCCTCCCTACAGATAAACAAACAAGCAAGACAAAAAGAAAAGGAAACAAAAACAGCAACAAAGAAAAATACCCCTGTTTCCATTTCCTGGAGCTCATTTTGGTAAATATTGTTTTATGTGATCAGAAGCATATAGGCATTGCACTTAAGCATTCCTCCCCTCACTTCTGGCCTTTTCTGGTTAAGTGGAGATAAGAACCTCCTAGACTTTTCTGCTCCAGCTAGCAGAAAAGTGTATGGAAGTAGAGAAAGGTAGACTTTGACCTTGAGCAATTTCTATTCGTAGCCGGTTTATTGGAGAAGCAGAATGCACATTTTTGAGGGCAGAGGGATATAAACCCAGACATCAAAGAAACCTACAAGCATGGTTTAAGTATATATTCATAAATATACAAAATCTTTCTAAACTATCAACAGCTGGAAGTTCAAGAGCTCCAGGGGTCTGGCTTCTTCATATTTCAGAGTAGGTAGTCTAGGAGAGTTTCCTAGAGGAGGCAACAGGTTCTTAACAAAAAGGGTGCTAAGAAAAGGTCACTTGGCTATGATGGTGTTGGTGATGGAGTTTGAGGCCAGAACAACTAGATTTGTAGTCAGTTGTTCTAGAGAGCTGGCAGAAAGCTATCATCAACATTTTAGAAATGGAGATCCCACCAGATGCTTCTGGCTCACCCCTGTAATCCTAGCTACTCAGGAGGCTGAGATCTGAGGATCCAGCCAGGAGAGACTGGGTAATGGCTCATGGGATGAAGAGATGCTGGAAGAATGTGTATGTCTAAGAAATTGGATGAGAGGTTAGACAGTGAGTAAGTTTGTCTTCATAGTACCAACATGGGGCTTGCTCTAGTTCATACAGCCCATGGTTTCCATGGAAATGGACTCAGAGAGGAGAGTTATTGAGTAGTATCCTTGGTCTCGCGGATCACAGAGATAGGATCTTGTCATGCAATACAGTTGAAGCAGGGGCTGATATCACTGGGAGCTTGGAGCTGGGGTGGCTCTTCCAAAAAGTTCTTCTTTGAAGTTGGAAAGAAAGGGCCTTTCTGGTGCCTACCCTAAATTGATCAACCATTGGAAGTGGGTGTACTCTTAGGGGATGCTGGACTTTTCTGTAAATGGTAGTGCCTAGAGAGGACATGGTTGTAAGCGGTCGGCAGCCAGTGCTCCCAGAGCTACCAGCACCAGTTCCCATCCTGGAGGAGGCCTGCCTTGATCCACTCGTGGTCTAGAAGAGCCCTCACTCAATCTGATGCCTCCAGACTTTGTGGGTTCTCTTTTGGGTAGAATGACTTGTGCTTTTCTCTTTTACCCTTTTAGAACTGGTATCGGGGCTTGAACTCAGGGCCTGGGTACAGTTCCTTGGTTTGTTGCTCAAGGTTTGTACTCTACCTCTTGAGCCACAGCTTTTTACTGTTTAAGTATAGATAAGAATCTCATATTATTTCTTGCCTGGGATGACTTTGAACCATGAGCATCAGATCTCAGGTTCCTGTGTAGCTAGGGTGACAAGGCATGAGCCAACAGTGCCTGACAGCACCGCACATTGAATGAATGAGCTGTTAGGTGGGTGAATAGTTGGTTGGGCTGGCAGATAGGTAGGTAGATAGCTGAAGGGGAGCTAGATTGATAGTTGGATGGTACCTTAAGGGGCGGATGATGACCAGAATTTGCAAGCAAGGAAGGAAAGAGGGTGGGTAGGAGAGGGCTTTAGCTTGTCACAGAGACCAAATCAACTTACAGGGAGGAGACACAAGAGCAGAGATCCTCTAATCCTCTTTGATCATGCCCAGGTGAGGCTGGGAAAGTGCTGTTCTTGCATGTCCCCATCTGCAGGGGATATATCCACAGGGAAGGATCTGGGGCCATTACTCTTTCTGGCACATGCCTGAGGTCAGGACAAAGTTGTGGGATGCTGAGTCAGGATAAATGATGGGCTCCTGATGAGTGGGCTTTCTTAGAAAGAGCCTCGGACATAAAACCTAGGGCAATTGTTCCTGTTACTCAGAGCATGGGGAAGGGTTTTGGCAGAAGCTCCCCAGGGAAGGGAATTGTGGTGAGGGAGAGCCTCTCTGCAAGAGGCCGTGGATGGTCTGCCTTCCAGGGAACAGGGCTGAGGAGACATTTCTGTCAGGTTCCAGGGAATTCCTGCTTCAGAAAAGCCTTTCATTTCCTATTGGCCAGTTAAGCAGATGATCAGTCAATGTCTGGTTGATAGGCTGAGATTTGCTGACAGGCATGCAAGTGGTAGAGTTGGGTCTCTTGATCAGGATGGTAGGGAGGATCTCTCTGTGTGTGCCTTGATTGCTGAGATGAGTACTAAGTCTTGTGAGTAATGGAGAGTAGGAGGAGGGAGGAGAGGTGATTGTCTGTGTTCTGAGGCGTTCATCAATGGTTCTGTGTGGGCAGTATTACCCTTTTGAAGACCACTGGAAATTGGGGGTCTTGTAAGATTACTGGGTAATGGAAAGTTGCTGCACAAAGGGCCTGGGGCCTGCAGGTTCTCTGGGATTCTGTGACAAAGGACCAAGAATTCTTTTGCTTCTTAAGTGAATAGTGTCCTTTTAGAGAACTACTCAATTTAGCCATTATACTATTGATTTGTAAGATTTCTCCCCAGCTCTGCTCTCCTCTGCATTTCCAGACCTCTGGTTCTATCCCTAGCCTCTCTTTCCTCTCTTCCTCCTTTGGAAGATACTGGAATATCTAACTTTGAAAGCTTGTGTCACGAGCTTAGGGAGGGAGGTGGTAACCAGCAAGTGAGAAGTAGCAACACCATCTGTGGGTCTGACACTCTCCTGCAGTGAGAGAGGAGAGGGTCAGATCACAGGGAGGGAGGAGACGGGCTGCAGGAAGTGTGGAGGGAGAGTTCAATGTCCATTTGTCAGGGTCTCTGCAGCCTCGGGGAAGAACATCAGGAAGCTTCCAGATGATGCCAGGTTCAATAGTGGGTCCAGAAGGACTCCACCTCCACTGGCAAGCTTGGTCCCTTCTTTCAATTTAGGACTAGGACATCAAGGGCATCAGGCAGGGGCGGGGCAGGCTGGGAGGGAGAGAGCATATCTCTCCCTATGCCAACATGTCCTGGAAAGACAAATATAAAAAGAGCTTTTGTCTTGGGGCGGGAATCACATGGCTCACACGGCTGGGTGTCAGGCTTGGCTCTCGGGTTGTCAGTTTCCAAGAAGGTTGAGGACCTGGCTGTAGCTGGGGATAGTGGAAAACTGAGCTTTGCAAAATGCCAGGAGCTTAGGGAGGGAGACAGCAAGCAAGGGAGAAATAGCTGCTGCTATTCTAAAGACAATACTTGTCTGGGCATCATCATGTCTTCCGGCCCCATGATGTGACATGTACTGTCCTCATGTCTATTTTCCAGATAAAGAAACTGAGGCTCAGGACTGTGGCTGGCCAGAGGGGCTGGAACTCAGACCTAGGTCTCTGTCTCCAAACTCAATCCTCTATGGCATCTTCTAATTCTTCCATCCTAGGCAGGGGCTGGTGAGGCCTGCCAGTGCGGAGGGAGCAGCTACCCTGGAGCTTCTACCTGCAGTGAGTTTATGGGAAGTCTCAGTGCGATCTGCAGTGGCAGGAGGTAATGCTGCAAGCAACAGGAGGCCTACGCTCCAGTGCAGTTCCTGCCAGAAATTGAACTTGGTACCCTGCAGGACTGGAGACAGTGTCTTCAATGACCCCCATGAGGGAAGCTTGCCTCTGCAGTGACAGGCAGCCGAGCAGCTTGCAAGGAATTGGTGAAATCCTGGCAGCCAACTTCCAACATGTCTGGGAGACAGCCAGGGAAGGATAAGGGACAGCTGGGCTCGGCTTGGTGAAGAGGACTTACAGCTGCTAGACTCTTTACCAATCATACTGATCACATTTCTCACCAATGCTGTCTACCCCAAGGGCCAGGATGGGGGTGCGTTGCTCAGGCCACACGTGGTCCCACTGGCGAGTCAGGAGCCTCTACCCTCAGCTTCCTCAAGAACTCTGCTTAATGCCCATAGATTGACTTGGGCTCCCTTGGGGCTCTGCTTTGGCCTAGCAGCCTGGGCCAGGATGAAAGTGAAGCTGTCAATAATTCATGCTCCAGCTCCCCCCACTTCCCCTGCTTGGCTGGCTGTAAATATTTCACAGGTTTCAGGGGGCAAAGAAGGCCTAGCAGAGACTCCCAAGACCAGGCTGAAGGAAACACCCCATTTTCATTTTCCAGACCCCCGACAAGGCCCTGAAAAGAGGATACTAACCTTGTCTTGGGCATCACTAGGCTTGCCCAGTGGCTGCCCAGGCTGTTCTTCCAGTCTGTAGTGGGGATGTGTGTGCAAGTTGCTCAGCTGGCCCCTTGGAGTAGCTGGACTCGAGGAGAGGATGCGGGGATGCAGCTTCCCCCCATCCTGAGCCCGCCTTGGGGTGTGTGTTCAATGCTTCCTATTCCTCACTTTGCCAATTTCTCAGATGCATCCCCTCCTTACCTGTCTTGGTTGAGAACCTTGGTCATCTTCCTCTAGACAACTGGCCTAGCCCCTCATAACTACACAGCCTGGGGAGTCTTTTCTAAGATAGAAATCTGACTCCAGTCACAGCCCAGTTTTAGGGCCTTCACATATTCCAACTTACTCTCAGAGCAAAAATCTACATTTTTTTTGTCTGTGTATATGAGTATGCTGGTACTGGGGCTCAAACTTGTCCCTGAGCTTTTTCACTCAAGGCTGGTGCTATACTATTTGAGCCACACTGCTACTTTTGTGTTTTTGGTGATTAATTGGAGATGAAAATCTCACTGACTTTTCTGCTGGGGCTGGCGTCAAACCAAAATCTTCAGATCTCAGCCTCCTGAGTAGCTAGGATTATAGGCATGAGCCACCAGTGGCTGGCTTAAAAATCTTTTTTTAAAATGCCAGTGTGCAGGGTACTACATGACTTGGTCCCTGGGCCCTCCAGTCACCAGTTTGCTCCCCAATTGTTGTCTACTCAATATTCCTTTGTCCTTAGGCTCTCTCCCACTGACCAGCATTTATTTAATCATCTCTAGTAGTTTGGGGGAGGATCCAGGAGGTTCTGGAGGTACGAGTCTCACAGCCATGCACATCTCTAAGCTATTCTGAGGTCACTGATGATCTGGAGCCAGGCCTACTCTCCTAGCTAGTACTAAGTGTAGGAGACCCCCTGACAGACAGAGGTCCAATTTTCAGCTTAGGCTTGTCTGTTATGGTTACTTGTCCATTATGGTGACTTCTGGTCATGTTTTTCTTTTTTGTGTGCCAGTCCTGAGGTGTTGGGGTCCATCTTTCTCGCCTTGATGGAAGGGGCTTGATGCACCTCCCCCAGCCCTGGGGAATGAGGCCCTGCTACTCCCTCTGGATTGGAATCTAGAGAAACCGGTTGGACCAACCGGTTGCCAGCCAGCCTGGCGCCTACCAACCCCGCCCTGGCGCGCTCAGAGTGACGCTAGCCCTTGGGGGTCAGGTGACAGCTCTTGGCCTATCGGAATCCTGGCCAACCCCCTTCCTTCGGAATCATCTCCCCTTGTCCTTCTCTCAATAAAGTTAGTTCTCTCTCAGAAGCCAACTCCGTGGTCTATGTACGCTAGCTCCCAGGGAAGGATAGCGGCCACATTACCACGTAGGTCACGTGCGCGCCAGGCCGGACCGAACCCCCATGTCTCACTCTAATTTACCTGCTGGTCGGGAGTTGGGGGAGAGGACGTTACGGAGGGCAGGAAGAGAGAAGAAAGAGTCCGAGCCGGGAGGGGAGAAAAAAACCCCAACACTGAGGCTTGAACTTAGGACCTATGTGCTGTCTCTAAGCTTTTTCACTGGAGGCTAGTATTTCACTACTTGAGCCACAGTTCCACATTTGGCCTTTTGATGGTTAACCAGAGAGTCTCATGGACTTTCCTGTCCAAGTTGGCTTTGGTCCTCAAATCTCAGCCTCCACTGTAGCTAGAATTATAGGAGAGAGCCACTGGTGCCCAGCTTACAATGCCTTCTAATGTTCACTTTTGTGTGGGTAGTGGGGCTTGAACTTGGGACCTCACATTCTTGCTTGGATTTTTTGCTCAAAGTTAGTATTTTACCATTTGAGCCATACTTCCACTTCCATTTTCCCGTTTTTAAAAAACAAACAACAAACACACAACTGGTGAGAGTAGCAGCATTTGAACTTCTGTCCATTTACTCATCTAGGTAGTGTTTCCCACATTGGGACCCAAGGAGGAGAAGAGAACTTTTCAGCTTAGAATTCCGGCATAGAATTGTGATTGGCAGCTGTCCTTGGTCCTGCCTTGGCCTTTCATGTTTTGTGTCCTTGGATGAGTTTACTTCACCCTGAAGCTCAGTTTCCTCTTCTCTTAACCTGAGGCTGATAACACTAACCTCATTGGTCTCACAGGGGTGCAAGGAACATCAATATGGGAAGGACCGACCATACTGCTGGGGGCAGGGACACACTCCTGTAATCCTAGC
The DNA here is from genome assembly GCF_023159225.1 of Perognathus longimembris pacificus. Lineage (NCBI taxonomy): Eukaryota > Metazoa > Chordata > Mammalia > Rodentia > Heteromyidae > Perognathus > Perognathus longimembris. The sequence continues at coordinate 68,437,187 of NC_063167.1, read as the reverse complement.
TACTTAAGAGGAGGCTGAAATCTGAGAATAGTGATTTAGGGCAGGAAAGTCTGTAAGACTCTTATTTTGGGTTAACATGCAAAAACCTGGAACTACAGCTGTCATTTACATGGTAGAGTGCCACCCTTGCATGCAAAAGCTAAGAGATAGTGAGTGCCTAGGCCCAGTGCTGGAACACACACACACACACACACACACACACACACACACACACACACACACTAGCACCATTCAGCAACGCAAGTTCCCTCCCTTGTTTCTCTGACTTTACTGTCTTCACATCTGTACCATGGTCATATCTGTACCACAGTCAAGAATTAAGAATTGTGTAGGCTTTGCGGGTGTGCTTGGAAAGGTCTGTCTGAAGTAGGACACATGTGGGCTGTGTGGAGTTGGTGGTCTTGGGCTTCATTTATAATCAGCTTCATTAGGGGTTCACGGGAGCCTTAACCCAAACATCCGCCGGGCTCTCCTCTGTGACTGGCTAGGGCCTCCCCAGCTATACATAGCTTGGTGAGGTGAAAGGGGATGAAGGCAGGAACTGCAAAGGAAGAAGCAGCTAATAAAAAATTCAAGCTAATTGTTTGTTAAAAAGCCCTGTCTGCCTGGAATGGGATTTTCTAGGCTGGGGAGGGGGATGTGGGGTGGCCTGTGGCCACTATCAGTTTGTCAGGTGCTTGTTTCCTGGAGGCTCTGGGTGGGTGGGCAGGCAGGGGCTGGAGAGGATGGGGAGCTTCCTGGGAAGGCTGCCAAGCCCTGTGTCCCTGGCACCTGCATTTGGAGGAGGGAGAGTCCCACAGAAGCTCTGGCTTACATTGGATCCAGACATAATGCTCTGTTCTGAATAGCTGGGTCTATGTGGCAGGAATGTGCTTTGTGTGTACTGAGCAGAGTAGAGGAGCAGGGAAGACAGAGGGAGAGAGGGGACCTGTAAGGCCTCAGTGTAGTCAAGATACTCAGAACTGGTCTGTGGTTAGAAAAATTACTTCCTAAGCTGGGTGCCCATGGTTCATACCTGTACTCTTAGCTTTAGGAGTCTGGGATCTGAGGATTCCGGATCAAAGACAGCTTGGGCAAGAAATTTTGTGAAACTCTTATCTCCAATTAACTAACTACCCAAAAGCTGGAAGTGGATCTGTGGCTCACGTGGTAGAGTGCTAGCCTTGCGCAAGAGTTCAGGAACTGCCCAGGCCTCCAGTTCAAACCCCTGGACTGGTATATAAGAGATGGGTGGGCTTGGTTGACACGAGCTCACAGAGAGCAGAAGAAACCAGAAGTGTTTTTCAGTACTGAAGCTAATTAGTGATGAGTTAACTCATAGATACTGATAGTAGGACAGGCCCTGTTGAGGCCCCTTGACTGGGCTAATGAGTGCATGGAGTGAGAATTATGTGACAGGCTCAGCCAATACCTGAAGGGGAGGCCCGGATGTGGGAAGGCTGCTAGTTGTGTGGATTCTGGGAGCAGTCCCAGAGGCAGGGATGGAGAGTGCAGAAATTAGATCAGACTGCTTGATAAACGGATTGAGGTTGCAAGAAGTGGCCATTAGACTTGGCTGGAAAATTGCAAGCAGAAAAGACAAGGAACATAGAATAAAGGTGTCTGTATATGGGCCTGGAAAGTAGAGCTGGCACTGTGAAAGTTGGAGGTCACATAAAGAACAGCATCAAAAAAGATACTTATTTTTGTGGATTGATTTTATAACCTGCTACTTTGCCAAAGTTTTCAATCAGCTCTAGTAGCTTGGGGGAGGAACCTATGAGTTCTTCAAATATAGGATTATCCCTATATGGATCCCCTTTATGTCCTTCTCTAGTCTTATTGCTCTTGCTAGGAATATGGTAGATTCAAGGGAGAACTCAAACAGTGTAATACCTTAGAAAGGCAAAATTATAGATAACCAAAATTAATACCAGGAAATTGGTACATGAAAAGGATGAGGTAGGGTTAAGGGGAGGTGGGTAGATGAAAGAAAAAAAGAAGAAGGAAGAATGAAGTCAAAATTCAATGTATAGCTTACAAAATTAAGAAAAGTGAGTGAAGGAAAGAATAGGTAAGAATGTTGACATGGGTAACACTGATCTAGATGCACTGTATTCATAAACTGCTTTGTAGAATGGTAGCTAACGATGATGATGATGATGATGAAGGAGGAGGAGGAGGAGGAAGAGGAGGAGGAGGAGGAAGGGGAGGAGGATCAGAACACTAAGTTTACAGTTCTCAATGTCAAGGCTAAAACAGAAAGCTGGTCTCCTGGAAGGTGCTTTCTAGAGTCGTGTGTGTGTGTGTGTGTGTGTGTGTGTGTGTGTGTGTGTATTAAGGCTTGAAGTCAGGGGCCTCACTCTCACTTCGCATTTTCATTCAAAACACTTGCTCTAGCACTTGAGCCATAGCTCCACTTCCGGCTTTTGTGGTGGTTAATTGGAGGTAAACGTCTCACAGATTTTTCTTCCCAGGTGGGTTTCAAAACTTCCATCCTCAGATCTCAGCCCTCTGAGTAAGTAGGATTACAAGTGTGAGCCAGCAGCACCTGGCTCATCTTTATTTCTTTTCAGAACACCACCACTGTTAGCAGGATAATGTATACTCTTTAGGGTTTTATCCACATATAAACAAAGATAGAAATAAAGCTTTTAATTGTAGATAGGATCATACTATTTACATTGTGCATTGTGCTGCAGCAAATGTTTCTGTTAAATATTTTTGAAGATCTTTCCACGTTTATAGAAGTAGTTTGGCTTTAGTGAAAAAACAGCACCTCTAAAGTGTTTCATAAAATAAATAGATTATAGTTTTAACCACCTTTGATAGATATTGTAGTGTATTCTGATTACAAATGAAGTGGAAGTGGAACATATAAAAATGATCTATTACTCATTCAGGTTTTTTTAACTAAGTTGCTTTTTTCAACCATTTTTCATTTAAAATTGATTTTAAGTTACTACTGAAGTCTAATCCTATTGTTTTATTTGACAATATTGTCTTCTATCCTGTCCTCTGTTTAAAACTATTTTATTTATGAAACTATTTATTATGACTTTAGTAATTAGTTTTAATTTGTCAAGAATGTTTGTGTGTGTGTGTGCGTGTGTGTGTGTGTGTGTGTGTGTGTGTGTGTATGTGTGGCTTGAACTCAAGGCCTCGGCATTGTCTCTCAGCTTTGCTCAAAGTTAGTGCTTTACACTTAAGCCACAGGTCCGCTTCTGGCTGTGTGTGTGTGTGTGTGTGTGTGTGTGTGTGTGTGTGTGTGTCCGCTCGAGTGTGCTTAACAAGATAAGAATCTCTCCAACTTTCCTGTTCAGGCTGCCTTCAAACTGTGATCCTCAGATCTCCGCTTCCTAAATAGAAAAGGGAATTTCTCCCATATTTTTATGTAATATTTTAACATTGATTTTCACTTTTAGCCTTTTGACATGTTTTTGTTTTTGGTTAGTACTGACGTTCAAACTCAGAACCTGGGCACTGTCCCTTAGCTGTTTTGCTCAAAAGCTGAAGCTCTACCACTTGAGCTACTGCTCTATTTCTGGCTTTTTGGTGGTTAATTGGAAATAAGAATCTCATGGACATTTCTGCTCAGTTTGGCTTCTGACTGCTATTCTTAGATCTCAGCCTCCTGACTAGCTAAGATTACAGATATGAGCTACCAATGCCCAATGCCCAACCCTGGCATTAATTTTGATTAGTGGTGTGCATCTATTCTGTATTTACTATTTTTTTCTGATGTACTGTTCCTCAAGGTCCTGCAATACCGAGTCAGTGCATGGAGACAGAGAAAGCTCAATTCCACCTCCTTATTCTAAAAGTGCATTTAATATATTGTCCTTGGGGTATCAGATTTTAAACTGATAAGAACAGATAACAAACAAAGAACACTTGATCTTAGCCAAAGGCTAAGATGCAATCCATATCTACCCTTGAAGCATAGTAGTGATGTACATAGACAAAAACAAATGGGCTAAAGATAATTCCAAACGTTAACATGAAATCATGTGATATATGTACATATGTATCTATGTTTCTATGGTACTGGGATTTGAACTCAGGGTCTTATGGTTACTAGGCGGATGCTCTACCATTTGTTCCATTCCCCCAGTACTGTTTTTGCTTGTTACATTTTTAAACTGTAAACATTCTATAATTCTTTATTTTTATTTACTCTTAAATGCAATAGCATATGCAACAAATATAAAAGTAGATCCCATCAGGTGTGAGGTATGCTCAGATTAAAGTTTAGTCAAGATGATAATTTTTGTTCTTGAATCCTATGCTATGCATTCCCTGGGTGGGAAAAATACTTGGAAACATTTTTAAAAATTTACTGTAAAGGTGATGTACAGAGGGATTACAGTTATATAAGTTAGATACTGAGTATATTTCTTTATGAACAATGTCCCTTCCTCCTCATTTTCTCCCAGTTTTATTCCCTCCCGACCCCTCTCCCCACAAGTTGTATCTTCATTTCTAGCATAATGTCTAGTAAGTCACACTGCTGAGTTAGTTCACCCTTTGTTCCACAACATTCATTATTTTGAGATAGAGGCTCAAGGACTTTTCTGTTTGGGACAGCCTTGAACCAATATCGTTGGTCCTCATAGCGTCCTGAGTAGCTAGAATTATAGGAGTGAACCTTGGCACCTGAGTGTTTATTTTTATACTTTAGATTGCCATTTTTAAAAAAAAAAATCTGTGTTAATAATAAATGTGAACAAATTGGAAATAAAGGAAATTTCCATAATGTCCTTGTCTAACTATATTGTGGGTAAACTTTATATCAAGCATGTCTCTGAAAATTAGGACATATATTTATTGGTTACTTCTATTTCTTCTGTGCTATCTTTGCATCCTTTATCTTTTTTTTTTATTATTATTTCAGACAGGGTCCATATGTAACTTTGGCTGGCCTTAAACTCTTAATCTTCCTGACTCCAGAATACTGGAATTACAAGCATGTGCTACCATGCTTGGCTCCTTTACCTATGTTTAAAAAAATTAGATTATCTTTTAAAAATTGGGTGTAGCCATTATTTGCATATTAAGACATTTAAATTTTGACTACTATATATGTTCCAAATATTTTAGACATTCTAATATATAATTATCACCTATTATTAAATAGCAATACATTGTTGTTGTTTGTTTCATTCATTCATTTTTAAGGGTTGCACATAATGATCAAGTTGAGTGCTCTTCAGGGAGTGAAAAAGAACGGGGTTTGTAACTTGCTGCGTCCACAGACTAGCTGTGTAACTCGTAAAACTCATTCAAGGCTGCCCGGCGCTGGTGGCTCAGGCCTGTTATCCTAGCTACTCTGGAGGCTGAGATCTGAGGGTCCAAGCCACCCAGGCAGAAGAGTCTGTGAGACTTTTATCTTTAATTAACAGCAAAAAGGTAGAAGTGGGCTCCAGTGTTAGAGTGCCAGTCTTGAGCACAAAAAGCACAGTGAGAATGAGAGACCTTGAATTTCATAACCAAAAATCAGCATAAACACCCAAAAAGGGTCTTCACACATATGTGTTGTTTTTGTTCTCCAAACCACAGTAAAGTCTAGTGGGATAGAACAGATGTGACTCTGTTCAATGTCAAAGTGGAAAGTGGAGGTCACTGAGCTGGGTGGCTGCTGTGGAACTGCTGTCTATGTTGGCCATCACCAGTGAATCAGTTTTCACTGATCTCATTCATTTCTTCCAAGATTCTGTTAGGAAGGTGGCCAGCAATTGCCATTTTCTTCCCTGGAGTAAATGGAGGCTCAGAGAACTGAGTAACTGGCTCAAGGACACAAGGAACCTGTGGCAGGACTGAGATTTGAACCTCGCTTCCAGACTCTAGGCTTAGGGATGGCGAGTTTCCAGATGAGGACTCTCTCCACCAATGTCACAACATAAAGTGAAATTTGAGTGATGATAGTGGGTAGAACGATTACAGAAATGAGAGGTCAGGCTTGTTGTTAAAGGGAAAGCGAATCCTCCAATCAATCCATACATCATTTATTTATAACCTCAGAAGCTCAAAGAAGGTCCACATCAGCAGAGGGGGAAGTAGGGGGGAGGAAGCAATAGAATTGTCTCCAAGGAGGGGTTCCAGGGGATCCTGATTCAGGGAGGGCTAACATGGGGAGGCAGGGGATAGAGGATAGATAAAACTGGTAGAAGGCAGAATGGACTGGCTCCACCTGGTGCTGATTCTGGCAGGAAGTAAGTCTCCTAGGTCAGTGGACTGCGCCTTGGAAAACCTTCCTCCGTCTCTATGCATTAGGTTCTTTAAATGAAATATGATTTAGCCTTTCTTGCCCAGCCTATGATTCCTCTGGACAGAAATAACCTGAAAGAAACTTCTCTGCTATCCAAAGTAGAAGATGGGTTTGGTATTTCTCCAGAAAGCACTGGTCTCAGCTTGATTTTCCAAGGCTGACCTGTCCAGTCTGATTTCCCATCAGCTTTGAGACTTCTCACTTCTCCAGCCTGGGTTCTCAGGATGGGACTTTCAAGGCCATTCCATAGAAACCCGCAGAACAAGTTGAGCAGGCTTGCCAGTCACTAGAGGGGTCGCCATGAGATTTGGCCCCATCCATGGCCCCAGGAGTTAGGGTCCTGAATTTCTGTCTGGCTCAACCAATGTGCTTTTTGCACTTTGAGGTAGATTATCTTCTCTGCTGAGCCCTCAGTCCTTTATCTCAAAAGTGAAGGGATTGGAGTCACTCATGTTCAGGTTTGGGGGCCCCTGTTACCCATTTAGAAAGTGCTGAATGCTGGTGGCCTACACCTATAGTCCAGCTACTCAGGAGGCTGAGATCTGAGGATCGAGATTCAAAGCCAGATCAGGCTTCAAAATTGGTTATCACCAATTCACCACTGGAAGTGGGTCTATGGTTCAAGTGGTAGCATGCCATCCTTGAGTGAAAAAGCTAAAGGACAGTATCTAAGTCCTGAGTTCAAGCCCCAGTACCAGCATGAAAGAGATAGAGAGAGTTAGAGAGACAGAGAGGACAGAGAGAAAGAAACAGAGAGAGAGGAGAGGGAGACAGAGAGACAGAGAGAATGGAATATGGAACCACAGATGTAGACTGGAGCTCAGAGAAAATTTGACTTCTGACTCCCTCTATATCTAATGACTTAAGAGCAAATCATTCAGCTTTTTATTTCTTTGTCTATATAGTGGGGGCATTTTCTACCTTATCACTTTATTGAAATTAATAAATGGGTTAATTTACATTTGGAAAAATGCCCAGTGCATAATATGTGTGTTCTCAACTTTTGCTGAATCAATAGGTATTAGTGTGAAGCTTAAGTGGAGATGGAAGGAGGGTACTCATGGCATGTAGTAGGGGTTCATGTCGTTTCATTCTCTATGAAAATGGGTTGCGATTCAACAAGGCAAGACAGTGCTCAACAGATTCTGCTCAATCAATCAATTATTATTATTGGAAAACCATGTGACAATTAACTTGGAGACTTTCAGAGAGCTAGCTTCTGGATTCTCTCTCTCTCTCTCTCTCTCTCTCTCTCTCTCTCTCTCTCTCTCTCTCTCTCTCTCTCTCTCTCATTGTGTCAGTCTTAGGGCTTGACTTGAGGCCTGAGTGCTGTCCTTGAGCTTTCTCACTCAAAGTGGTTCTCTATCACTTGAGCCACGCATCCACTTCTGGCTTTTTGGTGGTAAACTGGAGATAAGAATCTCACATATCTTCCTGCTTGGGCTGGCTTTGAATTGAGATCCTCAGAGCTCAGCCTCTAGTGTAGCTAGGATTGCAGGGTTGAGCCCGTGGTACCTCCCTATGGACTTCTCTTTTAATGTTATGAGGTATGGGTGATGATTTGCTTGTTAGCACCCCTAGCTCACAGGTAGATGCCTGAGGATCACAGCTTGGAGATCAGTTTGTCTTATATGGTTGTGCAGCCCAGATCTGGGCAAAGTCTTTCAGGCCAGGGGAGGTGGGAAGGTCATGCTTAGGGCCAGTTTGTGGAGCACAAAGTAGCTAAAGATGGGAGAAGAGAGGACTGGTCATGAGTCTGGCTAAAGGATTTGGGTGTCTTTAAAAGCTGGCTTTATTGAGCATATTGAAAATGTATATAGATTTATGCTTTAAAAATATCACATTCCTGCCAGTAGCTGGTGGCTCATGCCTGTAATCCTAGCTACTCAGAAGGCTGAGCTCTGAGGATCTTAGTTCAAAGCTTTTCTAGCTTTCTATTCTTATTTTTAATTAATCAGTAAAGAGTTGGAAGTGAAGGTGTAGCTCATGTGGTAGAGTAACAAACTTGAGCCAAAAGCTAAAGTTAAGGAATAGTGCTAAACCCTTACTTCAAGTTCTAGTCCCAGCACACACACACACACACACACACACACACACAGACACACACACACACATACACACACACACAACCTCACTTCCTTTCTGCAGAACATTTAAGCTATTTGCAGTTTTATTATATCAATGTGTACCTATTAGACTAGTAAAAAATGATTCAAGAACTTTAGAAGTACTTACATGTGTATATTGTTGAGGACTATAAGTTGGTACAGCTTTTCAAGAGAACAATTCAGTAATATTTAACAGCAATATGGATTGGAGGCGTGGCCCAGGTGGTAGAGTACTAGTCAATGTGTGAAGGCAAATGTCAGATGGCGAGTTCAAGTCCTGGCCTCCAACAAGAAAAAATAAACAAAATGATTGCTACCCTTTGACCTGATAATTCAACTTCTGAGGACATACTCCAAGGAAATAGCCCAAAAGGAAAAAAAAAGAGACAAGAAACTAATATGTACTTAGTTGCTCTTAGAAATGCTATTTATAAAAACTGGAAACAATCCAAATGTCCAGACATTGGAGTTCAGCTTAAAACTCATGGTGTGTTTATATTCTAGACTATGATAGAGCTATTCAAAATGACAACTATGGGAACAATGTCAGGGCATGGACAAGTATGTACATGCTAAAGATGAAGTGCAAAGAGGTTAAGTAGCTTGCATTTGCTGTTGGCTATGCGAAATGGAAGTCTGTTATTTGTTCAATGAACGGACAAAATGAGATGCAAATTGGCATAGATTTGAAAATTTCATTAAACATTCCTTGTTCCAGACCTCATTGCTACAGAATTCTCTTAGGTGGGAAGCTTTGGGTTCCACATGACCCACTCCTGGCCTTGATCCCTGACCTCACTATACAGAGCTCCTGCAAATACTAACGGAAGCTGGACCCAGACAATGTCAATTGGTAGCAGACATCAAAAGAGCACAGCCTAAAGAGAATGAATTCTTTTATACACAAATGGGTAGAATTAGCTGCATAATTTGCAAGGTTAAGTGCAAAATGAAAATGCCAGGCTCCTTGTCAAAAATGAATTGACTTTTCAAGATGGTGACCACAGAGCTTTAAGCCCAATGTGGGCCCTTCTGAACATGGGCCTTCTACAACTGCTCAGTAAACCCAAGCTAGCCAGGTCTAACAGTATCAATCCAGTAGCCTCACTTCACCCAGGAGAAAACTGAGCTTATGAGTGTTTAGCTTTACATAGAAAACTCAGAAAATCAGCAATTCCAAGGTTCTTTCTCAGAGTTTAGAATGAATGCTGAGGTTCTTTGTTCATATTTATTTTGTGCCAATACAAGAGCTTGAATTCAGGGCCTAGGTGTTATCACAAGGCTGTTGCTCTACAACTTGAGCCACACTTCCAGTCAGTTTTTTGCTGGTTAACTGAAGATAAGAGTGACAAACTTTCCTGCTCAGCTTTGAATCATGATCCTAAAATCTCAGCCTCCTGAGTAGCTAATATTACAGGCCTGAGACTTGTGTTTAAAGTACTTTTTCAATTGAAAAAAACAGCATGTGGTTTTATTTATTTATTTTTCCTGGTCCTGGGGCTTGGACTCAGGGCCAGGGGACTATCCTCGAGCTCTTTTTGCTCAAGGCTAGCACTCTATCACTTGAGCCACAGCACCACCTCCAGCTTTTTCTGTGTATGCAGTATTGAGGAATGGAACCCAGAGCTTCATGCATGTTAGGCAAGCACTGTACCACTAGGCCAAACTCCTGGCCCCAGCATGTGGTTTTAAACATGTCCTTTTCCAAATAGTTCAAGGGAATGCTGGTCAGCACCAGGCTCCCATGGAGCCTGCAGCAGCCTCTGTTACCCAACTTTCCTATAGACTTCACTAAGAAGTCCACAGGACCTGTGTGTGAGGCTCTTCCAATTGCTTCCAGAGCAGGAGGTTCTAATGCATCTGAGCCATCACCCAAGAACCTTGTGATCTGGGTGACACAGTTTTCAGACACCCCACTTATTTTCTAGTGTCTTACTGCTCTCAAACCTCACACATGGTAGGTGAGCTCAGGACAGGGAAATCATTTATAGCAATCTTAGAAAAAAATATTATGCCAAAAAGCATTCTCCATCCTGCCAACTACCCTTTACTATACATCCTTCTGGCCAATGCTCCAAACACCACCAAATTTTCCAGTGTGGAGATCCAGGAGTTCCCCAGAGCTCGCTCATACCCTTGGCCTGTGACTTCCCCATCTAGAGCTCCAGGAAAGCCCCAAAGAAGCCGACAGTGGCCTCAGGCCTGTTCTCCATTTATCTCCTTATCATGTCATCTACTCCTCATCTGCAGATGTTCTTCAAGGTCAGTTTTTAAAAGTAATCATCTTGCCAGGCCAGCGGCTCACACCTGTAATCTTAGCTACTAAGGTGGCTGAGATCTGAAGTTCATGGTATGAAGGTAGTCTGAGAAGAAAAGCCCATGGGACTCTCCAATGTAGTATCTTATCTCCAATAAGCACCCCAAAAAGCTGGAAGTGGAGCTGTGGCTCCACTGTGGTAGAGTGCTAGTGCTAGCGTTGAGAACAAAAGCTCAGAAAAAAAGTTATCATATTTTTTACATGCAAATAATTGGTTGGAAAGAACACTATCTGATGAAGAAAAAAAATTACACAAATCATATTTTCTCTCCTCCCCCCCACCCCACAAAGAATCATCATTAAAAATCTGTAGTAACCATTTTGGGAAAGCCTCTCTGTGTGCAGATATTCATGGAAAGGAGTTAGCTGAATCAAAATAAAAGAGTAAAGTTGTAGTTTTAAAACCCCCAACAACTAGCAGTAAGCAGTGTATAGTAATTCACAATCCATAGACTCAGCAATTAGAAATTATCACCACTGAACAGAAAGCCAATGTTATGACATCAAACAAGGGGAAAGCAGATCATATAACAAATGTCTTCTTTTATGGGGGAAGGGAAAGTGCAATATGGTAATTTTCTCATGTGTCATAACAGAATCACTAGTGTCCTAATTAAAATTTTGCTTAAGACTTTTTCTATTCTTTTGTTATTTATATTAGCCTTTAACTTTGGAGGCTACTTTAGTAACTAATATTTATTGTGAGAAAACACTTATTTGATGTTCAGAAATTTTTTCTCTATTTCAATTCCTGGAATCTTCTTATTGGCCTATTAATAAAAATGTAGTTGAATCACATGACATTTCAGTGGAAATGCCACATACAGCATGGCCCCTCCCCCACCTTGGCAAATTTATTTCTCTATTTCTCAACATGTTCATCCATCTAACAATGTTTTGCGATCAAGTTCACCCTCTTCCTCATTCTCATCCATTCTACAGCCAGTTCTTAAAATAATTTCAACAAGTTTCATTGTTCTATTTTCATACATTTAAATAAACTGCTTTGATCATATTTATTCTCATTTATCCTCTTTTTAAGCTCTCCCTGCTCCTGCTAGTACCCACTCTCCATCTGAGCCTCTTTTACTTTCCTGTTTTTCTCTTTAGTGTGTATAAATTGCAACAAGGGCTCTCACTATGGTATTTCAGATGTGCATATATTATGTGTTACTCAGAATAACCTTCTCGATTGCTTTCTCTTCCCCCACCCTCCCAATCTCATATTGATCAACAGCTTTACTGAGGTTCCTTAGACTGTCTTCAAACACAGTTGCCCTGTATTTCAAAGTTCATCCTTCATCTTTCCTTTCCCTCTCTCCTCCTCACTCAACTATATATTTGATAAGTTTTAGCTCTACTATCTAGTCCTTTAATGCAATTTTCATATCTGTTTTTTCTTTCCTTAACTGGTAGCCTTTCTTTCTTTCCTTCCTTCCTTCCTTCCTTTTCCTCCTTCTTTCCTTCCCTCCTCTCTTTCCTCCCACCCCTCTTCTCTCCTCCCCTCCCCCTCCCCCTCTCTTGCTGGTCCTTGGACTTGAATTCAAGGCTCTGACTCTTTTTTTTTTTTTTTGCCAGTCCTGGGCCTTGGACTCAGGGCCTGAGCACTGTCCCTGGCTTCTTCCCGCTCAAGGCTAGCACTCTGCCACTTGAGCCACAGCGCCGCTTCTGGCCGTTTTCTGGGGAATCGAACCTAGGGCCTCGTGTATCCGAGGCAGGCACTCTTGCCACTAGGCCATATCCCCAGCTCTGACTCTTGCTTGTTTGTTTTTGCTCAAGGCTGGCATTGTACCACTTGAACCACACCTCTACTTCTGGCTTTTTGCTGGTTAGTTGGAGATAAGAGTCTCATGAACCTTCCTGCCCAGGCTAGATTTGAACTGTGATCCTCAGATCTCAGCCTCCTGAGTAGCTGGGACTACAGGAGTGAGACACCAGCAGCCATCACTTTCTTTCTTTTTTGAGCTTTTTGTCTTATATTTTTCTTTTTATTACTTAATTTTTACAAGTATTTTATTAGATTTAGTTTTACAAATTTATATCCAGAGAAACAAACTTGGTGTAGTAAATTTGGGCAAATGGAGAGTCAAGTCTGATACCCTCATGGAGCTGCTGAATTGTCCCATCACTCCAAATAATTCCCATGGGTCAGCTCTTCTCTGGTCCCAATTCTCCTCCCTAGAAACTGGCAGTCTCTTTCTTAGCCCATGGTTTTGCCTTTTTGTAGGTAGCTAAATAAATAAAAGGATGTGTTAGACAGCCTTTGGGATCTGGCAAAATGAACTTGAGGTTTACTGGTGTTGACATGTTTACCCAGAGCTGCTGAATGGTACCCACCACGTGGACTCATCGTGATTATTATTTTTTGTTTGTTTTTGTTTTGTGCTGGTACTGGGGCTTTGAACTCATGGGCTTGCACTGTTGCTTAGCTTATTTTGCTCATGCTGGCTCTCTTGCACTTCTGGATGTTTGCTGTTTAATTGGAGATAAGAGTCGTATAGACACTTGCTCAGGCTGGCTTTAAGTATTGATCCTCCTATCTCACTCTCCTAAGTAGTTAATTTTACAGACCTGAGCTGCCAGCACCTAGCTGGAGGTACTGTATTTAGCAAATGGTTGAAGGATATTTGAGTTGGTCCTAGTTTTTAGCTTTTATCAGCCAGTTGTGTCTAAGATTCTCATCTCTCCCCATTCTCACTAGCTGGTACTTGCTACTGTCTGGAATTATTTCTGTTATTCTAACAGGCATGCAATATTTATCTCACTGTCATCTTAATTCACATTTCTTTAGGAAACCAATTAATAGAGCACCTTTTCTTGCACTTCTTAATCACATTCATATCTGTTGTTTTTTAGTAGAGTCTATTTAAATATATTTGTTCCCCAATTTGGAGAAGAGATTGTTTTCTTAGTGTTGAGTTTGAGAGCTTTTAAAATTATAAACTGGATATGTCTTTTTTTTTTCCGGTCCTATGGCTTGCACTTGGCCTGGGTGCTGTCCCTGAGCATCTTTGTGCTCAAAGCTAGTGCTCTACCACTTGAGCCACAGCAGCACTTCTGGCTTTTCTGAGTAGTTTATTAGAGATAAGTGTCTCGTGTACTTTCCTATCCAGGCTTTGAACCATTATCCTCAGATCTCAGCTTCCCGAGTAGCTAGGATTACCAGCATGAGCTACCTGCGCTTAGCTGATTTAAGTCTTTTGTTGGATATGTGGTTTGAAAAAAAATTCTTCCAGCATGTGATTTTGCTTTTCATTCTCTTAAAAATCTCTTTTACAGAGCAGAGCAAAAGTTCTTCTTTGTGACAAAATGTAACTTATTGCTTGCATACAATGGACTGTGCTTTTGGTGTTATCACTAACACTCTGTCAAACCAACTTCATAATCTGTTTTCTTCCCAGTTTTGTGTGAGAAGGATTAGTTTTCTGATTTACCCTTTGGGTTCAAATGCGTTTTGAGTTAGTTTTTGCACATGGCTTGAGTGTCCATCAGTGTTCTGAAGGAGTGCCTGGGATGAGGGAGGTGACCCTCCTCAGGGGTCTGGGACTTTCCCTAGGGCCAGGGATGACTTGAGAAGAAAGTAGGTCTTCCACTCAGACTGACAAATCAGAAAGACTTTTATCTCCAATTACCCATCAAACAGCCAGAAGTGGGAAGCAGCATTGTGGCTCAAGTGGTAGAGTGCTAGCCTTGAGCTAAAGAGCTTAGGGACAGCACCCAGGCCCAGAGTTCAAGCCCCATGACCAACCAAAAAAAAATATATATATATATAGGCCGGGAATATGGCCTAGTGGCAAGAGTGCTTGCCTCATATACATGAAGCCCTGGGTTCGATTCCTCAGCACCACATATATAGAAAACTGCCAGAAGTGGCACTGTGGCTCAAGTGGCAGATTAGCCTTGAGCAAAAAGAAGCCAGGGACAGAGTTCAAGGCCCAGGACTGCCCCCCACCCCCCAAAAAAAAGATCCAAAAATATATGTATACACATGCATACAGAATATATATACATACACACACATATATATATATATATATAGAGAGAGAGAGAGAGAGAGAGAGAGAGGTGTGGTTCAAGTGGTGGAGCACTGGCCTTGAGCAAAAAAGCTCAGGGACAGCACCCAGGTACTGAGTTCAAGTCCCAGGACTCTCCCCTGCCCCCCACCCCCCTCTCTCTCTCACACACACACACACACACACATCAGGAAATGTTTGGCCAGGAAAATGGCTGTGGGAGTAAAATCTGATGGGATGAAAGCCAAGAATTTTAGAGGGATAAAATCTTAAAAAGAATAACAAAGATGATAATTACTATATTTTATAGAGAAAGTATTCTGTGCTAGGCACTTAGACAGATATTTCATAACCGTTACAATCATCTGGCAAGGGCAGACTCTTCCCTTTAATATAGATGAGAAAACCAAAGCTCAGAAAGGTTACGCTATATACTGAAGGCCACACAGTTATTGATCAGAAAGACTGGGATTCAAACCCAGGCTGGACAAGGAAGTTGGTGCTCTGTCAAGTCCAACAAGCTCCCTCCCATCACTCGGTGCTCAAGTGGAGGTAGATGATGGAAGGTGGACAAAAGGCAAAGAAGGAGGAAAGTTGATGGTCAAGGCAGATATGCTAAGATTGGGGCTTGAACTCAGAGTTCGAGTGCTGTCCTTTAGCTTTTTCACTCAAATCTGGCACTCTACCACTTGAGCCACAGCTCCACTTCTGGCTTTTTGCTGGTTCATTGGAGATAAGAATCTCATAGAAAAGAAAAATAAAACCAACCAACTAAACAATAACAACAAAGAGTCTCATGGACTCTTCTGCCTGGACTGGCTTTGAACTGCTTTCCTTAGATTTCAGCCTCTTAGTAGATAGGATTTGAGGCATGAGCCACCAATGCCTGGCCAAAGGCAGACTCTTTGGAAGCCAAAGGGCAATAATTTACTGTGGGATTAGAGACTGGGAAAACTCATGGAATTGTTCTCCTTCGATGTTATCAAACACCTCTAGCTGAAGTGGAGGATGAAGATGGCACAAGAGGCCTTACCTTCCCACCCCATGGCCGTTGAAGGAGAATTTCACTGATGCAGCCCTCATGGAGCCATCTGTGCAGGCTTGGCAGTTTTTAGGCTAGTTCTAGTCTGGGAAACCATTGGGTCAACTTGATGGCCAAAGACCAAATTCCTGCCTGCCAGGAGGTTACCTGGGATTTCTCTCACACCCAGGTAGGGTACAGCTAGGAGAGAACATGGCCCTTCTTTGGTGGCCTGCCACCCCTGGGATATTGGAGGGGGAGGAGTTCCAGGGGCAGGAAGTGTGGAGCCTAGATTCTCAGGAGAGGTGGCCCTGACAAAGGACAGCAGTTCTGGACCATTCTGCTGTTCTGTGTAAGGATTTTCTTCCCTCTGCCAAATATGGTGACTCTTTGGCTTAGGTCACTGAGCTATTCCTGGAAGGTAGGCGGTGTGCCAGTGTTCCAGGCAGGCACTGTTCTCACTGTAAATAAATGCACTGGAGCCATGGCCTGTACCCCCAGGGATCTGCAGCCCCACATGCCTCCAGGTGGGGCTCCCAGGGGAATGAGGTTCCCAGAGAGGTGGGCAGGGCCACAAGAGCCGGAGAGGCAGGGAGTTTGAAGGGCCTTCCATGGCAGCCTCTGGGTACCTCCTCTACCACCATTGTTCAGCCCTTGTTAACCCTCACACAGAGCAGTGACCAAATGAGGGGCCTTGAATTGTAGCCCTAGCACCTGGCCTTAGGTCTGAGACATGAATAAGGACGTAGGGGCACAGTGTCTGAATGAGTGGGAGCATTCTAGCCCAACTGGAGAAACTAGGACAACCCACACTGTAATCCTCAAGTTTGAGATTGGAGATGACTAGAAAACAGCCTCTCCTCAGTTTGGAGAGGCAAGAGCTAAGGAGAAAGGAGAGAAAAGTGGAGGGGAAGAAGGGAGTAGGAGAAGAGAGAGAAGGGAAAGAGAAAGGGAGAAGACGGGAAAATAGAACAAAAGAAGGAAGAGGAGGGGAGGGAAGAGGAAAGAAGAAGAGAGGAGGGGAAGGGAGAAAAAGAGCGAGGAGAGGAAGTAGTAGGGGCAGAGGAGGAAAGAGGGGAGGAGAGGAGAGGAAAGAGGGGAGGATAGGAGAGGAAAGGAGGGCATGGGAAGAGGAAGAAGGGGAGAGAAGGGGAAAGAAGGGAGGAGCTAAGCTAAGCAGTCTGAACAGTTTGAATACAAACTTGACCTCCAGAACCTAGAATCTGGAGTGAGAGGCAGTAGTGCTGGGATGGGGGCCAGCCCCAACTCCCCTCACTTTTCTGAGTTTCCTTTGCTGTCAAGTTTCAAGGTTGTTGAGGAGAGACGTTAACATATAAGAAGTGCTTAGCATATTATCTGGCACACAGTGAGTGCTCAATAATTTCAGGGACCAATCATCTTTATCATATCATCATTGTTTGTTACTTCTGTTACTGTATTTGGAGTCAATACATCACATTTTGATCTGACATCACATTTTGCTATCATGTGATCTTAGTGAAGCTATTAACCATTTTGGAAATCAATTTTCTAATCTCTAAATTAGGGTTAATAGTAAAATTAATGTGTTTCAAACAACTGTTGCCATGTGCTTGTAGCTCACGCCTGGAATCCTAGCTACTCAGGAGGCTGAGAGCTGAGGATTATAGTTTGAAGGCAGTGTGGACAAGAAAATCTATGACACTCTTGCCCCAAATTAACGATGAAAAAGCCAGAAGTTGTGGTATGCCTCAAGTGGTGGAATGCCAACCTTGTAGCAAAAAAGCTGAAGGGCAGCGCCCAAGTCCTGAGTTCAAGCCACCACCACCCCCTAACAAAAGGAAAGAAAATTGTGGGTCTAACTAAATGACTGAGTATTTATCACCTGGCACAGAGCAGGCTCCAAATACATTCAACTAAGATGTGGAGACCCTTGTTTCCTTCAAGTTTAAGGAGACTTTAGGTCTTTCCTGAAAAGAAGTGCATGCTTGTATAGCTGGGGGCTATGTTATAGGATTTATTACCTCAAGTGGTGATGTGGATTAGAGCCCCGGGCAGGAACATTTCATCTGTGAGTGAAGAAATCCAACTCAAACCAGCTTGAAGAGATAGGGAAACATTGGGGAGGCCCAGCTGGGCATCAGGTACAGCTGGATCCAGATGGTTCCATGTTGGCATCAGTGCTCGGTTGCAAATCGGCTCTTTTCCATTGTGCTGACATCTCTCAGGCAGGCTTTCTCCTTGTGGCTGCTAAGGCAGCTGCTATCAGTGTAGGACTCCCATCATCCCAGAGTTTGTTTCAGAGAAAAGAGCAACTCCAACTCTCCCTGGCTATGATTCTCCCTGGCTTAAGGCTGTTTGGGTCACATGACCATCCCTGGACCACTGATCAGATGAGATCAGGATCACAAGTTCAGATGTATGGCAGGCCCCATAAGGCCCTTTGATTGATAGCTCCACTGGAATCCATAGAGGAGACTGTTCCCATCAAGGGAAGATGTGTGCACTTACCAGAAGGGAGAAGGCTGGCTGGGAGGGTAGATGCAATAGCTGTCGACCAGAGTTAAAAATATGCTCTAGGTAAATCCCTAGGTGACCTAATGCATCATCTTAATGTACTGTTCAGGGTAGAGGGAATGCTTACAAGATTTCATGGTATGGGTCTTTCAGTGCCCTGGAAGGGAACAACTCATTTTCTTGGTCCTTGCTGGACTAGTTTGCTCTTCATGCATAGCCAGTTCCCAGCTCAAGTCCTCCGAGCACACCTGCAGCTTCACCCCTGTCTTCAAGTCTGCCTCAGAGGACAGGCTTTCTTCCCTTGAGCTGGGATGCCTGAGACTGAAAATCCATACCTTGCTTCAGTGAGTGAAAAAACAGACAGCCCCGAGAAGATCCCTAAATCTGGAATCAGAAGCCAAAGGTCTACAACCAGCCTGGCTCCCTCCCAGCTGTGAAGCCTTGGACACACCACTGTCCTCCTCCTCCTCTGCCAAATCAGGGACCCCGCTAGAAGGTCTTGGAAGTTTTTCTCCTAGTGCTGACATTCTGGGAATCTGCGACTGTTATTCAATTCATGAATCGGCTTCTTTGGCTGGAACAAGTCAGCTGAAAATACATGCAAATTGAACTAAGTATAGCTGTTCTCTTGCTGAGGAGGCAGCCTGGCATATTTACATAGTTGGAAATTGGTGGCTGCATGCTCTGGCGGGGGAGCGGGCTGGGCCAGCAGCAGCCACTGGAATGCAGTGGGTCTCTGACCTTCCTGAGCCTGGAGTTGGGAGACTCATTACTCTAGATACCAGAGGCTGCTGTTCTGTATGGACGTCTGGGCACCCTGGGGTCAATTCTGGATGCTCACGCTCTGTTTTCATACTTATTGTCACAGCGGCCCTTGAAAGCAAGTCGAATTGTTCTTTTCTAACCCATGAGAAAGCCAGGGGTAGCTTGCCCAAAGCCACACAGCCAGCAACTATTTGAGGTTGGAATGCAGGTCTGGCTGACTCCAAAATCCAAGCTCTCTCTTTACCACCCAAAGCCAGCAATGTTTTTTTTACCCACATAGCCAAGCTCAGTTGTTCTTGGGCCAGGCTTTTCTTGGTTAATGCTGGGAGACTTTATTCATCCAGTAGCCCTGCAATGGGCCTAGCTGCTCAAGAGGCTGAGATCTGAAGATCCTGATTTGAAGCCAGCTCAGACTGAAAAGTCTGTGAGACTCTTAGCTTCAGAAAGCTGAAAGTGGAGCTGTTGCTCAGGTGTTAGAAGGCTAGCAAAAAGCCAAGGGAGAGTGCCTAGGACCTGAGTTTGAACCCAAGTACCAACATATATATGTATATATATATAATAATAAAAATTTTAAATATTATGGCGGGTATCTCTTATGGGCTAGACTTTATTCTAGATGTGGTCTTGGCATTCATAATCTGGTGGGAGAGTCTGAAAATAAACAGGTGAATAAATATGTGAAGTGAATTGTAGGGTATGATGAATGCTCCGAGGAAAATAAACAGAGTGCCAGCGCCAAGAACACTGCGTCCTGCTTAGACGAGCGCTGTTTAGGGAAGATGTGCCTGAGATGGCCGGGCCTCAGCTGAGAGCAGAGGATGTCTACACACGAGGTGGCACCAGTTTTGGGTCCCTGCTCAGCACCTCTTAGCTGTGCCACCTCGAGCACTGCACCCAGTCTTCCTGTCTCAGCCTTTTCACCTGTGACATGGAAGGATAAATCTCTCTCGAGGGGATGGATGGCTGTGAAAAGTGCACACAGAGCATCCAGTGCAGTCCCAGCACATTAGAGATGGCTTTAGCTTGAATCTGGCACCCACATTAGTTTTTGATAAGTATTCTGTGTGTAGGGTGGTGATACTGGGCTTGAATTTAGGGCCTGGGTGCTACCCCTTAGCTTGTTTGCACAAGGTTGATGTCCTACGACTTGAATCAGAGCTCCACTCCTGGCTCTTTGCTGGTTAATTGGAGATAAGTGTTTCACAGGCTTTCCTGCTTAGGCTGGTTTTGAACTGAAATCCTCAGATCTCAGCCTTCTGAGTAGCTAAGATTACAGGCATGAGCCACTGGTACCTGGCAGTAATAAGGATTCTTAATTGATCCATTCCATTCATGGCCAAACCTAATGACCCCCACATCTGGTAGGTCCCAGTCCTGATATCCTATTTGTTTCTGCTACCTGCTGCTCCATGACCTTGGCAGATCAGGGAACACACAGGGTCTCCGCTGATCACCCCTACTTCCCAGGATGTCTGTGACTCAGGACATGAAAAGGTTTTGATTGCTTCGCTTAAATCTAGTTCCCCTTCCAACCACATTTGCAGCCTTGGCAAAGTTTCTTTGTGATGCTGGTCCCCACTTACCTACTGCGGCAAGAATCAGGCAAGACTGAGAACCCTAGAGCCCTTCATGTGCTGAAAGGAGGGTAGAAACCAAGCACCAGCACTGTTGCTAGGTCCCATGGTCCCAGTCCCACTGTCCACAAGTGGGCAGATAAAGGTTAGACGCCACTGCTTGTTTTCTGCTAGCCAGTGGGCAACACTGGAGATCTGGGAGAAAATATGCTGTCCATGTTCTCCCGAGGGAGAGCAGAGATCCACTCTCATAAGCTGTTTCTCCAAAGGTACAGAAAAAAGAAAAAAGAAGAAGCCAAATGCTGAAGTCAGCATTCTGGAAAATTCACTTGGAGGAAACACAGGCTTGGGTTTGTACCATCATGGGTTTTGATAGAACAGGGGGAGATTCTCAGTCCCTGGCCTCCCTTACTTGCTGTTAGTGAACCTCACATCAGTGTTTCATGGAGAGGATGGCTTCATTTCAGAGAAGTTAAGAAACTGACCAAGTATCACACCATTGTAAATGAATTTGAACCTTGGTTGGACTGACTCCCACAGACAGATCTAGGTTTTGTGGATCTGAAGATTTTGTCTTTTTTCTTTGAAGGAAGGTATTTAGCTGTTAAAAATATTTTGCTGGGCACTGGTGGCTCATACCTGTAATCCTAGCTACTCAGGAATTTGAGATCTGAGGATCACAGTTTGTACCCAGACTGAGCAGAAAAGTCTGTGAGACTCTTACCTCCAGTTAGCCACCAAAAAGCCAGAAGTGGAGGTGTGGCTCAAATGGTAGAGTACCAGCCTTGAGTAGAAAAACAACTAGAGGGACAGCTTTCCCAGGGTCTGAGTTCAAGCCCCTGTATACACACACACACACACACACACACACACACACACACACACACACACACACATACACGAAATATGTTATACAAATACAATATTTTTACATTTACTAAGAATGTTGTAGAATGAGAAAAGAAGGGATCTTGGAAAGGCCCAGGCAATTTAGGGCCCTTGAAGCTCCTCCATAAACTACTCACTGAAAATACTGCACCTCTACACACATTTTGCAGAAATTTCTAAGGATCAGCACAGTTTAAGGATCAGCACTGTTCATTTTTGAAGAGAAGAAACTGAGGCTTATGAGGCAGGACTGATCCACAGCCAACCTTGAAGTCTCCACTACAGGAGTGTGGTATGGCCAAGACTCTCTACTTCACACTGGGTAAAACTTCTTTTTTTGTATGCCAGTACTACGGTTTGAACTCAGGGCCTGGGCACAGTCCCTTAGCGTTTTTTACTCAAGGATGGCATCTACCATTTGAGCAATACATCCATTTTTATTCTTTGGTAGTTAATGGGAGATAATAGTCTGATGGACTTTACTGTCCAGGCTGGCTTTGAACTGCAATCTTCAGATCTCAGCCTCCTGAATAGCTGGGATTACAGGCATGAGCCACTGGCTCCAAGCTAGGAGTGAAACCCCTCTAAGACTCAGTTTCTCCCTCTGCAAGAAGAAGGAATAGTGCCTAACTTTTGGATAGATGGATATTGAGGCTCTGGTTCTAATGAAATGTGTATCTGAAAGACTAGAACATAGCACATGACATCCTAAGGGCATCCTGGGGCAAGCATTGCACCTGCTGTCTGGGAAGAGAGGCTAGCACTGTTTCACTATCCTGCACTTGCTCCATCCAAGATGAGTGGATTTCCTGGTGTTATGGTTTAGATCTGGCATGCTCTCCAAGAATCATGTGTTGAAGGCTGGGTTACCAGCTGATGATGATATTGGGAGGTGGTGGAACCTGGAGGAGGGGCTTAATTGAAGGAAGTTAGGTCATTGGAGTAGGAGGTATTTCCTTAGATCTTGAAACTTTGTTTTCTGTCTTTCCTTCCTTCCTTTCTTCCTTCCTTCCTTCCTTCTCCTCCCTCCTTCCCTCTCTCCTTCCCTCCCCCTTCCTTCCTTCCTTCCTTCCTTCCTTCCTTCCTTCCTTCCTTCCTTCTTTCTTTCTTTCTTTCTTTCTTTCTTTCTTTCTTTCTTTCTTTCTTTCTTTCTTTCTTTCTTTCTTTCTTTCTTCTTTCTTTCTTTCTTTCTTTTCTTTCTCTCAGAGCCTGGATGCTGCTCCTGACATTCCTTTGCTCAAGGCTGGTGCTCTACCAATTGAGCCACAGTGCCACTTTCTGCTTTTTCTGAGTAGTTCATTGGAGATAAGAGTCTCATGGACTTTTCTGCTTGGGTTGGCTTTGAACCATGATCCTTGGGTCTCAGCTTCCTGAGTAGCTATGATTATAGATGTGAGCCTCCAGAACTGGGCCTTTACATCTTTGCAACCCAGCCACTATGAGATGAGCAGCTCCATCTGCCATGTGCTTCCACCATGATGTGCTGTAATGACACAAGTCCAAAGTGATAGCATCAAGTGGTCATGATTTAAAGCCTCTGAGCCATAAGAAACCATTTCTTTATGTAAGTTAATTTTCTTAGGTATTTTGTTGCAAGTATGGAAAAATAACACCAAAAATTAGACAAGAATAGATCAGGAAGGTTGGAGGGAATCACAAGTAGCGGAGCATCTCATGGTTCTGTTGATAAATGGTGTATAACACAGCCAGCAGTGGATTGGGAATGCAGGGTGCTGGGCTCTTGGCCTTATGACCTGCTTACTCTGTGCTCCTAGAAAAGTTCCTTCCCATTTCTGGCCTAGGGCTTGACAGCCACAGAAAGCAGACAATTTCTGAAATATGAGAAAAAGCCAAGTTATCTCTGGGAGTTCTGGAGGGAGGTGGCCTGGTGGGAGTATGTGACTGGAGAATCTGCATGATGTCCATCCTGGGGAAGGCCCTATGGACAACGCATGGCCTTGTTTTAGAACTGTGGGAAGGTGCTGGGCCCCCATAAGCTCACTTGGAAAGTAGTAGTGGGAGCTCAGCGAGGAGCCCACGGCAGAGAGAAATCCCTCAGGTGAGCTTGGGCACAGAGAATTGCAGCCTGTTATAGAATCGGCCATGTTTCTTTCATGGTCTGGTAATAGCATGTGCTTGAGTTTCGTGATCAGCACTTGATACTTAACTGTCCCAACCCTGCATTTCCATCATCTCCCCACTAATCAGTCTACTATTTGTGGTCCTTCTTTCCTAGGAACCTTAAGTGTTCCAGTTCTAGCAGGCTCGGGGCTCAGACCTGCCTTGGAGTAGAACCTTGACAAGCTTTAAGGTCTCCAATGGCAAGGCCAGGCAGGCCTGCTGGATGGGACCCAGGGTACAGCATGTGAACCTAACTCCCTCTGACAAGCCCAGGAACTGCACCCCAGGGAATGGCCAAGCTGAGGCCCAGAAGCCCTCCTGCTGGCAGGGCAGCTGGTCAGATTGATCTTGTAATTTAATCTGGGCCAGGCCTGGCTGACTATGTGAACTCCAACCTTGCTTGGGCTCTGGCCCTTGGCTCTTGGGATGAGCCACATTTGCTTCTGTGTTGAGAATCAAACAAATAGAGCTATCTTGATGTAGTCTGTAACAAAGAAAGGCTCAGTCACCCAGTCAGGATTATGGGAGAGTAGAAAGTGAGAATCTCTACATGAGCACCTTGTATAAGTGAATTTTTGGTTAGCTTCTGACTTGGTTATCTCCATCATAAGAAAGAGTGGCTTCGTTACATCAAGTGCTCAGATAAAAAACTTAGAGTCACCCTAGATGCTTTTTTTTTTTTTGTCCTGTGAATTCAATCCACTAGCAGCTCCTGCTGGCTCCATCGTCTATGTATTTTCCAGAACCCAATTCCTTACTTGCTCCCATCCAAACTTCCATGCTCAACTCTTTCATCCTTGCAGCTACCTTCTCTCTTGTCCCTCTCTCCACAGTCTGATATAAAAATAGCTGAGAAAACATGTCCAGTCAAGTCTCTCCCGTGCAACTAAACAAAAACAAAACCTTACCCAGGGTGCAATCCATAGTCCTTTCCCAACGTCTGCTTTTATTATTGCCTCTCCCTTGATCACCTCATTTCAGCAAAGATTCACTACTACCTCGTGACCATTTCTCTCCCACTGAGATCTACGTGGCTACTCTCTGACCTCCCAAGATCACTGCTTTGATTCATCAGATCCTAGAAGATCTTCCCTCTTACCTTGAATAAAAGAGCACCCACCATTGCTCTCCACCTCCTTTTTCTTTTCCTGAATTTTACATTCATCAGTCACCAGAAGGTCAAATCCAGGGGAGGAGGAGCTTTGGTGGTTTGGGCTATTGATGTAGGTTTCTAGTGTAACAAGAAAGGTGTAACACTTTTTGTCTTCCCTGTAAAATTGAGTGAGGTACTGTGCCATCATAGGGGCTTATATATGCCCCCCACTTCCTGCACCCTGAAGATGTAAAGTGAAGAGGACACTGGTGATGGGGCTTAGAACTCCCCTCTCCTCACAGCCATCTTCTCTTTCTTTCTTTGTCTCATCAACTGAGGCCCTAGGGAGGAAAGCTTTTTCAGGAACTTTTAATATAGCAATTGCTCATTCACACCTCACAGCCTCGTGAATCCCCTTGATAAAAATATCCGAGGAAGGTGATCCAATTCCATTACACCTTGAAATCCCTAGACTTCCTGACTCTTTCTCGAAGATGCCTCATCCCCATATGTGCCTGGAGGCTCCCAGATGGCAGAAGGCTTAGCAGAATAGAGTTGGGGTCCTCGATAGGGTTTTGATACCACGTCATTCTTAGCTGAATATTGCTCCCACCAAGATCTCTGTGGTCTCATAGTAGGTCTCATACTAGGGCTGCTAATTCAGGGCCACACTCACACTGGGCTTTTTTTCTCCCTCAGAGTTGGCTTTCTGTCACTTGAGTCATACCTTGACCTCTGGTTTTATTTCTGGCTAGCTGAAGATGAGTCTCATAGACTTTTCTCTGAATCTCCATCCTCAGATCTCAGCCTTCTGAGTAGCCAGTGTTACAGGTGGGAGTTACTGGTCTATGCCAAGGGTTTTGATGGCTTTGAGCTGTTTGGGATCTGAGTCCTAGATTTGCTTCCCATAGCTGTGTATATATGAGCAATTACTTTGCCTTCCTATACCTCCAGTCCCTCACCTTAAAACCCTACCCTGGGATAAGGCCCAAACAGTATTTTTTCTGCCCACATTCCGGCTTGATCTGGCTTCCTCTGCTATTGGGAGAGTGAGTTGCTTCTTCCCAGCCTGATGCTTTCTCCTTAACCCATGGACACCACTTCCCAAGGGATCGGAGAGGTGAGGCTTACAGTTAAGATTAAGGCTATTCCCAAGCATGCTCAATGAGCTTGATTGTATCAAGATTGCTTAGGATAGTTGAAGAAGATTCTCTTGTCTGCCTTTTTTTAGGCTTTGTTTTCCTTCAATCAGATGGAGGTGTTTGTGTGTGTGTTGGGGGGAAGGAAGCAGTAGTATCAGAAAGACTAAGCTCTATTGGCTGAAATGCTCATTAAAATGGGCTTTGGGGGCTGGGGATATAGCCTAGTGGCAAGAGTGCCTGCCTCGGATACACGAGGCCCTAGGTTCGATTCCCCAGCACCACATATACAGAAAACGGCCAGAAGCGGCGCTGTGGCTCAAGTGGCAGAGTGCTAGCCTTGAGCGGGAAGAAGCCAGGGACAGTGCTCAGGCCCTGAGTCCAAGGCCCAGGACTGGCAAAAAAAAAAAAAAAAAAAAAAAAAAAAAAATGGGCTTTGGCCTCACAAAGGCTCTACCAGTTTTTGTTTTTGTTTTTTTAGCTAAATGGCCTTGGAATCCAAATACAACTTGAGGTTTAGTTTCCTAATGGATAAAATAGAGCTAACACTCATCTCACAGGATCCTTTTTTTTTTTTTTCTGGTTCTGGGGCTTGAACTCAGGGCCTGGGCACTGTACTCTACCACTTGAACCATAGTGCCACTTTTGGCTTTTTCTGAGTAGTTTATTGGAGATAAGAGTCTCACAGCGCTGAGGATATAGCCTAGTGGCAAGAACACTTGCCTCATATACATGAAGCCCTGGGTTCGATTCCCCAGCACCACATATACAGAAAAAGGCCAGAAGTGGCGCCTGTGACTCAAGTGGCAGAGTGCTAGCCTTGAGCAAAAAGAAGCCAGGGACAGTGCTCAGGCCCTGAGTCCAAGGCCCAGTGTTGGGATCCAGCCTTTGGACTTGACGCCCTTCCTCCCAGCCCTGGGGAATGTGGAAGCAGGCCACAATTCTCTGGGTCTGGAACCAGAAGAACCGGCTTTGCAACCAGCCCCCAACTCTCTCGCCAGCCCAGGCGACCCCAGTCTCTCCCTGGCGCGGCGCTTTCGAGTGACGTTAGCTCATGAGGGGGTCATATGACAAGCTCACAGCCTATCAGCGTCCTGGCCGGTCAGTCTCCTTTTGTTCCTTCCTATCATTTCCCTTTACCCCCGCCTTAATAAATCAGATTGCTCTTGAAGCTTCCTCGAGATCCGTGTATGCTTGGCGAAGCGTTCTCATTCGGCTGCGCGCACGTGAGGTCAGTGCTGGCTCCCCCGCCCCATCCTGGCCTTACCTGCAGGCCAGGTGACCAGGGGAGAGGGTGAGAAAGGGAGTTGTGAGAAGCGTAACTGAGCCTTGATCTTCGACCCGAGCCCGACATCCCAGGACTGGCAAAAAAAAAAAAATATCTATCTATCTATCTATCTATCTATCTATCTATCTATCTATCTATCTATCTATATATATATATGGGGCTGGGGATATGGCCTAGTGGCAAGAGTGCTTGCCTTGTATACATGAGGCCCTGGGCTCGATTCCCCAGCACCACATATACAGAAAACGGCCAGAAGTGGTGCTGTGGCTCAAGTGGCAGAGTGCTAGCCTTGAGCAAAAAGAAGCCAGGGACAGTGCTCTGAGTTTAAGGCCCAGGACTGGCTAAAAAAAAAAAAAAAGAAAGAAAACAAAGAGTCTCACAGCTTTCCTTCCTGGGCTGGTTTCCAACTGTGTTCCTCAGATCTCAGCCTCCTGAGTAGCTAGCATTACGGTGTGAGCCACTGGCACTTGGCACTTTTTTTTGTTTGTTTGTACTGGGGCTTGAACTTGGAGCTTGGTGAGCTGTGACTTAAGTTTTTGTTCACTCCAGGATGGCACTCTACCAGTAGCACTCTACCACTCTACCAGCTCTACTCTATTTCTGGCTTTTTTTTTCTAGTTAATTGGAGATAAGCGTCTCATAGATATTCCTGCCCTGGTTGACTTCAAACTGGGATCTTCAGAGCTCAGCCTCCTGAGTAGCTAGGATAGAAATTAGAGGTTTCTAGAAATATGCAAGATATCCTATGTCCATAGTCTCAATGGTGTGGCTATCATGGTTGCCACTGTGACTATGTGATGTAAATATTCATTCATTCAGTTTGTATTTCTTGTACTGGGCACAGTATCAAATGTTGGGATTCAGATGAACAAGATACTAAGACACCTAATTTAGACTGGGAGAGAAGGCATCACACATCATACCAACAGAACAACTTTAATTTTACTTCTCACATGGTTGCTGGCTCTTCAAACCACCAGTGAAAAAGAGTGTAAATCTCTCATGGCAGCAGACCTGGAGAGGCAGATTTTCCTTGGTAGAGGCAGCGGTACAGATGGGAGATTTCCCTTCTTACTTCACTACAAACCATTAAGCATGTGGAGTCCTGGCTAGTGTTCAGGCTGGGACAGGTACAAGGCCAAAGAGACTTGATCTTTTCTGGATAGGTAAATCATTAGTGATGGTGTTTAATTGACCTAAGTGAGATAGGGTTTGGAAGTGGGTGGCTTGCAAGAAAAAAAGGGAGGGGATAATCACAGTGAAGTTCAGGTTGAAAATTGATCTAAGAGATGTAGACTTGCTCATTTGCCTATCATTTGAATAGCATGAATTTCACACCAAAATGTGTGTCTCTTTTCCCACTTCTGTGCTAAACCAGCCTGGGAAGACTTCAGGTCTGAATTCTGGAACTCAGGCCTCAGAGACAGATTAATGGAAGAGAGTCGAGAGGGCAAAGCCATGCCTGGCTCTGTGTCAGGTACTAACTTACACATAGTGATTTTCTGTCTTCCTCTCTTGGTGGGAGGAAGGACCCACAAGGAAGAGTGTCCTGAGCACTAAGTTCAAAAATAGTTTTTGAATGAACGAAAATAGCTCTAGGCAAAATACTTTTTCTTCCTGGGTATTGGAGTAAAGTTCTAAATTTGACCAATAAATTTAACTTTGGGAGCCATGAACAGCTGTGGAGACTCCACAGAAAAAAGTGACCATGTCATATATAATTTCAGGAAGTTTCCAGATTTACTTGGATCAATCATTGTGCCCTGTGACACAGATTAGAAAGCTCTGGAATAGAAGAGATGGAAAAGTCCTTCAACTTTTACCTCTCAGATTGCAGTGTCTTGCCCTATGTGGATCTTTTGGGTGGAATCCAATAGAAGACACATGCTCCCATACCCCTACCCTCCCCTTTTGTGCCAGTCCTGGGATTTGAACTCAAGACCTGGGCACTGTCCCTGAGCTTTTTTGATCAAGGCTAGCACTCTACCACTTGAGCTACAGCTCCACTTCTGGCTTTTTGGTATTTAATTGGAGATAAGAGTCTCAGAGACTTCCCTGATTGGGCTAGCTTTGAACCAAATGCTAAGATCTCAGCTTCTGAGTAGTTAGAATTACAGACATGAGGTACAAATGCCTAGCTACATTCACCTATTTTTATTGATCTGTAATGAATCAGTTTCTCACTTAATCTTCATACGATAAGGCAGTTCTGATTAGTCCTTTTCCAGATACAAGCAAATTGAGGCAGAGAGAGAGGGGGGGGGGGACAGAGACAGAGACAGATTCACCAGGGCCACTAAAATCTTAGTCCTGGAGCTCTTCTTTTTCACTAAAGCTGATTTTGTTTCTCAGTTGGACCAAGCAAATTTAGCTGGTTTTATCCACTACTGAGGCCCCTGAACTAGGTGGGCTCTCCCTTTCACACTCTACCCTATAATCTGCCTCTCTGAATTGGGATTTACAGCGAACAACCCAGGATTCTGGCCTTTGTGATGGAGAGTGTACAGGGCATGCCCCAGTCCAGGCAGAGCACGTTCATGAGTCCTGTGAGGTCCACACTTAAGGCAGCTGAGCTTTCTCCAGTGTAGAGAGAAGACTGAAGGAAGACCGCTACTCCACCTTTTCTCCCTTTCCCCGTTGCTTCTCCCTAACAAGAATTCATCAGGGACAGATAGAAGCCGCCTCAGCAACCATCATTCAGCTTCTTGAACGCAGGAGAGACCAGCAGAAGACACCACACCTAGAGCTTGACTCCATTCCCTATATCTTTGGGACAAGAAATTCTGCCTCATTAACCAGCTTGTGTGTTCTGCAGAAATGGAGAGCTCTTTCTGTGGGAAGGTGCCTGCAGAAGCCATTGTCCCAAATGGTTCTCATCTCTTTTTTACCCTTTCCTTTCTTTGTCATCTCAGTCAGTACCTGGTGCCTAGAAACACAGCCTTCTGAAGTGAGATGGTGGTGGCCAGTCCTAGGGCAAAGCATGGCAGGATGTGAAGTGATAAACTGGGCTTCCAAAGGGAGACTTGATTGCAAGTTGTGCTTGCTGGAGGCTGAGAATAATGACTTCCGTATGGTCATCCTCAAAACTGTGGCTATGACTGGGCTATTTGCATTCTGGGAAATCTAGTTTTGGACTCCATTAGGCCCCCAGGGGACTCAAACAGAAGTGTCTCCAACAATGTGGGGGGCGGGTATTGAGACTTGAACTCAGAGCTTGGATATTGCCCCTTTTTGTTTGTTTTTGCTCAAGACTGGTGCTTTAACATTTGAGCCACATATTTATTTCCAGATTTTTGGTGGCTAATTAGAATGAAGAGTCTCACAGACTTTCCTGCCTGGATTGGCTTTGAACCTTGATCCTCAGATGTTGCTTTCTAAGTAGCTAGGACTATAGACAGGCCTTTGGCATCCGGCTGGCTCTTCCTTCTTCTGAGGCCACAGTACACATTCTCACTTAAGTACTCAGAGCTTAGTTGACTTAGATCTCCTTGGGCACCAGAGTAATAGGCAGAAGTGGGGTTTAGTGGACAATAATGCTTGCACAGGTGGGCAGAGCTGGAGTTCAATGGCTTCTGGACTGTCTTTGGTCTGCTTACTGAGTCCCTGTTTCCTGCACAGAGCCCAGGGAAGACCAGGAAGTGTTGATGTGATGGTGTGTGTGTGTGTGTGTGTGTGTGTGTAATAGACATTTCCTGGCATCTCCATTCCCTCCCCAACCTGTCCCCCTCCCCCGCCCCCCCCCCCCCCCGCCCCGTCTGCACAGGACTCCTAGGCAAGTGCCGATGAGCACATGGCCATCCTGGAGGGACAGCCCTCTTCTGTCCTGCCCTGGTCTTGGGCCAGGCCTCATGACCACAGAAACTAGAGCGAGGGTAAGGCATGCACTCTTGAATTTCGTAGGCACCAGAATCGAAACAGGTAAGAAAGAAAGAATAGAAATCATGAGTGTCTGTTAAAAATTTTATTTTATTTTTCATTTCACACAGAATGATGTTAAAATAAATCCTCAGTAATATATATTTATATACTTATTTACTTGTGTCAGTATTTACAAAAGACTGTGGAGCTCTATGAAGTCTATGTACACCTACGATCAGGTGGACAGGCAATGTTCATTGAGGCACATATGTACACATATATGTATATCCTATGTACAAATATCAGACCCTACTCACACAGGAACTCTCAGGTGCAGAGGTCCTGGGCGGGGCAGTGTTGGTGGGGCTGAAAGCTTCCAGATTATGTCAGCAAGAATGATTAATATCTATACATTCTGTGCAGTGCAGTTACAGCTGGTGTCTAAATTTTCATGAAGCAAATGAAGAGTTAAATGACTCCCAACTTCCATGAGTCCTCCCCACAAGTTCTGCTCCGCCTTTGCTTCCCATTGGTCCCCAGTCTCTTATCACCATGGAGACCTCAGTTCCCTTTCAGCATCATCCTTACGAAGCTTTGCCATCAGCCTTGGAGTTCCTTCTCCTACTGATCTCAAGGAGGCTTATTCATCTGCTTCTCCATTTTTTTTTTTTTTTAGTTTTCAGCAATTATTAGACACATGACACGGGAGGGCAGCTACAGAGCATGCACAAGCAGAAAGGAAGGTGGTGGGGACCCTAATTAGAAGTCTGCACTGCATGAGCCTAAATGAGCGGCCATTTCCAAATTTTATATATACGTGTATATAAAATCTCCAGAGACAGCCTATATCAGCACAGAAGCATACAAGTCTGCAAAAGGAAACAGCATCTCCCATTACTGCTCTGTCCCTAATGGGAGCTAGAGAATCTTCCTTGGCTTGCTGGCACCATTAATTCTAACTGTTCCAAGATTACCTTCAGTGGAGGGAGGGGTGCAGGGATGCAGAAACCCAGGAAGAGGCCAATTTGGCCCGGCATTGTTTGCTCAGCAGGATGAAGTTCAATCATGGGACTTTCCAGCTTCCTGGGGCCCTTCAAATGAAGGAACCATCGAAGCACGACAACAAAGGGAAACTGGGTCGCTGGATCCCACGTGAAGGCAGAACTGGGGCAATTACAGAGCATGTTCAAACCCTCAGGAGCTAAGACTCACCTCACCATTGCCAGCCAGGCCTCTCTTCAGGCTTTTCTAAGCCTGGAGCTGGTTTTCAACTTTCTGGCTCCACCTGAAAGGTCAAAGTCCCTTGCCCTACACTTCAGAAGCTCAAAAAGCAGTAGTGTCAGCAGCTAATGATGTGGAAAGTGAGTCCCAAATATTCTATTCTTTCCAGCTCCTCCTCTTGCTTTCTCTGTAAGCCCAGAGCGTGCACAGAGACAAACAAGGTTTTGGTGTCCAGGGAGTCATTGCAGGAGAAGTAGGGCCTAGAGGCCTTTCACAATGATCTAGAGTCCCAGGATTGAGTCCTCTGGGTAGTTACTGAAGGCCTTCAATTCTCTGGATGCTGCAGCAGCTGTCCACATTATTATGTAATCACACCTGCCCTGTGCATCCGTCAGTGGAATGATACAGAGACTTCTCAGCTGCAAACTCATCTGGAACATATCTGACTATTTTAGGAGCTCAGAGATGCACAGGAAGTTACATTCATTTCCATGCTGAGTCCCATGCAGTATAAGTGCCTACCCCGTCAGGTTGTTTCAACTTCTCCCAGTTTTTTTTTTTAACCAGCTAGTCAGGCTAAGTCTGACTCAAAAGTTTCTACTACCTGTGCCTAGCTAACATGACCAGATTGGAGGGCTTCTGGAGGTGTGTGGGGAGAGAGGGGTGGGGAGCCAACACTTCTGCAGTTGCTCCAAATATTAGTGAGAAATCCTTGCTACTCCAGTCCAGGAAGAGTGTACACAGTCAAACATAGGGAGAGAAATGGTTCCCTGTGAGTTTAACTCACTGCCACATTAAGATGGAGGAGGAGAGTGTACTGAGGCTCTCATCCAGCTATTTCTTGAGTGATGGATATAACTCAACCCTCAAGAAGCAACTAAATTATGGTTGTTCTAGTATCCACACCCTCAAGATTTGGTCAGAATCAATTACAGGATTGCTTTTACTTCCAAAGATTGCTACAACTCTCACCTTCCAGGGGACAAAAACAAAACAAATCTGTAGTGCTTTTATTAAAGTAATACTTTTAAAAGAACTGGCACAACTCCATCTTAGGGCTCCATTGCTGACAAAGAAAAAGCAAAATAGACCAGTTCATTGCCAGGTCTTCTAACTTTCCACTCCATCATAGCTACAAAGGTGGGTATAAGTTTTCTGTGGCTATGTTACAGCTAGGGAAGGTAGCATAAAGGATAAAGCACCTGGCTCTTTGATCATACCTCCCTTTAGTCCCTGAGTCAGGCAGCCACCTGGGAGGGAAAGGAAAGAGTTGATCGAGCCTGTTCTTTTGTTTGAAAGAATGCCTTTTAGAGAGTTCCTAGCAGAAAAACAAGGAGTAGAACTAGAGAGGTGGAAAGAATCCAAAGATAAGTCATTTTAAAATTTCAAGTAAATGCAGCTTATTCCTTAATGCCAAAATGATCCTAAACTAGGGGGATTGATGAATGTATATTTGTGTATGTGTTTCAAATTATGGCATATATATATATACATATACTATACATATATAT
Source organism: Perognathus longimembris pacificus (assembly GCF_023159225.1). Classification (NCBI taxonomy): domain Eukaryota; kingdom Metazoa; phylum Chordata; class Mammalia; order Rodentia; family Heteromyidae; genus Perognathus; species Perognathus longimembris. Next base: position 68,403,527 of record NC_063167.1, on the reverse strand, counting down.
ACACAGAGATATATGTATATATGGAAAACCTCTAATAACTCAGGACCATTTACCCCAAACCTTGATTGACATGAATGTCCTTTTCCTATGCTACTTTCAGTATAAAGAGGTGAATAACAGCAGGCATTATCTGATAAGCCAGGATGTGCCCCACAGGTCATTTCTAGGTCTATCTTGTAGCTAGTATCATTCAACCTGTCTCTTTGGTCTGCTTTGTGTCTGATTCTGTACACTGAGCACTGAGGTTTAGGAGGTGGACCCTGAGCAATGCAAGATCCTCTGTCATCTCCAAATGCTCCACTTACTAAAGCAAGGGAGTTTATAGTAACCTACTTAGGAAATAATTCTTTTTCAATAATAACAATGGCTGAACCACATGTTTCCTCATTCCCACTCTAATAACCAAAATTGCAAAGCAACCAAGATGTTCCTTTCCCTGAGGTTTCGCCGTGGTTAACTGAGGTTTGGCTGTACATGTCTATAAAGCAAAGTAGATTGAGAAGGAATGGAATGGGCCCCTGGGGTTGCCAGCCTTCTGATGGTCGAGTCTGAATATTTAATCTCACAGATGTTTCAGGAAAGAGGATCTACTGCAGTAGGTCATGGGGGTCCTTCTTTTGCTAATAACATGCCCTAAACCCCCTGTCCTCCACCCCCAACTTCTGAGCCCAGTCTCTACCCAAGCCCACAAAAGCATGCTTTCCTCTACTGAATCCCTTGGGTTGAGCGAGTCAGCCTATGTTGAAGGAGAGTCAAAGGATAGTCTCTGAATCTGCACAGGCCATGGATCCCAGGTGCAAAGCTCTGGGCCACATCCCTCACATCTGTCTCCATGGGGGAAGGGAGAAGGGGCTATGAAAGGATCAAGTAATGGCGTTCACTACATGGATATGATGGGTAATGGCTCAGGCTGCTTTATTCTTATCTATTGGCAAGCGTTTTCCTGCAGGCTTGCATTACACACTGCCAGACTGATAGGAATTCCACCAGGTGGGCCTGGCAAGAGGTCACTCCATCTCAATGGCTAGAGGTTGCAAAGGTGCTGAGTGAGAGTGGGCAGAAAGGTGAGGCAGACAGAGAGAGGACAGAGAGGTACCCCCAGGAAAGAAAACAACAAAGAACGACTTCTTGTGGGCGTTCCTTGTGAGTTCACGTTGCCTCTCATATGTGCCCATTCCAGAAGGAAGGTCAGACCCCAGAGGACAGAAGTCATGTGAACATGTGGGAAGAAGTTGCTGTACACAGAGACTGAAAATAGGTGCCCAGAAGTCAGGGGCATTATTTGATAATCCAGGTACTATCTATCTATCTATCATCTATCTATCATCACTTTTCAGTCCTGAGAGCAAGATTTTTTGAAAGAACTATTGCTAAAGAAAACAGTCACTATTGATTTTTATTGCACTTTTTCCTCTTTAAAAATATTCAAACACAAACAATGAGAGATGGAGCTGTGCTTTGGTGTAAAGGAAAACAGAAAGAAGGGCAAAGGGAACTAGATTAGTTTGAGGAACAGACTCACCCCAGATGATAAGGGATTCCTCACCTCCCTCTAACAACCACTTGCTGCTCCATGGAAAAACCAAGGTTGGGCTCAAGGGCTGACAGTAGAGATGATGGTGACAATAGCTACTGAGCTCCAACATCACCTCCTTATGATTGGTTCACGTGGCTAATGAGGTTAAGGTCAGGAGGTGGAGGTCATGAGTTCAGACTTGCCACTGGACACTCAGTCATGGCCAGAGGAACCTCCATTGTGTAACCAGGAGCACCCTGGGTGTGACAGCCCTCTCAGACCAGGCAGCCACCACCCATCCTCAGGGCATAAAGTAGGGCTCAGCTCCTGTGCTCCCCTCATGGCCTAGGGGCCAGTAGTGTTACCCCCATATATAGTTTCCACAACCGGCTTCCTTTGGGGGAGGTCAGCCTTCACCTTCTCTTTTCCACTTCTGTGGATAGCACTGAGACACTCAGCCTGAGGATATTCAGAGAGTGATGCCCTCTGTCAACCTGCATTGCTGATGTTGATATGCTGTGGCTTACCATGAGGAAGTTGTCCAGGGTTCATACAATGGAATGACAGCTCTTGGGACTGTAGATAGGAAAAGCTAGTTTTAAACTCCTCTCCATATGGAGTAGCAACATGGACAGGACAGCCTGGGGACTTGGGCCAGACTGGGGACTAGGACCATCTGAACTTTCATAAGAAACTTCCATACCTGGGTCTTCCATGAGGGCTCTTTTGGAAGGTCTCATCTCCCGAAAAGGGTCTCAGAAGCCTCACTGAGTGAGATAGAGGCAAGCTGAGAAGATAGGTGTATGAAACACCACTAACATTCCAGGAAGGACAGAGTCTTAACTAGATTAAAATTGAGCTCCTGAATTTGATTTGAATGAATGAAAATTTAACTCTTGAAAAGTTTACTCAGAAAGTTGACAACTCAGTTATTTTCTCTTCCTGACAACGTCTCCATCATTCTTGGGTCTTTCCTCTCCAACTCTCTCCTAAATGCCAACCTTCTGTTGAGCTCACAGTGGCACTGAAGTTAAGGAGAAGGTCAGTGTCTTCACTTGGAAACACACAAGGTTAGTGCATGTTGCATCATCCTTATCCAAGATTAGGTATCTACTTCCTGCTGAAAGCCTCACTTGTGGGTTTTGGATCCATGTCCCAAATCCCCTGCTGTGTTTCCTCCTCTGTGGAGACAGGCACTGGACCACCATTAGGAGAAAAAAGTGAGACGTGTGTGGGCTAGCCACAAAAGAGGAGATCATGCCCAATCCAAGGCCTGAAGTAACACCTCACTTCCATTTAGGTGAGTTTGTGGCCAAAACATATTTAGTCCTCAGTCTCACTAGAGGGAAGAATCCATTCCAAGGGTTATCAGAATTGGGGGTAATCTCTGTAGGTAATCTCTCTCTGTGTGTGTGTGTGTGTGTGTGTGTGTGTGTGTGTGTGTGTGTGAGAGAGAGAGAGAGAGAGAGAGAGAGAGAGAGAAACAGGGTCTTAAACTCAGGGCTTCATGCTCTTGCTTGCTTGGCCTTTTCGCTCAAGGCTACCACTCTGCCACTTGAGCCACACTTCTACTCAGGCTTTTTATTGGTTAATTGTAGATAAGAATCTCATGGACTCTTCTGCCTTGGCTGGCTTTGAACCTCCACTCTCAGATCTTAGCTTTCTTAGCAGTTAGGATTCCAAATATAAGTCAACAGCTCCCAGCAATGAAAGATTGGGAAATCTTACAAAGTATTTAAATTGGGTATTAGAATATAAGACAAATAAATCGGGCCTTCCAAATATTAATTATTTGCTTCTTCAGCCTTAGGTCAATGTTCTCAATCACATTGTACTTAAGCTGGATTGGTTTGCCATTTCAAGGCACAGCAATTGAATGGAAGGCAGGCCTTCCCTGGGGGGCCTGGCCAAGAAGGAAAAGCGTGCCTAGAATTGAACACCCATAGAAGGGAATCAGGAATTGACCTTATTGGACTTGTGCCTGAGAGAGTGAAATGCCACAAGCAATTAAAGGTGGCTCATTTTAAGAGGCAAGTCAATACAGAGACTCAGTTTTCTGACCTGGCCCTCAACAAAGCTGCTGTGGAGGAAGGAACATTAGTTGTGAACTCAAAGAACACTGGGGCAGGGGCATCTTTGCCCTTGTTCAGCAGCCCAAGATCCTGCAGTTCCCTGAGAGCTATCATTGCTTTTTAGAGAATAGGATTGAATCTGGAGATTCCAGATGTTGGGAGGAGGGGACCCTGGGCTCATGGTCTGTATAGGTGGACTTACTTTGAAGGAAAAGACATGGCTAAGAGATTCATTTTAGGCTGCTAGCTGTCCTAAGAGGATGAGATTTCTACTTGGAATCTCAGGGGTTACTTCTCAGGATTGTACTGGAGGTGAGAGAAGAAGCATCAGATAGGTGATTAAATCTCTTTTGTTTTTGCCAATGAATGTATAGATCTTGATGATACAAAGCAAGAGATCTATGTCTTCATTTTGTGTGTATGTACTGTATTTTGTGGGGTTCAAGTGCTGTATTTTGTGTACCTAATATAACTATGTACATTGTGTGTGCATGTACATTAGTTTGTGTGCAGAAACAATAGTATCTTTTGTATGCATGCATATCTATGGTATATGTGTAGTTTTTGTCTTTTGCATCTGAGATGCATGCTAAGTAATTATTTGTACATTTGTAGGTCTGCATTTTGCATGAGTGTTACATATTTTGTATTTGTATGTGGCAATGATGTGTTATCTATTTTGTAGGAGATGTGCATGCATGTATGAATATTTTCTAGTCCCAGAATAAGGTATCTCCCTTTTCCCCCTGCTGTAGGCCTCATTTATGGATTGCTTCAACTCTCCATTCTCCAAAAGCCTGTGTTCTTCCCACCTCTTGTCTTGAAATTCAGCACCATCTCCTATGAAGGAGAAGAAGAGAAGCACAGAGGCTTTGTGCTGAGCATGAGATGCCCTGCAGAGCCCTGGAGATGTAGGTGACCATGAACTAATGAGCACCCTGGGCTAGTACCCTGAGCCAGTATTCCTCCCCTGCTTCCTCCACCCCCCCCCCCAGTCCCCTGCAAGACAACAGTAAGCACTAACTGACAGTGAGACCTGGGTAGAGTCACTACTGCACAGCCTGACTACCATGATTCATTATGTTTGGGAAATTTTAAGCCATTATATCAAAAGGCCAAGTTCAGCCTGGTAAGGCAAAAGCCATGCCCTGCATTCCAGGCCAACCTGTTCTCTGCTTCTAGGCTGTGCAATGCTCATTCATACCTAATCTGTTCTTGGCGAGGGAAGTAGAGGACAATTCTTTACCCATCCTTTGGTTCCTTTTCTTTTCCCCTTTAAGCAGCTCTTGTTACCATTTAATGGGAAGAGAGTTTGAGTCTGACATTCAAAGTGATGCTTTTAAGTCATCTAGGGACTCTATCCTGTGGTCCTGGACATTAGAAGCTTCCACATGATGGCTCCTTTTAAGTCCAGATCAGTGGGAATCCTGCTCCTGGGTTTCAAAGCAGGGGATCCCTTCTGGCTAGGGGACAGGTTCATGAAAATGATGACTGCAGAGCCAAATGATATTGAAAACCAAAAAGAATGGAAAAGATGAAAATGGAAATGATTAATGGGATGGACTGAAGAGAGGAGGCCTGGGGTGGGTCTGACCCAGGACAGCTGGAGCTGTGAGGGCCATTAGGGCCCTTGTGCACTCAGTAAGACAAGCTTCAGCCATGGAGAACTGAAGCTGCAGCACATGGAGGGCAGAAAGACAATTCTAACGTCTAGGAATCCATGAAGACTGGAGTATCTGAGACAATGACTGCAAACTCAGGCCTTGTGGGGTTATCAATGAACCCATTGGGCTACTTACACAATAAGCCCACTAAGCAATGAATTTGCTCCTGAGCCAGAACTCCAGAGAATATATATATGTATATGTATACATATATATATACATATGAGTGTGTGCATATAGTGTACATATACACACATAGGTATGTGTATATATATTATACTCTAGTGCACATAGTCAAACACATGCATAAATTGCCCTGTGTCAAAAATATTGCATAAGCTTATACAATGTTCCAATGCATTTTTCTATAGCTAGCTAGGTAGAGGAACACATGAGCGAGATATACCTGATATATATTTATGTACACTGGATCCACAGACCTCCCTGACCTCGGGACCCATACCCTGGTCAGCTGTGCGGTCCTGCCCAAGACTAGGTTCATTCCTAAGGTGCGTTTGTGAATGTTTAGGCTCTTATTTCCCTGTTCCTTCTCCTGGCTTTGCAGAGGTCTGACTTTCATTGAAATAACAGAGTTGGGCAGGCTGAAGGGCCAGAAATTTTGGCTCCCCATTCCAAACAGTCTATTTTATTTATTTGTAGTGGAAGGCTTTTGCCTTCCAATGGGGAAAAACAAACAAACCAACAAATCCTAGTTAGATACCATCCCAAAGCTATTAATACTCTAAGTATGAATACTGTGTAAGCTACTAAGAAAATAGGTTATCTCCTGTGATTTAAATATCCAGTTTTCATGCAATGGGCACCCATGCAGCTCTGTGGCATCACTGGTAAATTTCACTGCAGTGTCAGCGTGGCTGGGCCACATTGTGTGGCTGGGCCACATTGTTAGGAAAGCAGACATCTCTAAACTCTAGTGTAAACAAAAAGATCAGATGTGTGTGTGTGTGTGTGTGTGTGTGTGTGTGTGTGACCCTGAAACCTGCAAAAATATGGTGACATCCAAGACTGAGAAATCCCTTGATTGGGAGCTTCTCCTCACAGCCAAAGGGAACGAATGTGAAACCTGACAACTCCTATTCGGTCATACTAACTAATTGTCCCTCCCCCAGGGTTCCCTCACATCGACACTGCAGAGGGGGAAAAAAAGCAGAATGCAGCATTTTCTGTTATGAAACACAAGCCTCCAGAGCATCTACTTGGCAACTGTAACTCACAAACCCCAGCCTGTGACACAGAGAGTAATTCCAACACACAGGACTGTGTGTTCTTTTCAATGCAAAAAAAAAAAAAAAAGAAGAAGAAGAAGAAGAAATGGGGTGAGGCATGACCTTTTGAATAATCATCAGAGCTTCAAAGCTAAGCCCCCATGGTGTTCCTCTGTGGTGGGGCAGGTGAGCTAAGTAGGGGGGAGGGGAAGGAGGGGCTGGAACTCATCTCTCAGGTGTTGTGTGCATTTAATTAGAAAGGAAGGGTGGTGCTGATATGGTGGGTTATGCCTGGGAAATGAGGTTACCTTGATGCATCTTTCTGAAATCCTCACTCCATGAGGTGACCCTCACCTTTGGAAACCCCTAAGCCAGTGATAAAGATTTGCATGAAAGCCATGATAGATATTCTGGGTTCTAAATCAAAAATCTTAAGATCAAAAGTCACTTGCACGACTATTGCTTTCCATGCAGAACCAGATGTACACTGTAGAACACATTGACTACAATGCAGGCTATTATGCAACATCTGCATTAGTCCCGTGGAGTCGTGAATTATGATAATAGGTTTCAATCAGACATCGGTTAACATTTTGGTAATATTCACATAGTTTGTGTTAGCCAAGGTACAGTTGGCTGTCTTTAAGTTCTCCTCTCTAAAGTCCTCGTTACTGTTGTTGACTCCTTCCTGGATCTCCATGTAATCAGACTTACTTATGGTAGAGGCACTTCTACTTTTCTTTAGGTCAGGGGAGGATGGGATCTTTGGACAGCTTGTCACTTGCAAGTACTGGGCCTGCTCCTCTCCCTCTGTCTCCCGGTGGTAGAAGTAGTTGAAATTAGACACAATGACAGGGACTGGTAAGGCAATGGTTAACACACCTGCAATTGCACATAGGGAACCCACTATCTTTCCCCCAATGGTAGTTGGAACCATGTCTCCATAGCCTACGGTTGTCATGGAGACGACTGCCCACCAGAAGGCATCCGGGATGCTGGGAAACTGGGAATCTCGTTCATCGGCTTCTGCAAAATAGACAGCACTAGAGAAAAGGATGACCCCGATGAAGAGGAAGAAGATGAGAAGGCCCAATTCTCTCATGCTGGCTTTCAGGGTCTGACCTAGAATCTGGAGACCTTTGGAGTGTCTGGACAACTTGAAAATCCTAAAGACTCTTACCAGCCGGATGACACGAAGGATGGCCAGTGACATGGCCTGCTGGCCCTGCTGGGCATCCTCTGGTTTCTCAGCCAGCTCTGTCCCCAGGGTGATGAAATAGGGGATGATGGCCACAATGTCAATGATGTTCATGATGTTGGTGAAGAAGCCGGCTTTGCTGGGACAGGCAAAGAACCTTACCAAAAATTCAAAGGAGAACCAGATGATGCAGAGAGTCTCTACGATGAAGAAGGGGTCAGTGAAGGAGGTGGACTGCTGGTACCCAATGGTGCTGTTGGAGTAGGTGTGGAAGGTCACCCCACCACCGTGCATGTCTTCATTCTCATCCCGGAAGATAGGCAAGGTTTCCAGACAGAAGCTGACGATCGAGATCAGAATCACCATGACAGACACAATGGCTATAATCCTGGCAGGCCCTGAGCTCTCAGGGTATTCAAAGAGAAGCCACACCTGTCTCTGAAACTCATTTTCAGGCAGAGGACGCTCTTCCTCCTTGATGTAGCCTTCATCCTCCCGAAACATCTCCATTGCTTCTTCTCCTAACTCATAGAACCGGATTTCTTCAGAGAATATATCTAAGGGCACATTCACAGGTCGCCTCAACCGGCCCCCAGACTGGTAGTAGTACAAAATAGCATCAAAGCTAGGGCGGTTGCGATCAAAAAAGTACTCATTTCGGAGGGGATCAAAGTACCTCATCCGCTTCTTGGGGTCTCCTAATAGGGTCTCTGGAAACTGGGCTAAAGTCTTTAGCTGGGTCTCAAACCGCAGCCCTGAGATGTTGATCACCACCCTCTCACAGCACTCGTGGTCTGCCTCTGGGTCATAGGTGTCTTGAGGGTGCCCAGGGAGGGCAGCAGCCTCGTCCGCTGGGTCTCCGGTGGCCACCGTCATAATTAGGACTGAGAGAAGTGCCTGTCGCTATGCCTTCCAGATAGATGCCTGGTGGCAAAGGGGCTCAGGGTGCTGTTAGTGGCCCCAGGAAACACAGCAGCATCGGATCGCACTCCTGCAGGAGAGCCCTGAGAGCTCTCTGAGGGCTGGAGAGACAGAGGCATTTGGGAACGTGAGACCACTAGGGGCACTGGGCACTGGCAGCCTGGCCTAGTCTATTGTTTGCTGCTTCCTATCTCTCAACCAAGAGTTCAGAAATAAGATAATCACTATGTCTTCTACTAATACGAAAAGCAGAATTTCTTTTCACCTTGTCACTTGTCTGGAAACCCTTGAGGAACAAGGAGCAACCTCTCAAGGAAGCTGTGCCATGCCCTGCACATGGGGCAGGTATAAACTCGTCTGTACCACACAGCATCCTGGAGCAGAGTTTCATCCTAAGAGGTGAGAAAGGAACCCTGTCTGGGTGCTACCCTGCTACCATCTTGTGCCTATCTGTATCCTGGGAGGTACAGTACTCATGCTGAGGAGATCTTGGGCTGAGACTTCTCCAGGAACACCATCCCAGTGACTACACCCCACTGTTATTAAACAATAGGTTGATTTACCTGGCCAGGCACGAACCTGAGGCTCTCTCCTTGCAGAGCTGATCAGATGCTGTGGGAATCCTAGACACAAAAGTCAGCCCAATTCCTTATCACTGTCTTCTCACTTGAGCTAGAAATAATGGTGAGTCATTCTGGGCAGGAGGGCAAGCGGCAGGTCCTGGAGGTGAGCTTTTGGGCTGGCCTGGGCTGGAGGGTGCCAGGGGGGATGCCTGGACAGGGTCATGCAGGACTTGAGAACACAGCAGCGCTGGGATCTGGAGCTTTTCTTTGGAAGGAAGGAGGCAAGATGCACAGCTCAGCAAAAGCTGGAGTCCTCCTGGCTGTCCTCAGGAGGTGTGACGTTGCCTGCAAAATACAGCAGCAAGGTAGAACCAAGGTTTTCAGGCAGCTGGGGCCAATGTTTTGGAGGGGACTCTGACAGCTCCCTGCACTGGGGATAGCAATCCCCCAGGTCCACCCTCCATTCTGGTGCCATTGACAAAGAATCAACTCTGGCCAGCAGCCTCCCAGCCACTTCTGGACAGGCTGTTTTTTGGCATCAGCTTCAGTCAGTTTCTCTCCCAGGGACAAGCCTTCATCGTTAGCTGGGCTGTCTTCTCCAGGGACTTCCGGGGCTAATAGAGATCCTCTCATCCTCAGCTACCATCAGGAGGGGGGCTCCAGGCCAAGCAATCCCCACCCCCACCCAGACAGACAGACAGACACACACACACACACACACACACACACGAACACCACCAGCGCTGACCCTGGCAGGGGTCTGGCCACAGCAGCCCCAGCCTCCCCAAACCCAGCCACTCTCCTTCAGTGCGAATCTAGGGAGACCCCACACGCAACAAGGTCTTCCCAGCGGAAAGCCGCGTGTCTGCGTGGCTGAACTTACTGCCCCTCGGGGATCCCGGGACTCACGGGGCTCACCCTGTGAGCCAGGTGGCTTTGGAGCTGGGCCGGGAGCTCGACCACTCCGGAGAAAATCCCTGACATCTCCCAGGCACAAGCAAGCGCAGAACAAATGCCCAGCCGGCCTGGCTGCGAGGCAGCTCTGTAGCAGCCAGAGGGGGAGCCTGGAGGAACCTGGCTTCCAGGTTGGCCCCTTGCCGACGCAGTCCCGCCGGGGGGTGGGGGAGTGGGGCCCGGGTGAGGAAGGGTCTGGGCCCGGTCCCCATCGCCCCGGGCTCGAGCCGGGATTCCGCCGGGCGCGCTCCCGGCACCGCGCAGCAGACCCTCCGGTCGGCCGCGGGCGAGCGCGCCGCCTTAACTCCTTCCTGCCCACCCGGGTCCGCTCGCGCTGCGGGCCTGGGTGCAGCTCAGCTTTCGCTAGCGGGCTGCAGCGTGAGACCCCGAGGCACCCGGAAAAGACGCCGGGAGCCCGAGCTCGGGGGATGGGGAGTAGATTATGCCAGATTTCTGACCTGGATCTACGCTTTCTCCTAGGGCGCCAGGGGCCTCCAGGGCGAGGGGAGAGCCTCTCTCTGCAGTGAAACCCTTTTTTATTTTTAATTCCCATCTGGAAAGACGAAGCCTGGCCGACCCCAGCCGACCCGGGTCGCCTCGGATCCCGGCTATTTACCAGACCTAGTTCAGCTCCTCGCCACCGCCCGGCACCACGCACTCCCAGGGAGGCGCCCAGCCCATCCCCTGAACTCTGCCTCTGCAGAGCTCGCGTCCGTGCCCCCATCCCCATCCCCGCACCCCTCAGCTCGCGTGGGTCCACCACCCTGCGGGAAGACCGCAGGGGTCCGCACCCGCCGGCTGCCTCGAACTTAGCCCCAGCCTGCATCGCTGGAAAGCCTGCGCCCCCCCCCCTCGGGCCCCGCAGCCCCTCCGGGCGGGCACCGCCACCGCACGGGGGGTGGGGGGGGACAGCGTGCTCAGATCCACAGCCCGAGTCTCCCCGATTTACCCTTCTGGATGGGCACCCGAGGCCTCCATGTTCCTAGGCGCCGAGCAGTGCTTTTGCGGGAACCTCAGCTGCAGGCGGCGAAGGTGCGGGGTGGTGCGGGCGGCCAGCCGGGAGCCGGCTCTGCAGTCCCGCGGGCGGCGCGTACGGGAGCGCCCGGCCGCCGCCCCCGCAGCCGCACCGCGCCCGCACCGCGCCACGCAGCGCCGCACCTGGCCCGGCAGCGACTCGAATTAAAGGACCAGCAGGGGTCAGAACTCGAGAGGTGCACGGCTCGCCACCGCCACGAGCTGACTGCCAGACTGGACCCCCTATCACAGCAGGAAAGCACCCCATTCCTTTGCAGAGAATACAAAACTGCGTGCCCAGCTCATCTGGATGCTGCCCGGGGCCAGGAGCGACGAACTGGGCAGAAGTTGAGGTGCGTTCACACAGACTCCTGCCAAAATAATTGAAGTAGAGCAAGGAAAAAAACAATCAATCAATAGCAGCTACCTCAGGCCCGAGGCGGGGTCCAGCCCCAGGGGAGCTGTGTTGCTATTCTTGCAAGCTTGCCAGACAGGAACCTGCATCCCCCCTCCCCAATCTCTCTCTGCTCTGTCCTGCTTCAAGCTCCGCACATACCTTCTTCTTACTCACCAAAGATTGGCTCCAGCAGGTGCAGGCCTGGTTGCAGTGTGGCAGAAACTTCCTGCAGTGTTTGGACCCCACCAGAAGGAGCCGCAGGAACAGCAGAAATGCAGGGCCAGCCTCCCTAAACTCCCTCTTTCCCCCTCCCTCTCCCTCCCCAGGGCCCTGGATAGAGAAGGCTGAGGAACCAACGTTGCCCTTGGGAAGGGCAAGCTACTCACAGAATGGGCAATGGGCCTTCTCAGAGACCTGACTAAACTAGCAGGCCCCAGAGCTTCATCTGAAATTGAATATGCAGCTCCCAGTGCCCCTTTCTTTCTTTTCTTTTTCCTTCTTGGTGCTCGCACTGGAGCTTGAACTCGGGCCTGCTGGATTCTGCCCCTCACCTTTGTCAATTAAACTCTGGAACTTTACCACTTGAGCCGCACCTCCACTCTCAGCGTTTTGGTGGTTCATTAGACATAAGAGTTGGCCTTCAAATCTTGTCCCTCAGATCTCGGCCCATGAGTAGCTAAGATTGCAGGCCTGAGCCCATCCGTACCCTGTCCTTTGCTTTTGCAAGAACGTGTGTAGGCTTAGATGGGGGAGTCCAGACTATTTTTGGAAGTTTCACAAAATCCCCCAAGCCCTTGCTAGCTCCATTCTCTCTGTCCTTGTCTGAATCAGGGATTCTAAACAGTAGCTCATGGAGATTGAATGTCAGTAGACAACAACAGACTGCTGGGTTCACAAGGGCCCTGGTTTTCTGGAAGGCTCCTCCTGGGCCACCACTGCTCACAGACCCTCATCCCATACAGTGTCTCATGATGGGAGATGTGGAAGCCTGGAGGATGCAGGTTCTATGAGAATTTACCAATAGGTGGTATAAGATTGGGAATCTACCCAGAGCTTCAGGGTGTGGTATCAGAGGGTAGTTTCCTCTGTGAAACTAGCAGGATGATTGACATAGGGTGCCTTGAAGATGGGACTCTTATGTCCATTAATAGTCAAGCCTGGCTTGAGTGCTGGAGACAGCCAGACCCACTCAGACTTACATCTCTGTCAGTTACTAGGTGAGTTAATTTATTACTAAATGAGGCTGTGTAAAATTGTTGTAAAAAGTTTAGCACCCAACAGACACTCAATAAAATGATCTCTACCCTCTCCCCCCCACTTTTTAACCCACATTAATCTTTGTAACTCCCTCACCCTCCAACTTAGTTTCTGTATATGCCAGTCACCTTCTTTGCTTGGCCCAGTCACTCTGTTTCCCATTTGTCTTTCCTGAGATCTCAGCCACTTCCCAGTTCTTTCTCCCAATGATCCTCCAGAATCTTGCTCTGCACTCTTCCTAGAAGATTCTGACCACACTAAGGGCTTGTTTCTTCTACTCACCATACTCAGTTCTCATATCTCCTGAAGTGGAACAGGCTTATCTGTTGGGTTGTGTCTATTTTCTTTGCTTGCTTTGTTCAAACAAGATATTGACAGAAAAAATAAAGCCCTCGAAGGAGAACTAATCATGCTTCTAATTGGAGGCCTGTGCTTACTGTGTGGCCAGATGCTGTGCTAAGCACTTCTGCTCCCGTGCAACATCTGATCCCCACCCCGTGACGTGCTGTCTGCATCAGTACCATTTCACAAAAGGAGGCAGGGCAGGAGAGGGGAAGCAACATGCCCAGGTAAACAAGCAGTGGCTGTAGAATTTAAATCAGGTCTCTGTGCCACTTAATGGCGGGCTCCCTCCATTCCACAGCACCCTTCTCGTGTGGGCTGTGTGCAGCCCTGGAATTTCATTTCTCTCTTTGGGATTTATTTTCTTATGATCTCCTTCCTTTTCCTCTCTCCTTTAAGATCTGACCTAATGTTAATAACAACAGAGAAAAACAACAACTGAAGAAGATAGAAAGAAAGAGCAGAAGGAAGAGGAGGAGGAGGAGGAAGAGAGAGGGAGAAGGAGAAGAAGGAGGAGGAGGAGGAGGAGGAGGAGGAGGAAGAAAGAGAAGGAGGAGGAGGAGGAGAAGGAGGAGGAGGAGGAGGAAGAGGAGGAGGAGGAGGAGCAGAAGCAGCTCTAATACAGTTTTTAGGAATGCATGTGGCTTTTCTGGTACCTTGGTTTGGCAAGACAAGAAATGGGTAAGAAAAAGAACATGGCCCAATTTCATGTTGACACTTGCTAATTGCCAGAACTTGAGCAAATTTCAAAACTCCTTGAGCATTAGTTTCTTAGTTCATCTGATGGGAGAGCAAAACAATTTCCCTAGGTAGGAAGGATGAAATGCATGACAGGACGTAGATAGCCAACAAGCTTTATGACCAACTGTGATTGCCCATTTTCACACAGTGAGGGACAGGAGAGAGGAGCGCTCAGTTCCTCCACCACCATTTATGAGCCCAGAAAGGCTACACTACTCCCTCCTTCAATGTCAGTCTCCTTCCTGGTATGACCACCACCTCTGTTTGATTACTTCCTAGTGGCTCACTCATCTGTATGGTGGCGCAGCCCTTTAACTGGTGGGTGAGTAGGGCAGGGGAACATGAAACTGACAACACTCCATAGGTTATCTGATGTCACGCCTCCAGCCAGCCAGAGGAGTTATTGTATCTATTTTATAGATGAAGATACTGACCTGGGTAATTTAGCTACTGAATATCAAGGTTGGGACCAAACTCAAGATGATAGGCCTCTTCATAAGTCTTGGTGCCATTATGCTAGCTGTGTGCCCGGCCTCTGGACTTGACATGGATTTGGTACAGCAGACCTTGAAGAACCCTAAGGCAGATCCACCTGGCTCTGGGGGGTATTCTCATCTCACAGGAAGTATATTTTATTTTATTTTATTTATTTATTTATTTATTTATTTATTTTGGCCAGTCCTGGGCCTTGGACTCCGGGCCTGAGCACTGTCCCTGGCTTCTTCCTGCTCAAGGCTAGCACTCCGCCACTTGAGCCACAGCGCCGCTTCTGGCCGTTTTCTGTATATGTGGTGCTGGGGAATCGAACCTAGGGCCTCGTGTATCCGAGGCAGGCACTCTTGCCACTAGGCTATATCCCCAGCCCAGGAAGTATATTTTAGAAGGAGGCTGAGGCTGAGATCTGAGGAGTATGGTTCAAAGCCAGCCTGGCAGGGAAGTCTGTAAGATGTATGTTCAATTACCAACTAAAAAGCCGGAAATAGAGCTCAAGTGGTAGAATGCCAGCCTTAAAGCAACAAAGCTAAGGGACAGTTCCTAGGCCCTGAGTTATTTTCTTTGGGGATTTATTTTCCTCTGACTCCTGTTACAGTCGCAACAAGAGATGAAGCCCCAGTACAGATACACACATTCACACATATACATGCATGCTCACACAGATACAAACATATACACATGGATGGTGAGAGTATTGGTATTAGATGTTAACTATTCACATGTGAACCAGGGACTCGAGGTCATGGTATAAAGTTCTGGGCCCCTGAGCCTCTGCTCTATGGGAGCTCCAGGAGCAGCTCCATGAATGCTTCACATCTTTAGGGCCTCAGGCTAAGAGCCACACAGCTGGTGGGGGGGCACAAGTCAGAGCATCTGGTTAGAACTGTCTTCCAGGTTTTTCAGTGTCAGCATGCTGCTAGATGTGTAACCTAAGAACATTCACCTGACTACTGTGGTCCTGTAGTCCTATGCACACAACCTCCCATACTGCAAATACTGGTCCAATAGAAGAATGTGTTAGGGACTGGCTGCTGAGGGTGGTCCCCTCACATGGTGGCCTGCTGCCCCAAGGCAGGCACTGCTGTGTGGTAATCTCACTGTCTGCCCTCTGGGGAAGATAGCTCAGTGGCTGGATCCCAGAAGTGAGCATCAGCAGGTCTAGGGCCTAATCACAGCCTGCCATGCAATGGACTCTGTTTCTTTCAATAGTGCATTTTCAGAGTGACTGGAGCCTAAAACAGAAGGTATCATCCTTATGACAACAGGAGGGGTCAGCCCCACGGTGTCATCCTCTCAGTCTGAGCCCATCTTCATCTCTGCTGGAAATGGAAATTGGTGGTCTAGAGCAAGTTGTTATGACAGATGTCTCAGCCCCCTTGCCTTGGGCCACCTGTGATGTCAGCTTACTCCCTTTCTCCTGGCTTTTCTGACTCTTCTCTTAGTGAGGCTGTGGTGGCCCAAGCAGCTTCCCCAGGTGGCAAGATGTGTCCCATAGATGGACAGTGTGTGCTGTCAAGCACTGGGCTATTAGTGGCTCTCATCAGTATGGTGTCTCAGGCACTATTTAGAGCTGTAACTGCGCTGTCTGACTGGGGCAGACTGAACCCGGGAATGAAGATCTCTTGACCCACTCCTTGGGCCTGGGTTCTAGTCAGCTGAGTAACTTCCTGGCTTTGCCCATGGGCCAGATTTGGCTCACTGATTCCTCTGTGGCCTGCTTAGGCTCACCTCTTTTCTTCTCCTTGATACCACCATTCCCACAGCTATCAAACCAGACACCTGGGAGCCTTTATCAACACTTTCCTTCCTCCTCCATATGACAGAGTTCACACCCACTAATACCCTCCACCTTTCCCTTCCTCCTTTGCTACCCTGGTCCAAATACCCGGAAGCAGGAAGTGGGCTCTTTCCACCTAGAAACCAACAAGGTATCCTGCCTTCTAACCAGCCCTCCGCTACCCCTTCTCCTCACAGAGGCTGTACTAATCTTTCTAAAGTGCAAATTAGGTCATCTCACTTCTTTAACGTCTATTGGCTCCCTATGGGTATGATCAACCTAAGCCAGTCAGTTTAGACAGACCTGAGTGAGAGACCTCAGAGGTGGGTTCCTGCCCCTGCTGCCTACCACTCATTTTCCACTAGTGTGGAGCTTTTATCTTTTTGAGTCTCAGATTCTCAAGTGTCAATGAACTAAATGAGACAACATACTCCAAATGCTTGTCTCAGTCAGCTGCAGGAAAGGGTCAAGAAGTGTGAGCCCCCAGAGGCTCCTGGTCTTCCTTCTTTGGCTCCAGCATCCACCCATCCAGAAATCCCCATTCTTTTCCTGGTCATCCAGTGATTTCTGACACTTCATGCTACATCCTTCAGGAAACCTTTCTGGAACTCTCTGTGGTTTCCACACACTAACTCTAAGTGTGACATACTAAACTCTTAAGTGTGACATGCTAAATCTTGAGAAGCTTGTCTCAGCCTCATGCTGTCTTCTACTTGGTGGTATCCTAGGGGCAAGGCCAAGCCTCTTCTGGCTTTGAATTGCCATGTCTGGTACAGGCTAGGCACAGAGGCAGTGTTTGTGAACCAGCTAACTCGGATAAACGCTTAGATGCCATTGCATCTCCTAGCCTCCCCTTCCTGTCTTCCATACTGGCTCTGGTATTTGCTCATTTTAGCTACTAAATGGACTGCACAGGGAAGTTTCCAAAGCTGAACACCTGGCCCATTGCTGCTGTGCTCCAAGAGCACAGCTGCTGATCTGAGCCAAGTGTTACTCTAAGCTCTACCTTCCTCCTCTCCACTGTCACTGGTTAATAGAAAACCCAAGACTACAATCGACTAATGAGCTGTTACTTGAGATTATGGGAGGGTCTTGGCTTATCAGTTTCAATTCCAACTCTGCAGCTACTCACCAAATCTTGGGATAGTCACTTCTGCTTGGGCTTCAATTTCCTCACCTAGAAAATGGGAAGTCTGGGCTGCATCATACAATCAACCCCTTCTTGTTTGATGACTAGTTCTGCTTCACCTGGCTAAGAAAAGAGAGCCCCAGTCAGGTAATGAACATCCCTCACTTAGTCTCTGTTATTGTCCTTAGTCTTCCATTTGTACCTTTTTTAATGAAAGACATTGAAGCTCAGAGAAATGAAGCTCAAGGTCACGTGGGTGTATGAAGGAGCCAATCTGGGATATGAGCCCAGACTTCTCAGCCCAGGGGTCAGCAGTTCCCCCATCACAATTCACTTCCTGTTCAGAAGGGGGAGGAGGGGCTTCTGGAGAGGCCAGATTGCTGCAAAACAAGCTCTGCAAAAAATTCACAGCAGGGCAAACCTGATGCTTGGCGCATCTTAATGATGTCCTCGGAGCCCAAGACAGGTGGTCACAAGGTTCTGAGGCCTCATGGGAGAGAATGGGCTGTCTTTGCAGAGAGGAGTTTGGGCCTAAGAGCAATGGCGAGATCTCACCGGTGTCTGGTGGACTAAGGACCCAGGGGAACCTTTGAGGACAGAGCGGGGGCTGTCTGGCTTCTGGTGTGCCTTTCCCAGGAGGTAGAGCTAACTGGATGAGAAGCTATGTGTAGAGGTGGCAGATGACAAGGGTGCACTTACTGTGTGGAAAGAAGGCCCCTCATGTGTGTGGACAGGCAGTGTGGCTTGTCCAGGGAAATCTGATCCAGGGTCTGGAGTGAGTCAGCCTCTCTGGGTGTGTCTAAAGTAGGGAGAGGAGAAGGATAGATGGAGGAGGGGGCTCAGAGGTCTTGACAACTTCTCTGGTGTTGCAGAGCCAAGATGCAACTGGAAAAATGAAAAGATTATTTGAGAGTGAAAGAGAGCCTAGGGGCACAAGAGGCAGGTAGCAAAAGGTCGGAGGATGAGGAGGGTTGGAAGGCCTTTCTGTTTCTCTTTTTTTCTCCCTGCTCCCAGCCGGGAAGCATCCATGCCTGCCTTTAGCCTCAAATTCTAGAATCATCTCATAGTGCCACCCAGTGTCCAAATGGGAGAAGTGCAAGGACATTCCCAAGGAAGGAGCAATGGGACTGACCATAGGGAAAAGAGCCAAGGTAAGGCAGAAAAAGAGGACATGGAATTGCTTCCTGCCTTGGGGATGTAGTGCAGGACTCACCATGGGTCTCTAGGCCTTTCATGCTCCAGAAGGTTTCTTCTTTCAAGTCTGGAATCTCCAACCTGGTTCACTGGGTCATGGTCAAGGTCATGGCTGCCAGATCAGAGCAGTGTGGCTTCGGGCTGGAAGTCAGACTGTCACCAGATGAAGAGCGAAGGTGGTCCCTTTTAACATTTATTAAATTTTCACTCACAGCTGACACTCTGCCACCAGAGCCACATCTCCAGTCAAGCCTTATTAATTTTAATTTCCTGGTCTCTTCATCTGTCTCAAGATGGTAGAGTCCCTTCACAGCACCCTAGAAATTGCTTCTCATCCAACCGCACTTCCTCCAAAGCCTATTAGCTTCCAGGAACATCAGCAGAAGTTCTTTCTCTATGAAAGGTAGGGCGCCCAGAGTTAGATCATAAAGAAAATGACAGGCTCCTAAGCAAAACACAATGGACCCTGGAAACAAGGTTTAAATGCAGCTTTTCTCCCCAGGCTTATGAGAGCACAGGACGTACTATTTGCATTCGTATTGGGCAAATAAAAAAAAAAGCAAAGCTTCCTGGGGTAAAGTAACTTACCTGTGGCTACACAGCTAGGAGTCAAGTGCAAAAGGCAGGAACTGAACCTTGGTTTATCTGATAAAGGAGCCTCATCTCTAACCTGGCCTCTGAGTCCAGCTCTAAATGGGATTCAAACACAGAAAGTAGTTTACTCTGCAGATCCGTCCCTACGAGTCTGGGTAGGGAAGCAGAGCTGTCCATAAGTGACTATAACCCAGGGCGGAATTAATTAGGCTTAAACTGAGGAAAAGAAAATACAAAAGTGTACCTTTACAAGGGAAGACTACACTAAGGAAGAGGCCTGGGGTAGAACCCAGATGGTACTAGCAAGTCAGAGACCTTGAATTCTATCCACAATGGCAGGTAAAGGAAGAATAGAAAGTCCACAGCAGGTAGATGTGAGGGTTTGGTCGTGTGTGTGTGTGTGTGTGTGTGTGTGTGTGTGTGTGGTGATGATGATGTTTCTATGATGCCCACACTTGTCCTGAAATTGTGGCTTGAAGAGATCTTCTTACTTCAACTAAGGAGCTGGACTATAGGAACACCCATCAGCACCTGACTCAGGGTTTCATGGGAAAATTCATGCCTCCATTATTGAAATCATTCATTCATTCACTGCCTGAAAGGCTGGAACAGTCTCTCTCAGGTAGGTACATCACGCTATTCTTTTCATGCTGTGTTTCCCTTCATACCATGCCCCTGCCAATGTGCTATGTCTTTACTGTGTGTTGACTCATTCACCTACTGCTAGAAGACAAATTCCATGAGGAAGGGTGTTAAGGGTGCTGCTCTTTCTGGTATGCCTAATGACTGGAACCTTCTGCGTGATTTGTATTTGTTCACTAAGTGCCTAAGTGAGTGAGTGAATTCCAGGGTGAAGAGCCATCAGACATGGAGCACAGAGCAACCTCCCTTTGTATTGAGTCCATAGCATGGAAAGAGTGTGTTATGAGAGGTACTGGGGGGGTGATTGAGAAAGGCCTTGAAGACTGTGATAAGTTCGGATTTATTTTGTCTCAGGATCAGTAAAGAACCACTGAAGGTTTTGAGTCTGAGAGTGATAGAGTCCAGCCTCTGTTTCAGAAAGGTGACTTAGTAAATATAATAAGGATATCATTATTATTTTGTGCTGGGGCTAGGGCTGAACATAGTGCCTGGGTGCTGTCCCTTAGCTTTTTCTTCCAAGTCTAGTGCTCCACCACTTGATCCACAACTCTACTTCCAGCTTTTGTTTTGTTTTGTTTCTGGTGGTTAATTGAAGGTAAGATTCTCAAGAACTTTACTGACCAAACTGCCTTTGAATGGCCATGTTCATACTTCAGACTCCTGAGTAGCTGGGATTGCAAGTGTGAGCCAGCTGGGCCCAGATATAATGCTATTTGTGATGGAAATACAGTGTAGTGAATGGATCTGGAAAGTAGCAAGTAGGAGGCTGTTTCTTGGGGCTCTGGGGAAGCCAAGGGTGTAGGCTCTGCATTTGATCACTAAGTAGAGGGATGAAGGCCACAGTGATGGCAGTAAGGAGCAAAGCATAAACCAGAAGATGCTGGGCAGATGGAGCTCACATGGTTAGGCAGTTTCAACAGACATGGGATTTTGTGGGGCTACTGTAACAGGTCCATCTGTCTGTCCACTGTTAGTAAGGCAGGTGGCCTTGCTGGCCTGAGGCTGGGGGTGAGGACTGGAGACTTGGGAGCCATTATGGAATGCTACCTGAAGCCACAAAGAAGAATGAGATCTTCCAGGAAGATGATGCGGAGAGAGTGAGAAGGGATGAGGGTTAAACTCAGACTTTATGATGCTGACAAAGTGACCACTGGTATAAGGAGCTGGGAACTGGCTGAGATCTGTCTCATCCTGCAAGGTGAGAAGCAGCAGCCAGCTGATGAGGGTGCTCAGGACCACACTCCCATAGTGCTTCCGATCTTCCAGTCGCATGGAAAATATATCGTCAGCTGGGAGAAATGAATTTTCCATCTCTTCTAATTCCTCCCAGGAGAGCCTGGGCAGCCTAGAGGTCTGCCTGCCTCTCACATGGCCATTTTAGCTGGGGTGCAGCCCTGGTGAAAATCCTTGATTTTTCTTGTCTTTGTTCTTCCTTGAAGGAACTGCCATTCTGGGTGGATTTTCCCTTTGGAGTGAGGATGGGAAAGAAGGCATGGGTCTGAAGTTAGACAGATTCAGGAAAGCTTGAATAAAACACAGGGGAAGCTGGAAAAGGCTGGAGAGTCCTACCTGGGGTCCACTTAACATCAGTATTTATATGTTAGATGTGGCAATGCCCCAAATTAAATTCCTTTTTCTTTCCTGCATTCTCTAAACCTGTGCCTCCTCCACCTCTCTGAGTCAGGATGGGCCGCAACCACTCATCCCTGACCAGCCCATCAGCCATTTCCAAGGCCTCCTATGCCCCTTGTGCTACTCTGAACTCAGATCTCCAGTCAAACAAGCGAGGAGTCTTCTTGTCTTTACTTTGAGCTCCTTGCTCCCCAACCATGCTTCTTGCAGAAAACAGAGAACTTTAAAAATTAGGTCGTGTCACACCTTTGCTCAAAATTTAGTGGTTGTTCACGCCCTCAGAGCCTCTGCCGAAGGCTTTCTGTGGCCCAGAAGGCTCTCCACCATCTGTTCCTGGGTGCCTTTCTGACCTCATTTCCAACCACCAACTCACATTCACTCTAGCTCAGCCAGCTGCCTCCTTGTTCTTTCCCAAATCTACAAAGCACACATGGCTTGATCATGAGCTCTCCTAGTCTCTGGGAGCTCTTCTCCAAAAATGTCTCCTGAATGCCCCCCTTTCTGTTTCTTTTGAGACAGGGTTCTACTACATAGCCAGCCCAAGCTAACTTTGAACTCCAGATTCTCCTATCTCAATCACCTGAGTGCTGGGATTGCAAGAGACTACTACCACATCCCAATTTCTCTCCCTTTTTTGGGGTCTCTACTTATGCTTTACCTCCTAAGAAATGAAATGAGGAGAGGGAGAGGGAGGGAGAGGGAAAGGGAGGGAGAGGGAGAGGGAGGGAGAGGGAGAGGGAGGGAGAGGGAGAGAGAGGGAGAGGGAGAGGGAGAGAGAGGGAGTGGGAGGGAGAGGGAGAGGGAGAGGGAGAGAGGGAGAGAGAGAGGGAGAGGGGGGAGAGAGAGGGAGAGGGGGAGAGAGAGAGGGAGAGGGAGAGAAGGGGAGAGGGAGGGGGAGGGAGAGAGAGGGGGAGGGAGAGAGAGAGGGAAGGAGAGGGGGAGGGAGGGAGAGGGGGAGGGAGGGAGAGAGGGGGAGAGGGGGAGAGAGAGGGGAGAGAGAGAGAGAGAGAGAGAGAGAGAGAGAGAGAGAGAGAGAGAGAGAGAGAGAATGCGTGCGAGGCCACTGGTTACCAGCAGAGGGCGCCTTCACTGCGGTCCGGGGGCGGCCGCAGGACCTGGGCGGCTGAAGCCAGGCTGCTCCCCAGCTGCCTGGAGAAGCAGCCACGCGCGCGCAGCCGGGGCTTCTGCAGCCAGCCTCAGGACCTGATTCCCCCGCGCAAACCCCTCCCTCTGGTACTGCGAGCTAAACAGAAACAGAACAACAAAAATAAAAAGGCAGGTGAGAGTCTGGTAATGTAAAATGAGTTTTTCCACTTATTAACGAAGCCCCAAGGCTCAGCCCCTGCAGCCGCCCCAAGTCACATAGCGATGACACCCCGCCACCACCCCACCCCCCACCTAAAAATACAGAATCCACGCAGGAAGCTGCACGAGGTGCGGAACGCGGGCTTCTGCTGACAAAATGTGGAACCGCTTCCCCGGCCTCTGGGGCCTCTAGACAAGCCCTATCACAGTGCTGCCAGTAACTGAGGGGGGCGGGGGGAGGGGCAGACGGACAGATAGACAGACAGATGACAGGACAAGAGAGAAACAGAGACAGAGAGATGGAAGAGAGAGACAGATGGAAGAAACAGAGACAGAGAAGCAGGAGAGGGACAGAGAAACACACAGAAGAAGAGGGGAGAAAGACAGGAAAAAGACAAAGAGGAGAGAGAGATAGACACAAAGAATCAGAGATAGAAACACAGAGGAGAGAGACAGAGATAGAAGAGAGACAGAGACCGAGAGAGAGAGAGACAGGAGAGACAAAGAGAAGTACAAAGAGACAGACACACAGAAACAGGAACAGAGAGACAAGAGGAGAAAGAGAAAGAGACAGAGGCACAGAGAGACAGAGACAGACTGAGAGATAAAGGAGAGACAGGCTGAGAAAGACAGGAAGAAGACAGAGTGAAAAGAGATGAGAGAGAGAGCCAGAGCGAGCTAATGGGGCATAGTTTACTTAGGGCCAGGAGGCTCTTCTTTTCCCAGATCAAATGACCTTTTCAGAAGTCCAGGCCCTTCCTCCTGGTCCTTCCTGTGTGTGGAGTATGCAAGCCACAGCTGGTCCTAGGTGCTGAGCAGTCTTCCATGCCCCAGGTGTCACCTCAATGTTCCCAGGTATGTCCAGCAACCACAAGAACCCAGAAACACCCCCTCCGTGCCACCCCCCCCACTACCTCAGTCCCTCACAGCTCTCCTTGCTGGACGTTGGCCACTGTGAGTGGTGGGGATAGACAAGAAAGCAAAACCTGTCTCCCAGGAATGGCTGCTCAGCCCTACCTATCTTTCCCATCATTCCTTCCTAGGAGCACCGCTGCTGTGAGGAAATGGACCCCTCACCTGGTGGAAGGCCAGAAGGTAGGGCAGGCCAGAGGATTAGCAGGGAACTATTGGTCTGACCAACTAATAGCCTGAAAGTGAGTGAGTGTGTGTGTGTGTGTGTGTGTGTGTGTGTGTGTGTGTGTGTGTGTGTGTTGGAGATGAGATGCACAGAGTTTAATGAGTGGGGTCAGACTACCATGTCTCATCTCCACATGGCTTCTGCTTTTTATTCATTTTCATTACCAAACACTTGCTTTCTCTTTCTCCTTATCTTCCTCTTCCTCTTCCTCTTTCTCTTTCCTGCCCTTCCCTTCCTCTCCTTCTCTCCCCTTCCTCCCTCACTTCCTTCATCTTTCTCTTTCTCTCTTTCTTTTTCTGCTGGTACTAGGGCTTGAACTCAGGGCCTAGGTACCATCCCTTAGCCTTTTTTTGCTCAAGGTTAGCACTCTACCACTTGAGTCACAGCTTCACCACTGGCTTTTTGGTGATTAACTAGAGATAATAATCTCATAGATTTTCCTGCCTGGGCTGGCTTTAAACCATTATCCTCAGATCTCAGCCTCCTGAGTAGCAAGGACTATAGGTGTGAACCACTGTACCCAGCCCCAAGCACCTTTTAGGATATTCTCTCACCAGCACCTGAAGTGCCTTGGGTGTCAGATCATTTTGTCTGCATAACCAACAGTTTGTATTACATGGGGATGAGAATGTTGATTTTCTGTTAGCCACCTGAACATTTACAATGAGCAACCCAACTCTGGCCCGTGGGAGAAACAGTGAACTACCTTGATGGACTGTGAAAATGTAGCCCACAGTAAGGCCACCTGACATTCTGTTTGCTTGGGCAGCCTTGGACAGGTAAAGCTGTGACATTTCCTCAGGCCTTTTGGAATTGTAAAATCACCTCTGTGTTGACCCTTTGGATCCTTAGTCTCTGAAATTCTGGGGTACGGACATCACTTAGGTGGCTGGCTTATTTTGTCCTGCTAATTCACATTTGCTGTGGCAATAAGGACTAATTTTAACTTGAACCTTTCTAGGTAGCATAATGCCTTGTTCAAATAGAACAGAGGGTTCACTGGAGTGTAAGATTGTATAGCTAGCCTCCACTGAAAAACAACAGTAAGGGGTAGGGCTTTTAGCTAGGGCCTAGAAAAAAACAGTTGACAAATCCTCTCATTCAAAAGTGAAATGAAGCTATCTGACAGTGGCAGTCCATAAGACAGTCATTTCAAATTAAAACACCAAAAAGCCAGGAATGCTAGCCTTGACCACAGAAACTCAGGAACAGTGCCTGGCTCTGAATTCAAGCCCCAAGACTTGCACAACAAAAAAGGAAAAAAAGAAAAAGGAAAGAAGGAAGGAAGGAAGAAGGAAAGAAAGGAAGGGAGGAAGGAAGGAAATTAAGGAAGGAAGGAAGGAAAGAAGGAAGGAAGAAGAAAGAAAGAGAAGGAGGAGGAAGAAGGAAGGAAGGAAATGAAAAAAGAAGGAAGAAGTGGAGTGGTGGTGACTTATGCCTGTATATTCCTGTAATTGTAGCTACTCAGGAAGCTGAGCTCTGAGGATCACAGTTCAAAGCCAGCTCGGTCAGGAAAGTCCATAAGCTGAAAGGAAGGGTCCTTGGCCCCGAGTTCAGGCCCCAGTATCACCACAAAAACAAATGATGTGAGACTGGACAAAACCAATTGTCAACAATCATTGCAGGGCTCTTGAAATTGATCAAACACAAATGGCACATTCAGATTTTTTAAAAGTGTAAAATAGTTTAAGAACACGGGGGTCTGTGGTGTTCATGCTTAAGACCACCTGCTTTTTTCGGAGTTTGGGTGAGATAGATCTATGGCTATCATTCAGGATCACAGCTTCGCTGGTGGAAGAGGTTGCCTTCATCTGGAGAGTAGAAAAAGAGTTTCTACCTCCATCACAGTTTTCAGCAAATGTAGTAAAGTTGACATAAAACAAATGCTAAAATCCATAACCCTACTAGCTGAAGGAACAGTACTCAGAAATTTCTTAGGACTCTAGAAATAATAGCTACTAAGGGAGTAGGTATTCTTCCTATACCTTTGTGCTCATGCACAAGCAAGTCCAGGGGAGTCATGGCAGAAAGCCAAAATTTACTTTAAAATCTGCTTGTGCTTTGAACATGATCACTATCCCTCCCAGAGCCATGGGTAGAGGGTGGGAGTCATATTGACTCAAGGTACTTGAGCACAATTTCTGTTAATGGCGGGGTATGAATCTACGCAGAAACAGAGACAAACTCTAAAGCCAGGCAAAACAAATAAAAAATAAGAAAAAGAAAATAGAGCCAGGCACCAGTGGCTCATGCCTGTAATCCTAGATACTCAGAAGGTGGAGACCCAGAGGATGTTGGCTCAGAGCTGTTGTAGGCAGAAGAGTCCATGAATCTTCATATTCACATTAAGCAGCAAATACATAAATATAGTAGAGCTGCATACTTACCTCAACTTGTAGAGAACCAGCTGAGCAAGCAAGCCGAGAAAAGAGGTTTTGAGTTCAAGCCCCAGTACTGAGTATAAATTATATCTCAATACAAACACATTATGCATCACTATATATCCCATAAAAAAACTAAGAAAGCACACACCTATATGTTAAAAATTGCTGAATTATGTTTTGAGTGGATTCTTTCTTTTCCACATTTTTGGTAATATGACTTACATTTGTTATAGAAAATAAAATTTAAAGAAAAATTAATTTAGAGTTGGGAGCCATTTAGCTCATGCATGTGGTCCTAGCTAATCAATAGGTTGAGATTGGAAGGTGCTGGTTTGAAGCCAGGCAGACAATCCAAGAGACTCTTATTTCCAATTAACTAGCAAAAGGCCATGAGAGGAGGCAGAGTTCAAGTGCTAAAGCATTAGCTTTGAGCAAAACCTTAGGCAAGTCCCAGCACCAGCACTAAATAAAGAAACAATAATGAAGTCAGGACAAGCTTATAGAGGTATAGATAGTGTCAGGTTTTGGAAGTGGAAGTTGGTATTGGAGAAGGTCAGATAGGAAAGCCATTCCTAACAATGAATTTTAAAATGCATACCTACCCTCCATCAGAGCCTAATTGTGGTGCTCATCTCCCTGCCTCAATGCTTAGCCCGACTTATGTACATGCCCAGTAAATCTTTATCAAATGACTTCATGTATTTCTCATGGCTTCAGTTCCTTCTTCTTAAAAAAATCTTTATGGGCTGGGAATATGGCCTAGTGGTAAAGTGCTCACCTCGTATACATGAAGCCCTGGGTTCAATTCCTCAGCACCACATAGAAAAAACTGAAAGGGGCGCTGTGGCTCAAATGGTAGAGTGCTAGCCTTGAGCAAAAAGAAGCCAGGGGGGCTGGGGATATAGCCTAGTGGCAAGAGTGCCTGCCTCGGATACACGAGGCCCTAGGTTCGATTCCCCAGCACCACATATACAGAAAACGGCCAGAAGTGGTGCTGTGGCTCAAGTGGCAGAGTGCTAGCTTTGAGCGGAAAGAAGCCAGGGACAGTGCTCAGGCCCTGAGTCCAAGGCCCAGGACTGGCCAAAAAAAAAAAACAAAAAACAAAAAAAAACAAGGCAGGGACAGTGCTCAGGCTCTGAGTTCAAGCCCCAGGACTGGCAAAAAAAAAAAAAAAAAAAAAAAAAAAAAAAAAAAAAAAAAAAAAAAAAAACCACCAAAAACCCAAAACCCAACAACCAAAAATCCAAAAAAGCTTCACCTCAAGGTTGCTATGCAGAAAAGCTTTAAGAAAATATATAAACATCTGGTAGATGGTAGGCACACTACATTTTAAAATTCAATGTTAATTGTACCTAGTACTCCCTACATTACCAAGCTCTATATTAAGTTCTGGACAAAAAGGTTGAAATGGAAGTACACATTGTATCTTTTGGAAGGAATAAATGTTTTGAGGATCCCAGAGTATGGCCTTGCCCTGATCACTCCTCCCACCACCAAAAGACTCCCAGTCAACTCACATCCGCCCCCAGCTGGCCACAGGTCTGGCAGCAAGCCTTGGGATCACCAAGGCTGGTCTTCCATTCTGCCACCAGATGGCAGCACAGAGCCTACTGATTGCCCAGCCTAAGACTGGCCACAGGTCACCTTAACCTTATACAAGGACTCTGGCTTTGACATCCCATTTGTGAGTTACATTAATGCTTTAGAATCCGCTTGTCCCTTTCCACTTGACCCTAGGTCACCTCAACACTGAAGAGGATCTTTCCTAGAGCCTCTTTTTCACCTCAATTCTCTTATAGATCTCCGTACTGCTTTAAAAAAATGTTATAATAAAGGTGATGTACAGAGGGGTTACAGTTGCATAAGTAATGAGTACATTTATTTTTGGACAATATCACCCCTTCCTGCTCTATCTCTCCCAGCTTTTCCCTCCCACCCACAAGTTGTATAGTTCATTTTCAACACGGTGTCCAGTGAGTACCACTGCTGCATTTTGCTCTTTGTCCCATTTCTGTGTCCTCCCCTTGCCCTTCCAAAGACAGAGAAATGATGAAACAAAAAAAGATAATAGCAAAAAAAAAATCAAAACCTTCTTGTTTCCATTTCCTGGAGTACACTTGAACAAATATTATTTTATATGATCAGATGCACATAGACATTGTGCCTTTATGTTCCTCCCCTAAGCATATCCTCCTTTGGTCTCACTGTGTGTGAAGGCTTAGATTCCCATACTGCTTTTTGTAAAGGCTCAGAAATCCTTTTCTGAGTTTCCTTTCCACCTCAGCTCACCTTCCCATTCTTCTTCTGTCTCAATGATGCGCACAGTTCACCTCCTGTTCTATCTGCCGGTGTTCATGTTGTGCCCACACATCCATGTCACACCCCCTGCCCTGCATTCAGCTTCTTGTAACCCCTTTATGGGCTCCTCTGCAGGGAGACTTCTTGCTCCAGATGAGACTCATGAGACTCCGGATGGGGCTTAGCTTCATGCACCCCATCAGCACTTTCTTGCTTGCTAAGTGCTTGCTGCTGAGCCTCAGGTTTCAGGAGACCTGGCTGCGTGGCACTTTATCAGCAATCTTCAGGGGTTTCCTGTTCCTCCCACAAGGGAGGGGAGTGAGCGCGGTCCTTCCTCTCCTTCTTCCCTCCACTCCTTCCCTTCATTCCACTCCTCCTCTCTCCTCTTCCCTCTTTCTTTCTCTCCCCCCTCTCCTCTTCCACCTTCCTTTCCCTCCCTCTCTTTTCTCTTCTATTTTCCTTTTCCCCTCTCTTTCCTTCCTTCCTCCCCTCCCTCCCTCCCTCCCTCCCTCCCTCCCTCCCTCCCTCCCTCCCTCCCTTCCTTCCTTCCTTCCTTCCTTCCTTCCTTCCTTCCTTCCTCCCTCCCTCCCTTCCTCCCTTCTGTCCTTCCCTCCCTCCCTCCTTTCTTTCTTTCTTTTGTTCTTTCTTTCCCTTTCTCCCTTCTCCCCTTCCCTCCTCTCCTCTCTTCTTTCCACCTCTCTCTCTCATATATATATATATATATATATATATATATATATATATACATATTTTTTATTTTTTTTTGTTTTTTTTTTCTGCCTCCCTAGCCTGGGTCCTACACCCATCAAGTCCTTGCTAGTCACTCATGGGCTGAAGAGAGAGTTGGGTAAGTGACACATAAAAGTGAGGATAGGTTAAGAACTGCTAGGCTAATGACCCACATTCCCTCCCACCCAGGTTCCTTGGTGAAAAGGAAAGGAAGGAAGACATTGTGAAAGCCAAGTACCTCAGAAAAATGCACTTGTATTCTTTGTAGAAATCTGGTGCCTTTTTTGAGACTTTCTGGGAAAATAACCCACAATTGCTTCATTCATTCATTCACAGCACGCATACGAGCTCTACTGGCCTGCAGGTACTGAAGGCACAAAGAGCTAGTCTGAATCTCTGGCTCCCAAAGATATATGGGTGAGAGATACCAGCAGACAACTGATTAGTATAGAGTAGAAGTGCCAGGAGAGAGGAGAGCACAGACAGCTGGGAGTAGCACTGGGAACTTCTAGAATGGGATAGAAGCTTCTAGAAGAGGAGCACTGGAGGACCAGCAGGATTAGTTAGCTCTGCAGAATTAGGAGAGTAATGGACACTGTGACAGCAGGAAGGAACAGTTGAGGAGACCACAGGAATTATTGTTATTGAGCATAATGTACCAGAAATGAAAGAAAGATGTTTCAAGAGGATAGATAATGGAACAGATTCTATAGGATTGGTCTTTGAGTCAGTACTGAGGCTCGGGGGGGGGGGGGGTTACTTTAGAGGTAGGACAACCTATATAAGGAGATGGGTCGCATGGCTGGATGTTCTTATATGGAAGATCACGCTGGCTGCTCTGGGGTGCAGACTTGAGCTGAATGTGGAGTGGGCCATGCCGGAGCAGGAAGCACAGATGGGAAGCTGCCACAAGGGCCCAGGCAGAGACCACGTGGGCAGAACATGCAGAAGACATCAAATCACTAGGCCCAATGACCCTGTAAGACCTGTTGTCTGAGTGTCTGTGGGGTAGACCTGTAGAGTCAGGGGGAGCTGTGGGGGGATCTGAGTGGGAAGACGGTGTAGTGGTATTTTGGATGTTTCTTTCTGGAGTTTGGGAGATCTGAAAATGTGCAGGATGCGACTATGATGTGGATGAGATTCTAGTAGTGTTGGAAGCACATAGAAGAGAAGAGAAAGAAGCAGGAGCTTTTAAGGGTTTAGTAGAGGAGCTGCTGGCAAAAGGCAAGGACAGGCATGGGCACAGGTGAGAAACAGCATCAGGGAGAGTGACCTCTCCATTCAGGTGGGGGCCTGGCTGGAGGAGACTGACTGCAGGACAGTCGGGCCACTGGACTTGGTCATTAACAAGAACACACTTCAAGCACAACCAAAGGATCTGAATTACTTGTTAGCAGGAGTGACGACTGGAAGCTGATGGGTTGGGAGGCAGCAGTAAGGCACCAGGGACTATGTATTGTCCGAATCTTGTCAAAGTCTAGGACATGGTCCTAATTAGTGTGCCTGAGTAGAATTAGGGTATAGAAGCCTGGAGTGGAAGAACTTGAAAGGTATTGTATAGATCTGGGGTGCTGGTGGGGTGCTGTAATCCTAGCCACTCCGGAGGCTGAGATCTGAGCATCACACTTCAAAGGATCACAGTTCCCAGGCAGGACAGTTCATGAGACTCTTGTCTCCAAACCCCCAGAAAACCGGAAGTGGAGCTGTGCCTCAACATGGTGGGGCACGAGTCTTGTGGAAGAGAGTTCAGGTATAGTATGCAGGTGCTGAGTTCAAGCGCTACGACAGATACACATTTTTAAAAAGGGTAGATGATTGCCAGAAGCCTCGATACGGGGGTGACACTTGGACTCAAGGAGAGGCCTGTGAGCTTTGGTAACTGGAGAAGAGTCAGGTCACCAGCCAGTGTCCAAACAGGGGTGGGAAGTTGATCCCAGGAGTTTTATGTTTGATAGTTCTGGTTTCTTTGATGATACTAGGGCTTGAATGGAGGGCCTTGAATTAACTAGGCAAACACTTCAATTACTTGACCCATGTTCCCAGCTCTTTTCACTTGTAGTGTTTTTTTTTTTTAGTATTTCTTTTATTTTTTATTGTAAAGGTGATGTACAGAGGGGCTACAGTTATGTAAGCAAGTGAGTACAGTTCTTGTCATTGTTATCCCTTCCCTTTTCTCCCTCCCTTCTCCATCTCCTCACCCCCACCCCCAAGTTGTAAAGTTCATTTCCAGCAGAGTGTCTTGTTTCACTGTTGCATTGGCTCACCCTTCATCCTTTGTCTCACTGTTCCTGTGATTTTCTCTTACTTTTAGAGGTTTTAAGATAGAGTTTCCAACCTTTTAGCCAGGATAGCCCTGGACTACAATCCTCCTGCCTTGCCTCTAGAGTAACTGAAATGACAAGCATTCACCTCCATCCCTGGCTCACTATCCCTGGTCTAAGAGCTGTTTGCTTTTTATTTGCCCCAGTACTAAAGTTTGAACTCAGGTCCCGGGTGTTTTACCTTGCCTTTTGCACTCCAGGTGAAAAAGTGGTACTCTATCACTTTAGCTGCAGTTCCACTTCCAGCCTTTGTGGTGGTTAATTGGAGTTGAACTTTCCTGACCAGACTGCCTTTGAACTATGATCCTCAGATCTCAGCCTCCAGAGAAGCTAGGATTATAAGGATGAGCCACTGATGCCTGGCTAAGAGCCGGATTTTTAATAGGATGAGGGTGGCTCTGGAGAGAGAGAGCAGGAAACAATAGGTGATCATTACTTGAAAAGGCTGAAGTTGAAGTGATGCCTGTTATAAAAGGTTTGGTTTCCTTCAGATTAAGACTGCACGGAATGTCATCAGGCATGTACAGGAGCTAGATATAGAAGAGAAAAGCAGGGGAGAGGGGGGAGGGAGGGAGAGGGAGAGGGGGAAAGGGAGAAGGAGAGGGAGAGGGAGAGGGAGAGGGAGAGGGAGAGGGAGAGGGAGAGGGAGAGAATGCCTTCAGTAGTCTAGGGTAGAATAGGGGAGAGGGGAGATTAAGAACACCAGTGGAGGTCCTAGGACCTGGGCCCTGTTCCTCTGGCTTCTCATATGCTTCCTCTCCCATAACACAAACAAGGCACCTCTCAGGGGACTGGGGGTGGGGGTGGGGGTGGGAATCTCAGCCATGTCTGGACCACTGAGAGCTGCAGGGGGAAATGCAAAGCCCCAGGTGGAGGTGGCCCAGACTCACTCTTCCAAAGCTGCTGACCCTAAGAACCCCCTTCTTCCTGGATCCCCCATTCTCCACTTACCCCTATGTTTTCTGTGGTGGAGGTCAAGAGCAACGGCCTTGTCACCTAGATACTCAAGGTTGACAGCAGATGCCGCCAGGGGCCACCAATTTCAAGCCAGCTGAGCTAGAGTAACTTTCCTGAGAACAGGCAGATAGAAAGTGACCAAGACACATGGAAATGGATGCCATGGTGTATTCACTTAGCTTTCACTGCCAGCCCATTTGCACAGATGTTGTGGTTCAAAGAAAGCTTAGCTTACAAGGCTTCTCCTTCCGCCAAATTTTACTATACATGTTACAATGAGGCTATGGAAAAGGCATCTCCTGCTTTACCAACATCAGAACAATAGAGCTTGCACCAGAGTGGTAGGTTTTCTTTGTGCAGGTACTGAGGCTTGAACTCAGGACTTTGGTGCTGTCCCTTTTTCACTCAAGGCTGGCATTCCAGAATCACAGACAGGTGGAACTTTAATGATCTGGAAGAAAAGTTAAGGGTCCCCAGGAGCCTGGTGCTCATCTGAGCAGCTACTCCAAGACCTGCCAGAATGTTGTAGGTGTGTGTGATTTTGTTTGGGGAGAGAATTTTGTTGTCATACACAGTGTTAGCATTTGTGATCTTGCCTTTGACTGGTGTTTTAGTTCACTGAAAACTCTATTTACTTTTATCAAGGAATTACTTGCCATAATACATTGTAGGGTTTTCCTGGTAGCGAATCCCTCTCTGAATGCCTCTGTCAATTTTAATGCCTACACCCTTGACATCCCAGGACCTCTTTGAACCATGCATGGTGCTAAGCTGATGCTCTTTGGTGGTAGGAGCACTGCTCTCCCAAATCTGGCTTTCCTAGGACAGTTTTGATTGGTTAAGGGCCTGACTTCTCCACAGGGTCCTTGGTGATGAATCACATCTTGAGTGTAGCAAGTGGAACAGACAGGTCCTCTAGCACAGGGCCAAAGCCCAGCCCTGGTCTTCAACACCTAGACCCAGCTGGGATCCCTTGCTATAGGGCTGGCAGCTGGAAGGGGTCACTTGACCACTGAGAAGGCTTCCCAGCTGGGAGTTTTCTGAGGCTCGGGGCCAGAGAAACTACATCTGTGTGAGTCACCATTCACGGAAAAACCCAGCTGCTCAGTTCTCCCCCAGTTCCAGCCCCAGTGGCTATGGGAAATGGCCAGAAGGCAGAGGGAGAGTCAAAGATAGGCTGCTTTGCTTTTCTCAGTTTCCATAGCAGATGAGTAGATTTGCCATTCTCTATTGTACACAGGAAGTTGTGTGGTAGGACTCAAACCAAAAGTGGGACTTGCTTTGCAGTAGAGACTGAAGCCCACTGGTGGCTGGTGAGGGGCAAGTCTGCTGAGGAACCCCAGTTGCCCCTCTGGGTCCTCAGGCCTCATCCTGCTCTATTCAGAACCCACAGGGAGGCAGTTGAATCTGGGATATGGTAATCTGCATGTGGTATTTTCTAGAAAGTTGAAATGTTGGTGAAGCTTACATACTGGCTATGATGGGCACTGGAAAAAGCCTCCAAATACTGGGAATGAGGCACCAGGAGGAGAGTGAAGTTGGTTGCATGACTCAGTGAATCAAATTCTTCATGCTATGGACCATATGGCAGGTGTGGGACTAAAAGCTTGACTCTGGAGCAGTCTCCGCAAGGATTTGAGGATTGGGGCAGTGGTAAGGGATCATGGTATGGAAGGGGTGGTGGTTGAAAGCTTACTTCTCACAATGATATCAGTCACCAAAGATGCCAAGAAGCCTCTGACTGGGTTAGGCAGGTTAGAATCTCTTCACTTAAATGGAGGCAAACTTTAGAGGCCAAGGAAAACTAGTTCCATCCTTGAATGAATTCTGAAGAGCTTAGAGCCTGCCTTGTTCTTCTATGACACAGACAGGAAATGAAGGGTAGGGCTTAAGTCTAAGCAGTGGATCATGTGATCCGCAGAGATGGATTGGAGCATGCCCAGAATAGCAGGGCCAGCAAAAAGAAGACCTGCAAAGCAGGACCTGTAAAGAGGAAACTTGAAGGCTGCATATATAGAGAAGAGGACAGTACGATGGTGCTTTGAAATCCCCATTACTCCAAATAGCAGAACTGAGTACAGTATATGGAAACAAGAGGAAGAGAATATAATTCGTCAGAGATAGGCTCTCTTGGAGCACATGGGGCTCCAGAATTGCATCACAAGAACAACCATCAAATAGTGTTCATTGTGCTCTTAATGCTAGCTACT
This sequence comes from Perognathus longimembris pacificus, assembly GCF_023159225.1. Classification (NCBI taxonomy): domain Eukaryota; kingdom Metazoa; phylum Chordata; class Mammalia; order Rodentia; family Heteromyidae; genus Perognathus; species Perognathus longimembris. Next base: position 68,368,857 of record NC_063167.1, on the reverse strand, counting down.
CAGAAGACTGAGATCTTAGGATCATGGTTCATAGCCAGCCTGGACCAAAAAGTCCACGAGATTCTTATCTCCAATTTAACTATGAAAAATCTGGAAGTGGAGCAATTGCAGCAGAGTTCCTGTCTTGAGCAAAAAAGCTAACTAAAGGACAGCACCGAGGCCCTGTATTCAATCCCCAGTACTGGCATAAAAAATTTCATCTATCACCAATACAATTTGGATTATTATATATACAAATCTGTATTGATAACCTCTCTGGAAAAATCTGAAGATATGACCACTTGGAATCACCCTCCTGGAACAAAAAAATGGTACCTGGATGACATCTGCCACTTCAAGTAAGACAGTTGTATCCTGTCCATCAAAGGCACCCCCTTCTTGCACATTCCTCACATCTGTGCAGCTTCATGAATACCCAGATGTCCAGCCCCTGAAGGCATGATTGTTTAGAGCCCTGTTTTGGTCAAGAGCCCAGGGTCTGAGTTGTGGATTTGTCACTTGAAGCTATGATGACCTTAGCAAGAGGGTCAAGTTTCTAGGCCCCTTTCCTTATCTAAATATGGAAGAAGAATAACACTTGCCTTGGTGTATTAAGAGAACTCATGCGAAGTGACAGCACAGAGTGAGGTGTACTGAAGAGCGCATTGTCCAGCAGCAAATGGTGCAGCGAATGGCACTGTCTCACACAGGCTGGAAGGCTCCATTACTAATGCTGGATTGAAGAGTCCAGAAGAACACTCCTAGCAGGAACCAATGTGGCAGAGGAAGGACAGCTACTAAAAATAAAACAAACCCTGAAAATATGGACAATGCATCAGTTCTCCTTAGGACCTTCCCAATGATTAGTGTATTAGTTTTAGAGCTGCCCTTGATGCTCATTAAAATCATTTTTAATCAGGAGGGAAGTGGAATAGGAGAGAATATGCCTGCTAGAGTAACTTGGGAGGCTGTCACATGCTCAGAGTGAAGGGTGGCTTCTGCTTCCAACAGCTTCCAACTGACTGTCCTTGCTGCAGGACGGAGCTGTGCTCACTGGCTGCACATTCTCCTTTCATAGCTGGCTTATGTTTACTGGTCAACTCTGCTGAGCAGTCACAGAGAAGCTAAACTCATACCTGGGCCCAGAATAGAATGTTCCAGCATTTCAGGACCTACCTGGGCCCCGAGTTTTCCCCTGGGTAGTGTGCATGCTCCCTAAGTGGTCCAGACTTAGCCTGGTGAGAGAAGTTTTCGTGGCTTGGACCTACTGCGCCCTGAGAAGCTTTCTGCAGGAGTAACATGGAGCAACTGATTGGGTTTGGTGTCTTAAGCCTTCCTGTACTTTCTGGCTTTAGAAGTGTGCTTTATGTATTTGGGATGCAGACACTTCTCAACTCTCAGAGTGGGAGCACAATTGGGGATGTCTTTGTGTTTAAGTCCTGCAGGTCCAAAGCTTGGATGGGAGAGGGAGAGAACACCAGATCTAGAGGCTGCAGGGAGGCTGGGGGGCAAGGATGCCGCTTACAGTGATATAGGTGTTCAGGACAAGGTGAATGAGCGGGGTCATTCATGCTCTGAAGCTGCTTCCCTCTCTGCCACTCCTCTATTCTCTCCCTCCTATCTACTCTTTTTTGGTACTCACAGTGGCCTTGCCATCTAAATATCATGCCAGCCAGAGATCAGCTGTCAACAGCCAGTCCACACACATCAGCCCAAGCGATGCAACTGGCCTGAAGGTTGGCTGAGCAACAGAAGGCAAATGCTGGTCTAGGGCCTGCAAAGCCATTAGGCAAAGCTCTGACAGGAAGCTTGACTTACACAGCAGTCAGAGCTCAGGCTTTGTGCCTGTGCTGGAACGGATCAGCCCCTTTGGAGAAGCTTTCTAGCCTCTGTCCTCTGGGTACCTAAGTGTCCTTGAAGGGTGGCCTCTCCTTCAGCTGTGGCCTTTGCATTGTGTCTCTACAGGTGCTGTGTTATATCCCAAGCCATGTCTAACGGCTCTTGGAAGCTTGGGCCTGGCTGCAGGACTGTTTGGATAGTCAAGCCTAGATAAATGATTATGACTAGAGACGATAGTGCATACTTCACAGCACACCCTCATTGGGATATTTATTTGCTGGCTCTCCTGATTCCTCCAAGTGAATAATTGAGTAAAATTCTGTTTTGACATTCAGAGGTGATTTGCTCACCTGCTAGGGAAATGCACCTCCTCTGTGAGGGGTGGGGTGTGTCTGGAAGCTGAGAGGCAAGTGTGTGGCAATGGATGGTTCAAAGGAGAGGCGTGGCTTGGCACTGACTTATACACGAAAGGACAGCTTAGTCCAAAAAGGGCTCCTGGCTTGGGCCAGCATGAGGATGCAGCTGTGAAAAGTGCTGTTTCCTGTCAGGAATCTTGTGTTGGGAACTAATAGCAAAGCTGCACACCCCAGGTAAATAGTAGAATATGAAGGTAAACTCTCTCCCCTCATCTCACTGTGCTGACACCATGCAATATGCATGTGCACTTGACTGATCAAATATGAAGACCAATCCAGGCTTCAGGGTTTGAGATTTGGACCATCAGAAACTAACCAGAGCCAGGTGCTGATAGCTCATGGCTGTAATTCTAGCTATTCAAAAGATTGAGATCTGAAGGACTGAAGTTTGAAGCCAGCCTGAGTTGAAAAAAGAAAATCCACATGATTCTATCTCCAAAATAACCAGCAAAATTTGGGCCAGAGGCACGGCTCAAGTGGCAGAGCACCAACTAAGCAAGCAAGCTGAAGGAGTGTGAGGCCCTCAGTTCAAAAATAAAAAGCCTCCCACTTTGGAACCTGCAGTTCCTTATAGCATCGTGGTGGGACATGGACTCTGGAGCTGAGTGAAAATCTGGCTCCCTCAAACCAGCTGTTTCAGATTAGAAAGGGCACAGAACCTGTCTGAGTTTCAGGTTCCTCATTACAAAATGGGGATTTAATTTCTACATCAGAGGGCTTCTGAGAGATACATGTTTTAAACATGTATGTGCTTCCATGTATGCACAGTGCCTTGGTACATGGGCAGTAACTTTGACCATTTTCTAAATACTTAATCAATTTTTACTGCAAAGAACTGATATTAAAGCCATGGCAGAAAACAGAAAATTCTGCATTTTAAAATGCAAAAGTGGAGCCTGGCACCAGTAGCTTCATACTTATAATCCTAGCTACTTAGGAGGCTGAGAGCTGAGAATCACAGTTCAAAACCAGCCTGGGCAGGAAAGCCCATGAAACTCTTATCTCCAATTAACCACCAAAAAGCCAGAAGTAGAGCTGAGGCTCAAAAAACAGCACCAGCTTTGAGTAAAAACAAGCTAAAGGAGCGTAGCCTAGAGCCACCCCCCCCCCACACAAATTTACACTACAGAAGTGGAATAAACAAGGGAATGTTTCTCTGTTTTAGAAGAAGAGTGGATTCAGGGAACTTGGTACTCCCCACATGGAGTCCATCTCAAAGCAACTCATGAAATACCCTGTGAGGGTTTGTGATGCACAAGATATGTACACATTGTGGAAAAATGCATACTTGATGCACAGACTCCAGCTGACTTCAGGAGGTGCAATAAGTACATGAAAATGAAGAATAGAATTTGGCAAATACAAAAGCCTTTGGGAAGAAATATTTGTCAGCTTTCTATCACCATGATGAAGTACCTGATAAAAATGACATAGAAAGAAGAAACATTTAGTATGGCTCAAAAATTTAGGGGTTTCAGCTCATGGTTCATTGGTTTTTGCTTCTAGAGTTGTGATGGTACATTCCAATAGGAGAGTACTGTGAAGAAAACTGCTCATTCATGGCAGCTGGGAGGCAGAGAGGGTATAGAGAGAGATGGAGAGAGAAAGAGAAGGAAAGGAGGAGGGAAGGAAGAAGGAAGGAGGGAAGGAAGGTAAGACTCTTTCAAGAGCATGCCCCAATGACCTAACTTCCTCCCACTAGGCCCCACCTTTTAACAGTTCCACCACCTCCCAGTAGTGCCATACTATGTCAACTAAACCTTTAACACAGAGACCTTTAGGTAACATTTCAGATCCAAACTATAGCAGAAGACTTCCTAAGTGTGGCCAAGTGAGGGAAGAAATCCCTCCTGTGTGTTGGAGAGAGTATTAGGAATAGCACGAAATCAGAGCAGGGAAGCTGGGAAATTTAGCTTGTATCTAAAGATGGGGTGGATCTGAAGATCTGGTGGGGCCAGAACACACTAGGGTAGCTAGGTTGGTTTGAGCCACCAATGGAGTGTGTGAAATGCAAAAGCAAACGCTTTGTCAGCAGGCTGTGGGAGGCCAGTGAAAGCTTCCTGAGGGGGGAGGGGAGCAGTGGAAGATGTGTGAAGTAGAATCTCTTTTGTATTTTAAAACTAGTAGAATTGGGGCTGGGAATATGGCCTAGCAGCAAGAGTGCTTGCCTTGTATACACGAAGCACTCGGTTCAATTCCTCAGAATCACATATATAGAAAACAGCCAGAAGTGGTGCTGTGGCTCAAGTGGCAGAGTGCTAGCCTTGAGCAAAAAAGGGAGCCAGGGACAGTGCCCAGGACTGGCAAAAAACAAACAAACAACAACTAGTAGAAGGTAGTGAGAGAAGAAGATGGAGGGACTAAAGATTATGGCATCATTTTGTTTTTGTTTCTGCCATCATGATGAAAACCATGAGAGTATCTGCTAGAAATAGAACTTAGAAGACCAAGGTGCTTGAATGTGAAAAGGGAAGGACTTTGCTTGGAGAGTGTGTGTGTGGGGGGGGGGGGAATAGCCATGAGTTATCTGAGTGCCAGTGATTGGCAGATTGCTAGAGATGGAGGAGGAGCAAAAAGACAGACTAAGGTGTGAAAACATGGATTGTGGAGCTTATTTCAAAGAAACTCAAACTGCCAGACTCTGGTTCATACCTGTAATCCTAGTTACTCACGAGGCTGAGATCTGCAGATCCTAGTTTGAAACCAGTCCAAACTGAAAAGTTCATGAGATTCTTATTTCCAGTTAACCAGACAAAAACCCAAAGTGGAGGTGTAGCTCAAGTGGTAGAGGGCCAGGCTTGAGTGAAAAAGTTCAAGCAGAGCATGAGGTCCTAAGTTCAAGCCCCAGTACTGTTACAGCAGAATGGAAACAAAGAGAGTTGAGCCATGGGGGTGTATGAGACATGGTACAATGACTGGGAAAGAAAATGTAGAAGTAGACCACTGAGGCTTGAGACTGAGAGTCATACTTGGAGAGAGGACATGAGGAAAGGTAGATTCAGAAGAGCTATAGCGAAGACAGAAGAGGAATAGTTACTGCAGAAAAGCAAGGCAGTTAGCGCCGTAGCAAAAAAGAAAAGAGTCAAAATGTCTAAAAGCCCAGAGATAGGCTCCTTGGAGCATCTGTGTAGAGTTGTGGGATGGGCACGGTGAGAGTGGACCACCGCAGGCAGAGGCAGTTCAGAGGGAAAACCTGAGTGGCTTTGTGGAACGAAGGAAAGAGATGAGCTTCACAGCTTACCCAGCCTATCTTCCTACGCAGGAATTATGTTGAGGAAGGAGAACCAGATAAAGAGGTTGGATGGCTGTCGTATGGTAGGACATGAGGATGCAGATACAGTGGCAGAGATGGAAAGGATGAAAATGAAGGTTATTTATGAAATGCTTGCCTCATTAGGAACTAACTATGTCAGTCAAAATATTTTTAGGATGGATTATTTACTCTTTGGGAAATAAATCATCCTTGCTAATGCCAAATGTATTTAAAATGTTGGGTAGATGAAGTCATCATACAATGCCCCACCTGCTTGGCTAGACCATTACTGCTCACGTGACTTCCAGTGATGGCTGACCCTGGAAGTCTCATGAGTTAACCTGCAGGGCTTTAATAGTATCACTTTCTAATGTTTGTGTTGTTAGAAAGACTGAATGAGATTCAGGAGTCACAATGCCTAAGCCCTATTATCCTGATACATTGCACATGGTAAGTAGATATTTGCTAAATATTAACTATTAGGACCATAAGATTTTCTCACAGTGGAAGGTAAAGTGGGAGCAGTATGGACTCTGGGTCCTAGAATTTAGCTGGAAATATGTTAAAAAAATGTTTCCCCCATTTTCTGCCAGTACTGGAGCTTGAACTCAAGGCATCATGATGTCACTTGGCTTTTTCACTTAAGGCTGGCACTCTAGTCCTTGAGCCACAGCTCCATTTCCAGCTTTTTGGTGCTAATTGGAGATGAGTCTCTCAGACTTTCTTGCCCAGGCAGGCTTGAAAGCTGAATCCTCAGATCTCAGCTTCCTGAGTAGCTAGGATTCTATGTGTGAGCCATTGGCACTGGGCCAGAATTTATCTCAAGTAGATAAATGAAGTTGATGTAGATGTGAAAGGCTGTGTGTGATTAATCAAAAGAGAGACGAGAAAGGAGAAATCTGGGAAATAACAGAAGTATGTATGTGTTTGAATGTGTGTGTGTGTGTGTGTGTGTGTGTGTGTGTGTGTAAAAGTAGAAGATGATAATGAAACCAGGGGAAAGGCAGCCCTCTGTGACTGGTAGACATGGGTTTTGTGGCACTACTGCATGATTGCAAACTCTCCATGTTGTGACCTCACAATGTGCAGCTGAAACCCTTACCACACCCCTCAGCTAGGGCTCCAGACATAGAGTCCCAAACCACCAATCCTTTGATTTTGCCTTTGTAGTGACTATCAGTTCCCTGCCTGCCACCTGAGGAAACCTGAGGAAAAACGAGTCTATCAAACCACAAGATCTGATAGCCTGTTCCAGTCCATGGCCCATTGTCAACAAGTCAGTTCTTTTCTTTGTGCTAATGCCCCAATCCCTACCTTTTTGAAAGTCTGTGGAGATTGAATAAGATCAAGATTCTTGGTAACAGGAAAAGCGCTGTAAAATTATTATTCTTTTGATCCTACTTTCTCTTAATAATGTATTTTGGACTTATTTTCCATGACTTCATCTCAAAGTCATTCTGGATTGGTTTTACACTGTAATCTGTATCATATTTCACATAAGGGACTCTATAAAAGGATTACTTCTTTGCCATTGTCCAATTTTTTTGCTATAATTGCATATCAAACATTTATTGCCAATTCTAGGGCTTCAGTCCAGGAACTTGCACTCTTACTTGGTTTTTATGCTCAAAGCTGTGGTTCTACTATTTGAACCATACTGAACCAAAAAGCCACTTCTGGCTTTTTGCTGGTTAATTGGGGATAATCTCATAGGATTTTCTGCTTGGGCTGGCTTCATATCATACAGCTAGGATTTGAATTCTGTGTGGCTAGGATTATAGGCCTAAACCACCAGTACCCAGCTGGGGTCAGTTTTTAATTCCACCCTTATTTCCCAAAAACTGTTTTCCCTTGCAATTTCTTTCAGTGTGGGAGATAACACAACCTCTTTGGAAAAATTATCCTAAACATCTGCTAGTAGTCTCTACCACAATCCAATATATTTAGTGCGTTACAAAGTCTTTAGAAATGATGACTTTTGTTTATTTTCTCTCTATCAGCAAAAATGATGTAGAACTGCTTATTTGTAGTCAATCTGACAGATTTCCTCCATCTCCCTGCTTCCTTCTCTCCTCTCCCGTCCTCCTTCTCTTTCTCTTACACACACACACACACACACACACACACACACACACACACACACACACACACAGTGTTAATGTGCAGAATGTATCATTCAAATGGTCACAGTGTGTAGTGAGGCAGATTGAAAAATCACATAAACCATCAACCTTAAATTCACTCTCCAAGAAAGATGGGAAATTCTTTTTTTTTTTTTTTGGATATAACAAATTTTTTATTTTTGGACACTGCCCTTTTCTTTTTTTTTTTTTAATTTACTAAGCTACTGCTATTCTTTTTTTTTAAGTTTTTATTATAAAACTGATATACAGAGAGGTTACAGTTTCATACGTTAGGCATTGGATACATTTCTTGTACTGTTTGTTACCTTGTCCCTCATACCCCCCTCCTGCCTCCCCCAAGATGGGAAATTCTTGCATACAAGAGGTACAATTGGTTCAGTATGAGCTGGACTCACCAGGTTTCATGATGAAATGAAGTCATCCCAGGTTACAGAGGCAAATGGACTGTATATAAGTGTTCGGTAACCTGTGACATATCGAACGGAGCTTTATCCTTTTATCCTAGCTGTCCTTAGTAATATGTCCTTAGTAACATGGATTCATATGTGAGTTAATTTAGTGTCTAGTGGATGGTGGGGGTTCTGATTGGTTCTGATCTTTCTTGTTCTGCTGATTATCAATTCACAATCCTGAGTAAGAAGGATGGGGTGAAGAATGGGAACCCCAGAACCAATATCTAAAAACAGGAACAAGAAGGTGGGGGCTGGAAGCTCCCAGGAGATTGTCAGGAAAAAAGCCTGCTTCCTTGTAGGGGATCATCATTTATCCATACGTTAATTGCCAAGGTCCAGGCTGTTCAGTGGCCTCTGTGGCTGAGTAGTGCCACAGAGATAACGACAAGCTTTACCTATGGCTTCATTGGTCTCTAATGCATGGCATAAGATGCACCCTGGGTTTCCCAGCTCATCCATTTGAAGCTGGTCTCTGAACTGTCTTACTGCATGTGTGATCATGTGTCACCCAGGCTTCTGTTATTTCTTTTCCTTTATTTACTATCCCTTAGTCTTCCCCCCACTCTTTGAAAGCTGAGGGAATAGTGGAGTTTCCATGGCAACCCCTACCCCTACCTCTTTCCCATCTCTCAACAATTTTTCTACATCTTAATAAAATCACTATTTATAGTGCACAAAGCTGCAGTACCCTCCACCACAGCCCTGCAAGGAAGATTTCCTGCCTGACCAGAATACTAATGACTAAAATATGGCTTCCAGAGAGGGAGCAAGAAAGCCCTCCAGACAATCTCTTCAGTAGACATAACTGTGTTTTAGGACATTGTTTCAACACACAGGCAGAGTTTGGTCTGCATACGTGAGGATGCATAGATACTGACTGGTTGGGGGGAAAATCAGCCTGCGTAATATTTCGTGCTGACCGTACATAAAATGTACATATTGCATGTGGCTGGAGGATGGAGGTGTAAAGCAAGTACTTCTTACTTTCATATCCTCATAGGGAAAACTGCCCTCCTGAGTCCTAATTATACTAAGTTCAGATGGCAAAAGATTATTTGGGAGAGTTGCAAGAGCAAAGGTGGATGTACAGCAGTAAAACCAAGGAGAAAAATACAGAGGTCTTGTTGATAAGCCATGAAAATATTTCCTGCACACCATACTTCTGCTGTGGTAGTGTTGAGAAATAATACTACCCTACCCAAAGTGGTTGATGGTGATACAGCCTCATGACTAAGTGTCTGAGCTCTGGGCTAAGGATCATTTTCTAGCCCTGTTAATATCTAGTTTTATGATATGAGGGAACTTACTCAAGCTCTTTAGCTATTGTTTCTACATCTCTAACATGGTGATAATAACAAGATCTCTATTTGTTTTGAGGATCTGGATAACATTGATCAAATCTTACAACAAAATGTTTATCATTGTTTATAGGTGTTCAATAGACAAGAACTATTAATTTAGAAGTTAATCAAAATCTATAAAGACAATACTAATACTCCTGGGGCTTTTGCAGGTTTTAGAGCTGTTGAGAAACAGGCCAAGTGGAAAAAGTTTGTAGAGGCCATTTATGTATGAAACACTAAGCCACACTGAGGCTAGATGCTGGAGACATACACTTGTAATTCTAGGCTAAGATCTGAAGATCCTGGTTTGAAGCCAGTCCAGGATGCAAAGTCTGTGAGATTCTTATTTCCAGTTATCCAATCAAATTCTGAAAGTGATGATGTGGCTCAAGTGGTAGGGTGTCAGCCTTGAGAGAAAAAGCCAAGTGAGAGCACAAGGCTGTGAGTTCAAGTCCCAGTACTGGTAAAAAAAAGAAAAAAAAAGAATATAGACTATATTGAGAATTAGAATTGAATCCTAAATAGAATAATATAGTAAACTTTGAATTTTTAGTATTGAATCATGAAAATATTTATTACTGTGCTTTGGGACCTTTTGCAAACTAACTTGTATAAAAGCAAAGTCGTATATTTTAGCTTTAAGCTAACTTAGACTCACTTTGTCCGTTCTGGTGGCTCACAGGTGGACTCCTCTGAATGAGGTGACACAACAACAATCTGGTAATGATGACTTCTAAGTTTTTGTGTGCAAATGAATCATCCTGGGGAAGTTGTGAAATTTAAGACTATGATCCAGTAGGGTTGGAGGTATAGCCTAGGATTCTGCATATCTCTCAAACTGGTAGGTAATGTTGGATAGTGGTATAGCCCCCAGAGACCAGTGAGTAGGATCATTATGAGGATTTTAAGGCCAATTCTTCCCAAAGACACTTTGGGCCAGAGCTGTAGGTTTCAGTGAGTCCCTCATTTTCTGGAATTATTTAGCATTAATAGAGTCAGGCCTCTGAGAGAGTGAGATTATCAATGACTAGTGGCAGCTAGCGCCTTGTTCTTTTGAAGCTTTGAAAAGAAAAGTGAGGAAAGACTGTATGTAATTTTGTGTGTGTGTGTGTGTGTGTGTGTGTGTGTGTGTGTGTGTGTGTTCCTACTAAAATCTGAACTGAGGACCCAGGTGCTATTTTTACTATTTGAGTCACACCTCTACTTCCAGCTTTTTGGTGGTTAATTGGAGGTAAGGGTTTCTCAGATATTCGTAGCTGGGCTGACTTTAAACCTCCATCCTCATATGTCAGCTAGAATTATAGACATGAGCAACTGGTGCCAGCCTCAATTTATTTTTACTTTTACCTTTAATTTAATTTAGTATTCTTTTTACCAGAAAGCTGAGATATTTCATAGCCTTATGAAAGGATTTTCCTCTTGCTTTGCAAGTCAAATTATAGTACTTACTTTGTTTTGTTCCTAAAGTTTAGAACTCAATAAAATCAGTTCTCCTGAATGTTGTTAAGGGTTTTGTGTTGTTGTTTTTTTCTTTTTCTTTTTGGATAGTGTTTGACTTATTCAGATTATTTCAAGGGTATGATTTTTTTTTTTTTGTGAAGCAAAATCCAAGTGAAACTGAGCCAAATAAAGACATGATTATTAAAACATTAACTTGAAATTTTGACTCTTGTTTGAAAGCAATACTTTCCTACTATAAATCTCTGGCAAGTTCTTGTTTCAGTGTAAGCATGGTTAAAAAGGAAAAAAAGAATTAACCAATCCAGAACTCTTGACATTTTTTCAAACAACTCACAATAATGGTGATCTCTAACAGCTGCAAGCTCACTTCCGAATTATCAGTGGAGGAATTAAAGGCAGTGTGATAAGATGAGAGGGTTAGCAACTTTACAGGATGAATCAGCCAGTGACTCACAATGATGAATCCTATGATTTGAAAATCCCACGAGTTGTAAGCCTCTTTTTTTCAAGGGATGGGAAAACTGTGAAGAAATGTGTGAAATTAGAGAACAAAATCTGAAGTCAATGTCCCTTTGACATTTTAGGCTCTTTGTAGCTCCATTTTGTTAAAAAGGTCATCTCAATTGATATAAACTGCTGACCATAAAATCTATCCCCTTTAGTTCAAGGCACTATTATATCTACCCTAGTGCAGAAAACTTGTCATGGCTACTAGGTTATTTAAACAAAGTCAGCATCATCTAAGAAAAAGACCCACAGATTAGGATATTTATTATTATTATATTATTACCTTCATTTTGTACCTTTAGCTCCTTAGATGTCAATTCATTCAACTCAGGTGGGAGATAAGAAAGTGTGGCAGAGTTGGACAAAAAGGTACATTTCAAAATGGCAAGCCTTTCTGGGCATCAGGAAGCTTAGAGATTTTGAAAGGCTTTGCAAATAGAAACCACACAACTGGATTCTAGTAGAAGGGCTCCTGAGTTGGCTCATAACCACTGGGAAGAAAGGCAATGAGAATTATCTGACAATGGCTCTTAGGCACCATCCTTATAGCAAGACAGCTTTGTTTCTTCTAAGCTGAGGGGAGTCTTGCAATAACAGCCTTGTAATTTGTCACTGAATAAATCACCAACACCAGTTCCATTAATTATATCTTCCTCTTTGACACTCCAAACTCCTCTTTAACAGGCCTAAAAGAATTGCAATGAATAAGGACTGAGACCCATTTGCGTATTTTATTTTTTCCAATAATCTACATTCTTTCTCTGTTAATACAGGCAGACAAAATTGTATTTTGAGTTTTATTACGGAGTTCTCTTGGAATTATCAGTAACTATAATCTTTTTTGGGGGCTTGGCTTTCTCTGGTAGCAACTAAAATCTTACTCTGGGTTAGTTTTTATTTATTTGTGCATGCTGGTGCATATTCAAGGTCTGGGCACTCTCCCTTAGCCTTTTCTCTAAAGGCAGGTGTTTGTTTTACTGCTTGTTCCATTTACACAGTTCCATTTCTGGCCTTTTGCTGGTTAATTGGGGATTAGAGTCTCTTGGATTTTTTTTTAAGAGTCTCTTGGATTTGTCTGTCTGGGATAGCTTCGAACTGTGATGTTCAGATCTTAACCTCCTCAGAAGTTAGGATTTTAGGTGTGAGCCACTAGCACCTGGAAATTTTTAGTTTTGATTTGCTATTACCACATCTTAGTTGAACATCTTATTAGCAATATATACATTCAATACCTACTGATTAAATCTAAGCTCCTTTTATTCACCCTTGTTCATCCAAATTTTCTTAACCTCTGTTAATGCTACATTTAGGTGTGTGTGTTTTAAGCTTATGCCCATGGCAGAGAACACATAATGCTTAATTTTCTGTGTCTGGCTTATTTCATTTGACATAATGTCCTCCAGTTTCATCCATTTTGCTGCAAATAGTGTGTATGTAGCAAATTTTGCAAAATCCATTGGTCTGCTAATGGACACTGAGGTTTAATTTACATCTTAACTATTGAGAGTATTGCTATAAACTGTTATAAACAGTTACTTTTATAAACATAGTACTGTTATAAACATAGGTATGCAAGTATCTCTTTGGTCCACTTATCTCATTTCTTCATCTGTGGACCCAGGAGTTAGTTGGCTAACTGGATTGCATGGTAGATCTACTTTTAGGTTTTTCTTTTCTTTTTTTGTGGGACCTCTTTACTGGTCTCTGTTAATGGCTGTACTAATTTACACTCTACCAAGTGTATTAATTTTTCTTCATAATCTTGCCAGCATTTGTTATTGCTTTATTTAGTGTCAGTAGCCTTATGCAATCTAATTTCTAGTAGATTCCACAAGAATGAGAGAATGTGTATATATGTTTGAACTTGGAGTTATTTTGACTACGATTTATACAGAAGTCAATGGGCAAATCTTGCACTGATTTCACCCAAGCAAAATACTTCAAAGGATTTGAAATTGAAACATGATGTATAGAAACTGCTGAAAATGTTTAAACAATGAGGTTAAAATTATACTTGAGACAAAAATCCAATTTCCTGTTTCTCTGTCAAAAGGCTTACAACAAGAACTCTGAAGATTCCTAGAACAATAAACAGTTCTCCTCAAACACTAACTTGATGAGGTAAGTGTGGTTGACTTGAAAGTACAGATTAATTTCCTCAACACCTAATTTTTTATTTCAAAATTAAGAGGGAACCTTTCTGAGAGGGAGATATTTAGAATTTTATTTAACCCAAAATAGTTTTAAGTATTATTTGTATTTTTTTAAAAGTTTTTTATGGCTAAGATGGTTACCTAGATTTCTGACCTTTTCATCAATCTAGCAATGGGAGCCTATGAGCAGAACAGCATCAATGCATACAACTTCTAGCAGTTTGTGAAAGAAAAGAAGACTGAGCCTGGTTACAGGGCCTTAAGAGTTTTTACTTATTCATCAAACCTTTGGGCTAAGTGGGTCCCTTCCTCTTTTCTCATAGTACTAGATGAGAATGTGAATTAAGAGCCTTTATGGACGCCAGTATGGAGATCCCACAAAAAGCTCTATGCATACAGATTACCCCCATAACCACCGATTTTCTCATTTTCCACTGCAGCTCTGAGGTCTTTGAGTGTGGAAGTTATATTTTCTCAGTAGATTATTTATTCAGCCATGTTTATTGTACATCTACTATATATAGGTACTGCAGAGCCATACATGACTAAGTCTTAAGAGTCAACTCTCAGACTACTCACACTTTTGTAAAGGACACATATAAAAAAAAAGGTAGTTCTACTTTGTGCCAGCATCTTTGACAGAGAGCTATTGGGAGTCTATCAGAGGAATACTTAACTGAGTGAGTTCTTCCTAGAGAAGGCGTATGTCTTGAAAAATAATGAGCTACCTCAGTTACAGATGATGCACACCTGTAATCCAGAGGCTGAGGTGTGAAGATTGTGGTTCAAAGCCAGCCCAGGCAGGAAAGTCTGTGAACCTCTTATCTTCAGTGAACTAGCAACAGTAGCGAAAAGCCAGAAGTGAACACGTGGTTTAAGCAGTAGAGAATCAGCCTTCAATGGGGTGTGTATGAGGGAGCCAAGGAAGAGCATAAACCATGTAGATGAGAGGAGTGGAGAAGAAGAGAAAGAGGGTGTGAAGATTTTTCTGGGCAGAGGAGAAGTAAATGTGAAGGTATACAGAGGAGAGGATGTACCATATATAAGGAATCCACAATAATTCAGGGTGACTGAAGCAGATAGTCCTGTAAGTGGGATATAAGATGAGAACTGAGCAGACTGAGGAGGTCATGGGTTCGACTCCCTGAACTGAAAAAAAAGAAAATTTCAAAAACAAGATGACAACTGAGGTTAGGGTTAGAAAGGAAGATAGGGACTGAATCATGAAGGGACTTGGATATCATGTCAAACGATATGGGCTTGATTTTAAAAAGCAAAAGGAAGAATCACTGAAATATTTAAGCTGGAAAAGCCAGCACAATTCGATTTAGAGATATCACTTTATTTTACAGAAAACCTATGAGGTGATTGCAGTGACACTGGCAAGAAATCAACAGATACAAAAACAATTCATAAATAGAAGGGATAGAAAAAGTTGCACACCAAGATTGATAGGCTAGGAAGAGTGAGGGAGAAGAAGTCTGTGGTAAGTTGATCCCAGTCCTATTAGCAGGTGCTTTACTATTTGAACCACACCTTCAATCCTTTTTACTTTAGTTATTTTTCTGATACTATGATCGTCCTACCAATGCTTCCTGTAGTCACATAGCTGTAGCAAACACACCTGGATTGATGGTTGGAATGGAATTCTTGCTAATTTTTTGCCTGGGTAACCTTGAACCTCAGTCCTTTCAGGTTGGTACAAAGTTTCATTAGTGTTTGGATGCTCAGAGACAGAAAATGCATTTGGCACAGGATTGCTGAGCGTGAGGATTGAGCTGCTCTGTGTTGAGCACATTGAGCTAGAGAAATCTTGGATAGTCTGGAAATCATTCAAGAAAACATCTCTAGTAAGGAGATGGGTATCTAGAAGATAAATTGTCTGAGTAGGACAGAAAATCCCATTAAGCTGGTCAATGTAATTTTGGCTTATGACATTTGGATAAATCCCATAGAAGCCAATGGCAAGGAGAGGTGAGCCTCCTGTGTGCTGGAAAAAATCCTGTGCTACTTTCCAACATGCATGGAGGCAACAAGATTGCTCTGCTCCATTTCTGCCTTTTCTTTCCTTTTTTTTTTTCTTCTTTGCTTCTCTACTAAGCTTTGCTGGACTTCACTAGGACTGGATTATGTTTTAGTGTTGTCATGGTGCTGACCATGGTTCCACAGATCTTTGTGTAATTGTTTCTAAGCCCAAATTCTCCATCCAAAAAGACTATCTATTTGTCCTAATTGAATTAGGTGATTATCTATGGACAGAAAAATGGACTGATGTGGGTTTTAGGGTTGGCCTTTCTAGGCAGTAGATTGGCAGGTTCTGTAAGAACCTTGAATGTGGAATGAGCCTGTAATCTTAGCTAGAAGGCTGAATGGAGTCTAAGAACCACAATTCACTGAGACTCATGATTCAAAGCCTGCCAGAGCAGAAAAATCCTGAAGATTCTGATTTCCAAGTAACCAGGAAAAAGCCAGAAGTGGAGAGCAGGCTCAAGTAACCAGGCTTCCCTAACCTACTCATATTACAGATTATACACATACACACACAATCATAAATGTTGTAAAGCACAGTATAGAGGTAAGACACCATTGATAAATACTGTAGACAATCTGAGAATGTTGTTTGCTTCCTGGGAGTACCCCATGGGGCTGTCTAATCTTGTCTAACTCTATGTACAAATACAGCATGCCTCTGGAATACTGTGCAAGTTTCTTGCTGCTACTACATGTGCCAAGAGCTTAGTCTGATAGCGCTAATCTAGAAAGTGCCCAGAGGGACAAGCATATTAAAATCACAAATTCATTACTTTCTTGAGACTGAGACTTACAGAGCTCCAATAGTCTTATAAATTGCCTCAAGAAATTAGAAGGCAAAAATTAATTCTGCCTAAAAAATTTGCTTCTACACTTAGGAATGTTACTTCTCTCTTCTAATTAGTTCCGCCTCCATTGCCACAAATCAAAGGGCTACACAAGGCCTTTTCCTCTGCAGAGTTCCTCAGCTGCTCTATGGAGATATTAAAAAAAATAAAAAACACTTAAGACTTAAGGTATTTTTGTCACCTTTGAAGTCCAGCTTCCGGATTCCAATTAGGCCCTCTTACCTACACCATGTGGTCTCCAATTATTCCTAAATTCAGTTTATGTGGAGATAACTGTTTTCATGGTTTCCATAATTTTAATACCTGATATCCTCTTCTCACTGACATATCAGAGTTAATAAGGCAGTATCAATGAATCTGTTTGTATTCCTTGTCTTCAACTAAATAATATTTGTTGCCAGGCACCAGTGTCTCACACCTATAACCTTAGCTATTCAGGAGGCTGATATATGAGGATATAGCCAGTGGGGACAGAAAAGTCCATGAGACTCTGATGTCCTTTAACTAGTAAAAAACCAGAAGTGGAGCTGTGGTTGGAGTGGAAGAGCACCAACTTTGAACAAAAAAGGTAAGGGACCAGCACCTAGACACTGAGTTCAAGCCTCAGTACTAGCAGACGTGTGCAGCTAACACACACACACACACACACACACACACACACACACACACACACACACACAGTGTTTGTTATACTAAATTGCACCAGGCACGTATTCATTTCCTGTCATTTTGAAAGAAGATTTCTAGATGATTAGCTTGGTTCCTTCTCATGGAGTTTCACTTCAAAAACAAAACAAAACAAACAAAAACCCCAACAACCTGGCCTTGAATGTTAAGAAACATTATTGTCACCAGAGGTCTTGCTTTTCATTTGGCTCTTATATTTCCAGGATGACGCCTCCCCACTATTCAAGTCAAATAGAGTAAATTATAGTAAACAAAGAGAGGGTTAAACAAAAAACAAAATAAAGTAACCCATGTTCAGTTTAATGAAACCTTTATTTTGCTACTGATACTGGGGCTTAAATTCAGGGCCTGGGTACTGTCCCATGGCTTTTTCACTGAAGACTAAGCTTAGCCACAGCTCTACTTCTGGCTTTATGGTGGTTAAATGGAGATGAGTCTCATGGACTTTCCCACTTCAATCTTAATCCTTAGATCTCTCAGTCTCCTGAGCAGCTAGGATTACAGGCATGGGCATTCAATGCTCAACTTTGAAACCTATTAATCATAGATGTAAGGGAGAAAAAAGGCTCAAGACTCATCAAGGCTATAAAGCAAAAGCAAAGCAAAAGCTGAGAATTGAGTAGGTCCTAACCCAGGAGGAAGTGTGCAGCAATAATTGTGCACCAATTTCTGTTGAAGTTCAACAGAAATGTAATTCTTTTAGTCCAAAGAGATTATCTGTAAGACCTTGGAAACAACCTGCATTTTCATTTACCCTTCAAGAATTTCATTGTACCTTTAAGAATTGGTTCCTTGATAGGAGCTAGTTAGAAATTATGGCTTATGGAGTCCACCACCCAAATCATATGACCAGAAAGTCTTTTACAGACTTAGAAAAATGCTTTGTTCTTTCCTCGAATAGCTAGCTATTTAGTACATACGTGAAGCCATCTAAATCTGCACTTAAAATTTTGTTTTAGACAAACTAAAATTCCAGATAGAAGTGAGAGTGTGAGATAAAGGGAAGGGAGGGGCTCTGTTTTGGTGATTCATTACATTTGTAAAAGGAAAACACATTTGAGAAATTGGCTGCTATTAGAAAAGAAGTCAGAATAAGCACTGTTAGAAAATAAGAACAATGGGTATATAAAGAGTGATGGCTAAAAGTTTACTGTTACAATATAAAAATATGTGACATAAGAACACTCTGAGTGGGGCACTGGTACTCATGCCTATAATCCTAGTTAATTAAAAGGGTGAGATTTGAGGATTTTGGTTCAAAGCCAGCCTGGACAGGAAAGCTAGTAAAACTCTCATTTCCAATTAACCATCAAAAAGCTGGAATCCAAGCTGTGGCTCAAATAGTAAAGCAATAACTTTGAGCAAAATACCAAAGGACAGTGCCCAAATCCTGAGTTCATGCCACAGTACTGGCACAGGCAGACACACACACACACACACACACACACACACACACACACACACAGAACACACTCTGAAATCAAAATGGTCTTAACACTTCATTTTTGTAGATATGAACAATAAGGACAATAACCTACAAGCCCAGGAATATCTATCTATCTATCTATCTATCTATCTATCTATCTATCCATCTATCTATCTATATCTAATCTATCTGTCTACAGACAATGGCTACTCAGTACATATTTTTTAATGAAATAATATCCATTTGATGTGCCATAACTTCTGTGACTGGCACAAAATATAAAGGCACATAATTATTTTTCTAAGAAATATTTGTTTAGGCCGGGCACCAGGGGCTCACACCTGTAATCATAGCTATTCAGGAGGCTGAGATCTGAGGATTTTGGTTCAAAGCTGGGCAGAAAAGTCGTAGTGAGACATATCTCCAACAAATCACTCAAAAACCTGAAGTGGTGCTGTGGCTCAAGTGGTAGAGCACTATCTTTGAGCACAAAGAGACTCAGGGACAGTGCACAGACGCTGAATTCAAGCCCCACAACAAAACAATTTTTTTGTTGTTGTTTAGGGGCTGGGAATATGGCTTAGTGATAAAGTTCTCGCCTTGTATACAGGAAGCCTGGTTTGATTCCTCAGCACCACATATATAGAAAAAGCCAGACATGGCACTGTGGCTCAAGTGGCAGAGTGCTAGCCTTGAGCAAAAAGAAGCCAGGGACAGTACTCAGGCCCTGAGTTCAAACCCCGGGACTGGCAAAAAAACTTTTTTTGTTTAGTTTATTTTGGGGCTATGGATAAAACATAGGGCGTTGAACATACTAGACGAGCACTCTACCACTACGCGAAATCTCCATCATCCCTCCCCCTTTGAAGGCACATAATTATTACAAATAATTTTTTTCTTCTTTACTGGGCCAGCAATGGTGTCAGATGGGGGGAGCAGTAGAAGAAACCCAGGAATGCCAGCCTCCATAAGGCTTGCTAAGTGAATGCACTTAAGTCTCATGACAGCATGTGGGAACACAGACCCCTGTGTACAGAGCTCACTCACAGGAACCTGTTGACAATGCCCTGATTTCGGCATTTCTTCATTTGAGAAAACAAAACAAGGAAGGGAGGAGGGAGGGAGAGAAGGAGGGAAGGAGCGAGGCAAGGAAAGAAAGGAAGAAAAACGGGAGGGAGTCATTTGTAACTATCAACATGAGTAACAGAACTTTTCTTAGTCTTTTATTGAATTCTGCACATAACATTTGGAATGAAGACACTTTAAATCCAATGACAAATTTTTAAAAATGGATCAGATAAAAACATCACATAATCAAAACTCACAGATATTTGTTGGTATTTACTTAAGAGAAGGCCAAAATTATTATGACAAGAACATCAGAGAACACGATACAGAATTCATTGCTTTACATTACTATGTGATAAGTTAACATAACTCAAAGGCAAAAATGAATATGTAAAACATGTGATTTTCACATCATATTCAGAATCCCATTATTTTTTATTATCATTAAGAACAATTATTACTTCATTCAATACAAAATAATACTTATTTGACTTACCTATTTGAGGAGAACAAAATTCAAGATTAGAAAATTTAAATTTTTGATATAGTAAGTACATGTTCTATTTAAATATTCACAGTAACATTGCATTGCTAGTCAGTGAAAGTACAGAATGTATAACAGACTGTTGACTTACAAGGGAAAGCAGTAACAGTATCTATCTGTTGTTTAAGGAAGAATAAAATGTAGCATTTGTCAGAAATCCATGCAAGAATCTGCTCCATAGTCAAATTGAGCAGTTATTAGATTGTAATTTAATCTGGGGAAATCTTCAGATGCATTTGAAATATGTGGGGGAAAGTTTGCCAAATATTTGAACTATGACTAATGTTAATAATGCTGTTATTTAATACCAACCAGTTCTTTTTGTGTATTTATAGGAAATAAGTTTTCTTAAGATAGAAGGCCTTGTGGTTCTGTCTCTGTCTTGAATAATTGCAATTACTTGGGAGTTCTTGCTTCCTTCAGCTGTTTAGAAATCAGTCATTGTGATGGATTTTTAAAAAATAAACGAGAAAGATCAGGGAAGACCACTTTTCAATCTAGCATGCTGATAATACATGACCCTAGTGTCTAATGTCAGAGCGTGTGGACTTAATCTCTTCTAGGTGGACAACATCTGGATATTTTCAGGGGGAAGACAAAAGCTTGGAAGTACTTGAAAAGGCCTGACTTTAGAAAAAGCAATAATACCTTTCCACTAAAACTTGAAAATTCCCTTTTTATATTAAAAAAATTACGTTTTGGTCAGAGTTTCAACTACAGTGGCAGTGATAGGCTTAAAAATATCATGTCAGAGGATAAAGAACATGAGCTTCAGAACAATTAAAAAAATTGGTGCCAGTATTGGGGCTTGAACTCAGGGCCTCTCACTTTTCTTGTCTTTTTCCTAGTTGATGTTCGACTACCTGAACCACACACACCTCCACTTCCTACAGTCACTTATTAGTCAAAGAATTTTGGAAAAGTCATTTGATTGTTTCAAACCTATATTGCTCAGTTTCTAAACTTCAGATGATATTAGTAGCCCATGTGGATGATATCTTAGAGATTAAATAGAATATGTTCATGATCTTTGCAAACTATGAGATAACTGTAAATAAACACATAGGAAACTCGCTGAAAAATTTCAGGTGCATTTTTTTTTGTAACTTTGTGACCTGTGTATCATGTGATATTGAATATAGCATATAGAAACACTACATGCACTGTTTGCTTTCCCTTGTGTGTATTGTGTGTATTGTGTGTATGTGTATATATACATATACACATACATATATATGTACATGTATACATATATATTTTTATGTATGGGAGCTTTTTAACATAAATGACACCATTTTGTGGGGCATTCCAAAAATGGTCTATACAGTGTCCTTAAAAATTGAAAAATGTGGATATTCTTATTTGGCTTTTAGTCATACAATTTTATGGTATTTAAGAAAAACATTGTGACAGTTTTAAGTAAATTAATACTTAACCTCCCTCACCCCACCCCCACTCACAATTAAGAAATAACATCACAGAAACAACTTACTACAAGAGATACGACTACAGTTTATAAGGGCAGTTCAGAAATGATTGCCAGATATACAGTAACACAATACACTAGAATTACCACCTAGCAAAATTTCATCAACTTCACACAAAATGAACTGAAATCACTTCTCACGAACATCACTAACCCTAATATGCACATGAGACTTGATTACATCTAAAGAGAAGTTTCAAATTCACAAAATCCAAAATGATCACACTAAATGTTTTAATGAACTACTCTACTAGTCAAAATATACATTTCCTATTATGACAGAGGCCTTTAAAAACTGCCCCCCCCCTTTCTGAATGATAGGGATATAAGACTAAACCTCTGGACAAATAATCTTGTATGACAAAATATTTCTGTTTTATTCAAATGAAATGCTATCATTTTAACAGCTTTTCTAGTGTCCAAATTCTAGCACTCTTCTAGCCTTAATCTCTATCATAAAAACCAGCCACCAGAATAAACTCTTGCTTTCCAGTTGGTATAGTCACCCGTTAACTTTGCTGTGCAAAAGGTATAACCCATCAATTACCAATTATCCGCTAATGCCAAACAAAAATGTTTGGTATATCCCTGAATTTAATTCCTCACTCCTGAGCAAAATCAATGACAATATGGCTCAAACAGGCCTCCTTTATACTAAAAAAATTCACAAAATTTTATGAACATTATTGTACACTGTCGTCATTGCTTCTAGGACCAAAAGAGCATTAAGTTTTTAATGGGACAAATATGCACCTTTCCAGCAGCCATATTTCATTGATAAGCATAATACATTTGGAGTATTCATCACAAAAATTAAGAGTAACTTGAGAAAACATTTGGTTTAATTAACTAACTCAACATTCAAAAACGAGATGACAAATCATAACTAATGCATGGCCAGAATAAAAATAAGGTTTAACTTTTTATTTTGTTAATGTCTTGCTGAGCTCCATTCAATGTTGGTGGTGGCAACATCTGGATTTGAATAGAACTGTGTGGCTTCTTAGGGATATGTATGTACAGAATAAAACGGGTGTAAAAAGTTTATAGTATTTGCTAGCAATATACAGTTCATGAAATTAAATTCTTCACCTTCCTGATAAAGAAACTGGGGTTCTGAGAAGTTAAAGGGACTGTTGTGGGCCACAGGAAAGTGCCGGGTAGAACTGACACTACAGCTGTAGACGCCTGCAGAAGTTTTCATAGGTTAAAAAGCAAAAAGAATGAAGAGAGATTAAGGCAAACACTCTGATTGCACTACTTTCCTCCATTCTCAGGCATACATTGTTGAGGGTGCAATAAAAGCTCGGATACCCTATTAGCATATCCTATGCAATTTGAAAATCACCTTAACATCTAATTAAATTTGTCAAATTCTTCCTGTCCTTTCTAGCTATTTCATTCATCTATTTTCTCTTCTGTAAAATGATTTTCCACCTTTTAAAATGATCCTATTACAGATGAGTAAAAATTCTTAGAGAAGAAAGAACGCTATTTCCGCTTTGCATAATCAATTGGAAGTCTTCAACTTTATTTCAATTTATGCCTAAGAAGGCATCAGAAAAAAAAGTTGTGTACTTAAGGATTCTTCAAAGCATTTTGAAAAAGAAATGTGTAAAAAAAAGGTCTTGAGAAATGGGAAGGACTTTGGAGATTATTTAATACAGCATACTCAGCTTGCAGTTCAAGAAAATGAAGCCTAGGAAAATTAACTAACATATCTGAGGTACCACAGGCTGGAAGTGGGTTGAGAATATCAGTCTCCTGTTATCTAGGCCAGTGGTATTTTTTTTTCTCACTACTTATTATGTGAATGTGTTTGATATGGTAGATTATTCTTCTGATAGTATTCTGTTCTTTTCTTTTTTTGGTATAAGTCCAGGTTTTATTTCTACATGAAATGGTTAGCCTGCAATAATGATGCTGATTTTGTATTTAAGATACTACAGTGCATAAAGTTATATTATTGGGGTTCTGATAAGATAGTTTTTTATGTCTATTTTTATAAAATAAACATCACAGGATCATTCTGGAAACACTGGTATGTTGGAAGAACTCCTGTGGCAGTCAGTGGGTTTGTAGTGATCATTCCTGTGCTGATAAGGACTACTTCCCTGCTAACCAGTCTGTGATGGTCAATTACAATGGTTTAAAAGGCCTGTAATGAACTATTTCCTAATCCAGTGTCTCTACTATGTGGGCTAACATAGAACAAAAACAAAGGGGTGGCTACCTTTTCATTTTCATCACAAATCATCTTTGTCTTTTTTGTTTGTTTGTTTTGGTGACACTGGGGATTGCACTCAGGGCCTCATATCTGCTAGGTAGGTGCTCTACCATTTGAGCGCCACCAGTGTTCTTGTGTTGGTTATTTTGAAATAAGGTCTGGTTTTATGCCCAAGCCAACCTAGTCTGTGGTCCTTCTATTTGTGCTTCCTTGTGTAACTGGACACATGCTACAGTGCCTAGCCATGTACTTCCCCTGTAAGTGGGGTGACAGGTATGTGCCATTGTGTTCAGCCACTGGCTTCAAGACAATGAACTTTTTGCCCTGGCTAGCCTTGAATCACAATCCTCCAGAACCTGGCTGCCAAATAGCTAGGATTACATGTTTGAGCTACTATATCTAGCTTCACAAATCTTAGTTGGAGGCTCACATAGGTCAAATCTAAATATTGTCATTTTTTTTCACTTTTTTTCCAATAATGATTTAGTCTGCAAATTTTGACCACAAGGAAATTACTAGAAGATCGTGAACAATTCATTGCAGACCTTGCCTCAAAGAAAGTTACCTGGATTGTATTTCCTACCATTTACTTTGTGGCTACTAGGTAAATGCTGAATTAATGGTTCTTTTAGATCAATGAAATTCATCATTTGTATTTCCTTTTATAGGACATCCAAAAGTTTCTAATATTGGCTTTTTGACTGAAATTAAAATTCTACAGGTGTTCTTTTTTATAATTCAGAATTATTATGTTATGCATTTAAGTAACAAGAGATTGTTTATTTACACATTTGTTCAGGTTTATTTGAAAATAAAATATGGAAATGAAAAGAAGTTTTCTGTATACTAAATGTTCACAGTTTGACTTTCTGTAAGGCTTACAAAATAATATACAAATAGCTACCGTTCTGCTGAAATGTCACAGTCAATATATTAGTAATGGCACAGAAGTGAAATGTCCCCAAATGGGAAGCCACCTTCATGACCTCCTAAATTTCTTTCCCAACTAAAAGTCTGCTTGTTTACTTTTTTCACTTGGAAAAGAGTTCTGTTTCTAAAAGAATATAAAAATAGAAAATGAGTCCAAGAATCTTTTACACATAAATTTTGCAGGAAAGGTTATAAATATCGGATGGAATATTATATATATCTATATATCTATATATCTTTAAGAATGTACTTTGTCTCACCCATGAACATTTCATGAAAATAAAGTTGAATTCATATATGACATATGACCTGTTTAAAAATATAACTAAATGTTAAACATTTTATCAAGATAAACAACTTAAACATATAATAAGTATGAATTTATTTTTGTAAAGTTAAGGTCCACTAAAACCTAAACCTAATTTGTAAATATCATTTAAAACAAAAAAATAAAAGAATGCTTAATTAAGCAAGGCACATTTCTCTTAGGCAAGTCTCTCTTTAATACCATTCATTTGGGCACAGTGTTGACTTTTCTTAGTTATGTGTAAATGGGCTGATCTATGCATGGGAGCCTTTGGTACAAAAAATCTTCAAAAATAAAGTTGTACATCACTCAGAACACAGACTATAACACAAATGTATTCTGTGATTAAATACAGTCCAGTAAATTAAAAAAAATAACCAGTAAGAATTGACTGGTTAGAACACACATTTAGACTTTCTTTATCTGTAACACTGCTTATAGCTTTTGGATTATTAGATTTCATTAACGTATCAAAAGGCTGAATACCTTAATATTTTTAAATGTTGATCAGAATCGTTTATGCTGCACTCAAGATGAAGAATATCTTCCAGCTTTGAGTTGCTTTGTCTATATAAAGCATTTGTTAGAGATGTAATATTCAATGTTAGCTGAAATAAAAACATGTGCTAGCACATAGATCACTGGGCATCGGTGATGGAGGTGCCACTGTATTCTCCATCCTCAGCATCCTGCTGGGCCGGGCCGCTCTGCAGCTCTTTACATAGGGCTCTCCAAGGACCTTTTGGACAGAGAAGATGCAATAACTTACTGCATATATAGCATCTACCAACTCTAGGCTTCTAGCTTCTAGGCTCTAGGGGGGAGTAGCTCAAGTGGTAGAGTGACTATCTAGTAAGCACAGGTCCTGAGTTCAAACCCCAGGTATGGCAAAAGAACAAAGAAAAAGATAAAGAAACAAAAACCTTCCCGAATCATAGTCTATATGTCAATAGAAAAGTCACATCCATTATGCATTTTTAAACTTCATTTTTACTGTCATCTGTAAAGTTCAAGCAAGTTTAGTTTTGTATGTATTTCAAATGTATTGAACACATATTGAATGTTTTAAATTTGCAAAGTAAAAAAGAGGTTTCATATTATGCTGAATTTATAAACTTTTCTTCCCATTATTTCTGTTTCTCCCCTAGCCAGCAAATCTTGCCCTTTAGAAATCTGACATACAGCATTCTTGTTAAATACGCTTCCCACTGTTTCTTATATATTATATACTAGTGCATATCTGATATCTTATTATTCTGTAATCATGCATGAGGGCAAATACAAAATATACTGACCCATGAGGTTACCTCTTATCCTGATAGTTAGATAATAACAATAAATACTGTTGTAAGGTCCACAAAGCAAAGTATTCCTTTCAATTCCTTTTTGTGCCATTTTTTAAAGAAATCCTAATGATGCACCTTCAGAAGAGAGGAATGCTCTCTGGCCTGTGTGGCCTTAAGTGACAAACCAACACATGGACAAGAGTTTCTAACTTTTGCTTGTCTCCCTAAGTAAACTCAAGTAATATGTTCATTTTAATTTGCTGGCATAGTTAGTGAGGACATCGGGCCACTTGGATGGGCGGAGGCAACAGCCAAATCATTCTTTGGTCTGGTTTGCTTGGACAATTGAGGTAGAGGGAATATTCAGAGGGTGCATGGAAGTTCCTGTCAATTCCCATCACAAGAATCCTGCTTCCCATCTGTCACAAAATTACCTAAAATTGTGGCCATGTCTGCAGGGTTCCTATCAATACTATGATTAGCTTTAGTTTTTCCATGAGACAACATGTCAGGTTTTCAAAGCTCCCAGTATTCTCCTAATGCCAACACATACCACTAGATTGCCTAAGGGATCTAAGTTTTGACATTATCAACTGCTTAGCTTTGCAAAATGAATACCAGGAAGCTGGAACATGTGTTGAGTAGGGGAGGAGAGATGGAAAGGCAGATGAGAGAAGAGAGGAATGTACACATGTGAAAATGGAACTTGGTCATTTGGGGTAGGTGGGGCTTGGAAAGATGGAAAAGAATAATGGAAGGGGTGACATTAATCAAGACACTGTGTACTTAGAAACTGACTCACTGAATTTAAACCTCTTTGTACAACTACTTAAGGATAATTTAAAAATTAAAGGCAATTCAATGTACACATGTGAAAGATGGGGGAGAATAATGGAAGGGGTGACATTGTACTCACAAACTGACATGTAGAACTGAAGCCTCTATGTACAACTACTTAAATATAACAACAAAAATGTCATCTTAAAAACCTGTGCTTACTTCTTACAGACTAGATGTCCTCATCTCCTTCCATAATAGCTCATTCCGGGGCTGGGGATATGGCCTAGTGGCAAGAGTGCTTGCCTTGTATACATGAGGCCTTGGGTTCAATTCCCCAGCACCACATATACAGAAAACGGCCAGAAGTGGCGCTGTGGCTCAAGTGGCAGAGTGCTAGCCTTGAGCAAAAAGAAGCCAGGGATAGTGCTCAGGCCCTGAGTCCAAGCCCCAGGACTGGCCAAAAAAAAAAAAAACAAAAACAACATAATAGCTCATTCCACAGCTGGGTGCTGGTGGCTCACACATTTAATCCTAGCTACTCAGGAGGGTGAAATTGAGGACTGTGTTTTGAAACCAACCTAGGCAAAAAAATATCTCTGAGACTCTTATCTCCAATTAACCATCAAAAAGCAGAGAGCAGAGCTGTGGCTCAAGAGTGAGTGCCAGCTTTGAACAACACAAAAAAAAGTCACCCAAGAGTCCAGAGCCCTGAGTTCAAGGCCCAGCACTAGTACAAATACAAAAAAACTTTGTTGGTTCTTATGATTCTACCATGCAGATTGGTAACTAGATTTAAAATTCAGGTTATTTTAAATAACTTTACCCAGTAAGGCTCTATCTACCGTGATTTTGTATGTATAGATACATATATGTATGTATGTATTAGGATTTGGGATTTGAACTCAGGGCTTTGCTTGCTCAGCTGGTCTTTTACTACGTGAGCCACACATTCAGCCTAAGGTCTTGCTACATATTTTGGAGATGGAGTCTAGCAAGCTTTTCTGCCTGTGTTGGCCTCAAACCATAATCCTCCATTTTTTAATTTTTTATTTATTTAATTTTTTTTAGCTTTCTGAGTAGCCAAGATGACAGGCAGGAGCCATTGTTGCCCAATTACTATGCCCAACAATTCTGTAACATGATTCACTGCTGAGGTCTCTAATGCCTGATTTAATCAGTGTCCATAATAATGAAGACTTCATGGAGTTTTAGGACTCATTAAAATTAAAACCAAGTCCCAAGATACAGGTTAAGTTTCCTAGACTGTCTACTAGATAGGTGCGTTCCTTAATAGATGTCATTTTCTTGTTCTGAGTTTGCTGTACCAGTTGGATCAAAGAGTCTACACACACACACACACACGCACACACACACACACACACACACACAGAGAATTAATGATTACATAGGAAATAGAGTTCACGAAGCATCATATTTCCTAGGTACCATTGGACATTCCTAATATGATGTGATGTTTAAGTTAATTATGTTAAGAAATTCATCCTCACACTTGGGCAGCACTTCCTGTAGAAAACCTGCTGGAGTGGGGAATGGGTGGGGAAAATGGGAGAGCAAGGAAAGGGGTGACATTGTCCAAAAAGAAATCTACTCTTTATCTGACTTATGTAAGTGTAACTCCTTTGTATATCACCTTTATAACAATAAGAAAATTTTTAAAATGCTGGAGTGTGCTTTTCCAAAGGGAATTTTATTGCTAAGAGCATGGTAAGGATTGTAAGCCATAGAGTAATGAAAAAGAGGCACAATAAGAAAATTTTGTTTGTTGAAAACAACTCAGATGGGAACACCATTTCTTTCCTCTCATCTCTCCTTCCAATAAGTACTCATTGAGCACAATCTGTATTACAGCAACTATTCTAGGTTATGACCTCAAGGATGAAAAAGGAAAATAGACAATAAACCAGAGACATAAAATAGATGATATGTTATAACAGAAAACTGAGCAGAGAAAGAACACAAGGCATGAGACTGCCATGTTAGAGGTGTCTGGGAAGGCTGCAAGGGGAAGGCAACATGTAAAGGAATGAACATATGAACATAGGGGTATCAAAGAAGTATCCTCGGCAGGGAGAGCTGCAGGCACAAAGCCTTCAAGGTGGAAATGCTTCTATAATTGAACAAAAGCAGGACCAATGCATTGGGAGCATGGCAAAGGAGGCCAGAGAGTAAGGGAGAGAGGCTGAATTAGCTAGGATTCTACCAGCTATTATAAGACCTTTTGTTTGCACTTTGTTTGAAATAGAGTGCTGAACACAGGCCTCCATGCTTCCTGAGCAGACACAATGCCACCTGAATCATGCCCTTAGTCTTCTTTTTGCTTTAGTTACTTTCGTGTGTGTATGTGTGTGTATTGCTTTACTCCTCTCTCTCTCTCTCTCTCTCTCTCTCTCTCTCTCTCTCTCTGTGTGTGTGTGTGTGTGTGTGTGTGTGTGTGTGTGTGTATAACTGGGGGGACAGGGGTACTCTGGGGCTTGAACTCAGGATCTTGTGTTCTTGTATGGCTTTTTCTGCTCAAGGCTGACACTGTACCACTTGTGTCATATCTCCACTCCCATTTTTGCTGACTAATTGGAGATGAGTGACACTCGAGGATTTGTCTGCCCAGGCTAGCTTTGAACTTTTATCCTCAGAGACCAGTCTCATGAGTAGTTAGGATGACAGGTGTGAGCCACCATCATCCAGATCACTTTAGTGATTTTCTGAATAGAGATTTGAGTCTGTGACCAGGGCTGCAACAAACCACCACTTCACACACATGCCTCCCACAGAACTGCTATCACAAACATTCACCACTACACCTGAATCGCGTGATGGGGCTGGCCGCAGACCCTTATCCTCTCAATCTCCAACCCCCACCTCCCAAGTAGCTGGAATTACAGGTGTGAGCCACTACACCAGGCTAAAATGGGGTACAGCCTGACCAGCAAGCTGTGCCTAGCTTCCTAGTGCTTCCGGCCTCCTCTCATTTACTTTCTCCTTGAGGGTGTCTAAAAAAGAATAAATGATCTCACCAACAGATCAAAACTTGCCATACTATACTACAGAAAACTAGCTATACAAAACCATTTCTTGTATCTACCTTAGTTTAAATGGTCAACTACAAACCAGAAAAAAAAAAAAAAAGGAAAAGAAAATCACCCTAAAACACAATTTCTAAATATCCTCTTCCTCATTCTGGGCTCTTCACCTCTATCTCTCAGTGTTTGTGTAAGTCCTCACATTGGGAGGGGCCGTCATGCGAGCTGCTTTGCATTTCTTAGTGGGAGGAGTTAGCACTTCTATCTACAGCTGAGAGGTGAGAAAGACTTGGAACTGCTGTAGAAAATGGTGCTATGTAAAATGTATACAAGTCCATAAATTATAGTTATGGTTCTCAAAGGAGTGAACTATTGGTAAATGTTCTATAGGCTGTATTTTTATATTATATGCACAGCACTTCACAGGTAAATCAGTTTTAAGTAAACAAACTGTAACTTTGGATTCCTTTTTAAAAATCTCAATTCTGATATTTTACTTAGAAGTAGGAAAGAAGAGAAATATGATTTTATGTGTAGTTGTCCATGGTTGTGTCACCATAATTGGTGAATATTGAAATTTGGCATAATATGTTTGTAACATTGTACAAGGAACCAAAACTAGCAAATGTTAAATTCCATGTTTCTCACTGGATGACCTGCTCTACACCGTATACATTTTCCCATGGGTTTTAGTGGAGAGCAGGGATCCAGTGATTCTCCCCACAAAAATCCCTAGCTACACACAGACATGCATATACCATTTCAACATCCAAGATATTCAATTGTGCTCAGTAGTGTAGACTCTAGATGGGCAAAGTTAACAGGCAAATGCAGACTCATTAGCATTGTGCTCTAAGTCCAAATCACCATGCATTTTCATTTTGTATATTATGCAGGACCTTTGTAAAGCAGCTACAGGAATTATGTGTGACAAAATTAAATCCTTATGTTTTCCCTTCTTTTAGTGCACAGATTTCTTTAAAATGCATGGGGTGTCTGGCTAAGGCAGTAACCTGAGACATTTCAATGAGCTGGCTAGCTCCTGCTTTCAACCCTCCTGTCTAAGCAATTCCTTTCTCCATAAAGGAGAGTCAGGATGTTTACACTGAATTCTCTCAACAACAGAAGCAAAGCAAGGGAGAGGAAAAGCAAATAATTTCCATAAAAGTAACCTAAATTGTTGATTAAAACCCATTATAAACAGGATATCCACCTCAAAACTGAGAAATATTCATTGTCTTAGAAATTATTACTAAAGTTTGGCTGATTATGCTTTCTAAGATTACATTCAGATTAATCCATCATAAAACAGCAATCTTCTATTATTCTTTATCTAGTTTCAGTAACTTACATTTGATTCTCCTGGTTAAAAAAAACACACCTCATTATTAGGAAAGGGTTAATTTTCAGTGTACTGAAATAGGTTTCTGGAGAGAATATTTCTTTACTTGAGTTTAATAATTAGTAGCATGGAAAGCCTATCTTAAAAACCATATGGGAGTGATTGTATCTTTCAAGTCAGGCAACAGAAGTAAACCAGGTTCTGGAACCAAGATGATCTGATTTTGAGTTGTTGCTGAGCTTTTGCTGCCCACTGTGAAGTGGCAGGGAAATCACTGACCTCAATCATGTCTTTTTCATCCTAAAATGAAGTTAATGACACTTACCTTGAAGAACTGACAAGTGCCCAGGACATCACTGAACCTTAATAAATGGCAATTATTATTGTCATAAAATAGAAGACAATGATGATTCATCTACTTCTTATTCATAACGATCATGAGCAATGATCAGAAAATGATTTAATTTCAGTGCATGTCAGGCAGTTAATTTACCTAAATGTTCTACCTATGAAATATTTACATTTTATAGCACATGTATGAAGTACTTCTCATTATCTTCATATTACAAATGCTGTTATCTTCCTATTACAAACCAATGAACAGAGAGGTTATGTAACTTGCTCAAGGTCATACAGCAGAGTCAGAATTGAAACCCTGCAGAGCTTTCTCCTTCATCCATTCTATTAAAAGTCTGGGAATTATACTAGTGTAAGGGAGCAGGATGCATTCAACAAACATGCAAGGTACTAATTGCTGTGGTAGGCATTAGATTCCAAAATATCAAATATCAAAAAAAAAATCAAGACACAGGACCTTTAAGGAGCTTCCAATATGGCTACTAAAAGCAATTCTATTACCTCACAGTTATGAGGTGGAAAAACTGTGCTATTTCTCTGGATAAGAAATCAAAGATCCCCTCTGAACTGTTCTTATGTAAGAGTCAGTCTAGGTTTCTACATCTCAGAATACATGTGAATAGAATTGCCACCTTTATGTTAAGCTCTTTTAATGACAGATACAAAAATAATTTTATATGATTGCTATATCTAAAATTATAAAAAAATGAGTCATAAATGGAATTTCTGGTTATTAAGAATAACCAAATGTTAGTTCAAGCAGATCAATACTAAAAATAACACAGCAAAGCAAAGGAGACTATATATAACATTATCTTGTTTAGATACATAGGTAAAAACAAGCAGAAACCAGGTGTATACATATTTTTCTCCTTTTTTTTTTAACCTTTTCTTTTCTCTTCTCTCTCTTACATTCCCAGTAGTATTTCCCAGCCTCTCAAATGCATGAATAATAAATTACGTAGGCTTCTCACTACCTGAAAATATATTATGAATTTTAAAATTGGGGTTACTTACTCTAGAAGGGCAGAACTGAACATCAAAACCAAAAAGCAATTGTGTAAAATGTATAACTTATGTGATATGTATGGAACAAAATGATCATATTTGAATAAAACGGTACTATTATTTCGATTTTAACTGTTTATTTCAAAGAACTGTGCCACTGATAGTAATTATGCAAATTAAAATTGGACCAGTAATCTAACAGCTGCAGATTCTACTCTTTATTTATTTATTTATTTATTTTAAAAGGGGAAACAGGTTGCTCAGAAGCCAAGTGTTTGGCAAATTAATGGAGTAATCTTCAGTACAGCTTGGGTGAAAGTTGTTATGAAGAGAGTGTCATCTTTTTGAGATAAACAATGAATGCCAAAGGATAATTAGTCATATGGAAGAAATGGAAAATATATTATAAATGATCTGTCAAAAGGAACTTGGCTTAGAATGACAAATGACTTATGTTACAATACCCCTACTCCAGAAATGAATCCAGACTTGAATGAGACCTCCCAGATTCCCCAAATAAAAAGGGACCACACAGTGCTCACCTGATGCTGGCTGGCTGCTGGCAGCCCTTAGCATGTGGCTGAAACTTGCAGGCATTTCCTGAAGATTCCCAATCCTTTCTATTGTCTGTGATTTCCTCATTGAAAAGGTGCATTTTTTTTTATATAGTTGATGTTCATTTTGCTTTTCAAGTGTGGTGGTGGTGGTGGTGACAGTTCTGATGTGTGATTTGGATTTTCCTTTTGTTTATTTATCTTAACAAGGAGATTTGAAGGTCTCTTGTAGTAAGAGTTCAGGTGCACTGAATATCTTATTTGCTTATATGCAGAACATGTTTACAGTGACTTCTCATTTTTATTTGTTGGATTATCACTTCTTAGAAAAAGAAAATCGCAGATTCTGCCTGCTAACTGGCATTTAATTCAGGTCATGTCTTATTGGGGCTTATGGTAACATTTCAAAGATGATATTTTATTTCTTGGTTCAGTCATATGAGATCACAAGGGTGGATGATTTACATAGAAATAGAAGCATTTCATGATTCCTTTCACCTCCTTGTATCCTCAGACATAATTTTATTTGTGTGGTTTATTCAAATAGTGGTTTACTTTGTGAAATCACAAAGTAGGAACCATCTAGAAAGGTTACTGTGGAAACAACAAGGGCAGGAAAGGTGGGGTGGGGCTAGAGAGCAAAAGATGCCATGACAACCTTTTTCGGGTTTCCCAGGAAACATGGGTTGCTATGGCAACTGCATCAGTCATGTCCGAATTAGTAACTTCTGCTGGAAGGA
Organism: Perognathus longimembris pacificus; assembly: GCF_023159225.1. NCBI lineage: Eukaryota > Metazoa > Chordata > Mammalia > Rodentia > Heteromyidae > Perognathus > Perognathus longimembris. The sequence continues at coordinate 68,334,651 of NC_063167.1, read as the reverse complement.
GTGTCTGCCACTTTAATCTTCTTGTGGTACTGCAAAGGCTTATCTCTCTGATGCATTAAAATTTTTGCTGTTGTGTTTTTTCTCAGCAGCACTGGAAAACATCTGTCTTCAGACTTTGGTAAATGTTGTCTAGGACATATGCATGGAACTTCACCCAAATCTGTTAGTCTAATATTTTCTCAATGCTTAGCAAACTCCAAAAAAAGTAGTTAGTCAGATGAGGATTGAGGGGTTGGGTATTTCCTTTTGTTCAAAGTTAAGAACTTTTAAGATTTGAGGATAAGAGATTTCAATAAACTTCCAGGCAAAACCAAATAAACTTATGATTGGCTTTGAAGTCACAGTTCTAGTTAGATTGCTGATCCATATATTCAAAGGGGAGGTAACTGAACTAAATAATGTCCATCTTGCCTGCTTTACTTAGTGAAAAAACAACTCCATTTTAATTGTGAGGTTCAACAGTTACTCAACTGTTTCTTAGTTTCGTTTCCTCCCAGGATACATATTTTTTTATTTTTTAAGATAGGGTGTGTACAAGAAAATAAGTCTAATGTCCGTTTGTTGTTCACAAAATTAGGGGAGAGTGGGGTGGGGGTGGGTGGGGTGGAAACGGGTGGCTCACACTTGTAATCCTAGCTACTCAAGAGGCTGAGATCAGAGGACTGTGGTTCAATGCAGCCCCAAGCAAGAAAGTCATGAGACTCTTATCTCCAATTAACCACCAAAAGGCCTGAAGTGGAGGGGTGGCTCAAGTGGTGGAGCACCAGCCTTGAGCGAAAAAGCAAAGGGAGAGGGCCTAAGCTCTGAGTTCAAGCCCCAGTACCTGCAAAAAAAAAAAAAGGGGGGGGGGCGGGGGTAGGGGCAGGGGTGGGGAGGAGGACAATTGAGAGAATGTAGCCCACTTGAAAACAGGCACCTGTTTCAGTGTGAAGCAATGGGGAGAAGGCATCCCCCCCTTCCCCGGGTCCTTTTCTTGATGAGTGGTCTGGAAATGTACAAAACAAGGGCATACACAGACCAAGGGGGCACGTTCCACAGGACACGGGAGCGCACTCTGCCACTCACGTCACGCCTTAGACATCCGTGAAGATCTTTTTGATGTTGACACAGGAGTTGGGGTTATTGTTCGTGGTGCAGGTGGCAGTGGAGTTGCCTGTTTTGAAAGGGGTCTGGGGGAACGCGCTGTGGTTCATGCCTCCCTCTTCGATCACCATATACTCGGACTTACTCAGCGTGGAGTTGCTGCGCGCTTTCCGGAGCTCCTCGGCAGAAGCAGAGAGGTGCTGGCAGCTCCCCACGTGCATGTACTGGGCTTGCTCTTCCCCTTCCGTCTCGCGGTGGTAGAAGTAGTTGAAGTTGGAAACGATCACGGGAACCGGCAGGGCGATGGTCAGGACGCCCGCGATGGCACAGAGGGAGCCCACGATCTTGCCCCCGATAGTCACCGGGTGCATGTCACCGTAACCCACGGTCGTCATAGTAACCACTGCCCACCAGAAGGCATCGGGGATACTGTTGAAACCTGAAGTGGGGTCGTCCGCCTCCGCGAAGTAGACGGCGCTGGAGAAGAGGATGACCCCGATGAAGAGGAAGAAAATGAGCAGCCCCAGCTCCCGCATGGAAGCCTTCAGGGTTTGCCCGAGGATTTGCAGGCCCTTGGAGTGGCGGGAGAGTTTGAAGATGCGGAAGACCCTCACCAGGCGGATGACCCTCAGGATGGCCAGGGACATGGCCTGCTGCCCGTTGCCCTGCCTCTCGGCCAGCTCGGTGCCCAGGGTGATGAAGTAAGGGATGATGGCCACGATGTCTATGAGATTCATGATGTTTCTGGAGAAGGTGGCTTTGCTGGGGCAGGCAAAGAAGCGCACCAGCAGCTCAAAGGAGAACCAGATGATGCACAGGGTCTCCACCACGAAGAAGGGATCCGAGAAGCTGGAGACTCCCGCGGGGGACCCCGACGTGCCGTTGCCGGCCGCTTCGAAGGCGTCGGGCGCCGAGGGCGGCGAGGCCGGGTAGTCCTTCTCGTCTCGGAACTCGGGCAACGTCTCCAGACAGAAGATGACGATGGAGATGAGGATGACGAGGACCGACACGATGGCGATGCCCCGGGCCGGCCCGGAGCTCTCGGGGTACTCGAAGAGCAGCCACACCTGGCGCTGGAAGTCCCGGCGGGGCAGGGGCCGCTCCTCCTCCCGCAGGAAGCCCTCGTCCTCGCGGAACTTCTCCATGGCCTCCTCGCCCAGCTGGTAGAAGCGGATCTCCTCGGAGAAGATGTCTATGGGCACGTTGACCGGCCGCCGGATGCGCCCCCCGGACTGGTAGTAGTAGAGGATGGCGTCGAAGCTGGGGCGGTTGCGATCGAAGAAGTACTCGTTGCGGAGCGGGTCGAAGTACCGCATGCGCCGCTTGGGGTCGCCCAGCAGCGTCTCGGGGAACTGGCAGAGGGTCTTGAGCTGCGTCTCGAAGCGCAGCCCGGAGATGTTGATGACCACGCGCTCCCCGCAGCAGTCTTGCTCGCCCGCGGCCGGCAGCGCGGGGGGCAGCGGCTCGTAGCGCTCACAGCCGCCGCCGCCGCCGCCCGCGCCGCAGCCGCCCTGGGGCGGCTCCCCGCCGCCGCCGTCCGCCGCCTCCGGCTCCGGCAGGTGGTCCCCGGGCACCACCGTCATGTCGGGCGGCGGCTCCGCGCCCGCGGCGGGCTCCGCGTAGCCGGGGTTCACTAGGGTGTGGGCGCCACCGTCGCCGTCGCCTGGGCCGGGCCTCGCGGGGTCCTGGGGAGGGTGGGCGCGAGGGCGGGCGGAGGGCTGCGGCGGCGAGCGCAGGAGGCTGCGATGCTCGTCCATGCGGCGGGGAAGCGGCGGCGGGGCCCAGGCTCTCCACCCCGCGCTGCCCGCCCCTGCGCCGCCTCCGCCCACCGAACCCTGCCCGCCGCCGCCTGTTGCTGCCGCCGAGGCCGGGCTCTGTCTGAGTCTGGCGCGTTGCACCCGGGCGGCTCGGGCTGAGACGCCTCCTCCTCCCTCGTCCTCCTCCTCCCTCCTCCCTTCTCCTCCTCCCTCCCCTGCTCTCCCTCCCCCACCTTCGCCGCCGCCGCCGCTGCCTGCTCGCGGGGCGCGCGCCCGCTCTCCGCGTCCCCCAGGATTCCCGCCCACCGCGCAGCCGCGCGCCCCGCTGCCCCTGGGGGAAGCCACCAGCCCATCCTCACCCACCGCCTCCTCGCTGGTTTTTTAGTCACCCAAGTCACCTTCATCCTTGCACATCCTCCCCGCCCCCCCCCCCCCTCGTCCCTGTCCTCCCAGCCAAGCCCCTACCCAACCGGTCCGGCCGCGGGGCCGGGATCCCTACTCACACGCTCGGGTCCCTTTTAGCCAGCGCGTGCCCAAACCTCCCTTGTGGCCAGCCTGGCAACATCCCAGTTGCCAGGCTGCCAGACCTAAGCAGGGACGACGCCTCGGGCTGGAGCACAGGCCTTCCCTGGCCTCCAGACACATGCCCGGGAGACTAGGAAAGAGGGTAGACAAGAGGCAAAGCCCTGGCCAGGCCTAGCTCCAGAGGAGAGCGCTTCAGGTGGGCTTCCTAGGGAAGAGGCAAGCTCACTTAGTACCAGCAGTCTGAGCTCGCTGGTGGTCAGGGGACCTCTCAGTCGGGACAGGGGGTGGGAGTGGGGTGTTCTAAATAGTGCTTGAGTAAGAAGCCCAAGGGAGTCCTGGAGGCGGAGGAGCTTCTTCCCTGGAGACTGAAAGGTGGGTGGGGAACTTGCTTCTGTCCTGAGTAGTTCACACTGGGTAGAATCAAGGATCAAATTTCTGGTTTGGGATTAGTACTGGGATTCACAGTACTGTCCATGAGAAAATAGGTGACAAATGGAAAAGGAAATTTACTACATCTGATTTCTGGCGTTAGAAATCCCGACCCCAAGCCTTAGGTCTGTTGTGGGAAGAACAGGAGCAGGACAGGTACCCAGGATTCCACTTAGTAGAATGCTTTCCTCCCCTCCGTCAGAGGTAATTCGCCCCATTCTAGTTGCTTAATAAGAGAACTTGCACCGTTTGATTTGTGTCTCTGTTGCTTGATTTGAGCCGAGATCATTTACGTTTATTTCCTTGGAGAAACTATCCAAATGGTTGTAGTCATTTTAAGCATAATGTCTGCTCCCCCCCACCAAATTATTTTTAAGCAACCCCAGTATAAGCCAACTCTAGGCGTACACAAGTCTGTTTTCTACTGTATCATCATTTACAGAAGAGGAACTGTCATTTAGACAATCCGTCATCTATCCAAAGTGAGCTGACAATTCAGATTGATATGTGTGACTCATGGTCATTCCTTCCCAACCACAAAGCCCCCTAGTTTAGAGAGCGGGTGTTATCCAACTTTGATTCCTAGCAACTCTTAAAGTGTCTTGGAAATAACTGAGTGTTGGTGGCTCATGCCTGTAACACTAGGTACACAGGATGTTGAGATCTGAGGATCATGGTTAAAGTCAGCCTGTCCAGGAAAGTCTATGAGACTCTTATCTCCAATTAAACACCAAAAAGTGGGGCAGTGGAGCTGTGGCTCAAGTAGAGTGCTAGCCTTGAGCACACAAGATAAAGGACTGTGACCAGGTACCCAGTTTGAGCCTCAGGACAGGCACAAAAAAGAGCGTCTTGGAAATAATGGAAACTCAGGATACATTTGTTGAGTTGAATTCCCAAGTAAGTGATTCTTTGCATTTCTATCTGCTCTAGAGTGATAATTTCTTCTTTTTGAGTGCAGGATCTTATTGGGATTCTTGGGATGCAGAGTGGGGGGAACATGAGCTCAGAGGATAATACATTAGTTATTTCATCCTCTAGCTCTTCTGTGTTCATGTGCCTGTTTCTTCATCTTCCACTTCAGGGACAGCTCAGTGCTGGGCATGGCAGGTGGTAATGTATGTTGTAGAATGGAAAAAATTGGACAACTGTGTTAAACCCTCTTATGAAATGCCAGAGCAGTATTTTGTGTGACTGTCACTTCATTATTTTACCTACATTTTAAAGCTATTGATTAGTATAATAAATCATTCATGTATTTAAGAATGAGCTGCAAAGCAAGCTCATAGGTAAAGACCCTATTTTTGCTGCTGCTGTTCAAGTATTGAGGCTGGAACTCAGGATCCTGGGCTTGAACTCAGGCCTTAGCTTTTTCACTCAAGGCTGATGCTCTGCCAATTGAACAACACATCTACTTCCAGCTTTTTGCTGGCTAATTGGAAATGAGTCTTATGGACATTCCTGTCTAGGCTAGCTTTTAGCCATGATTTGATCTTCAGATCTCAGCTCCATGAGTAGATAGAATTAGACTTATGCCACTGGCACCTGGCTCTCATGGGTCCTCCCTCCCTCCTTCCCTCCCTCCCTCCCTCCTTCCCTCCCTCCCTCCCTCCCTTCCTTCCTTCCTTCCTTCCTTCCTTCCTTCCTTCCTTCCTTCCTTCCTTCCTTCCTTCCTTCTTTCCTTCCTTCTTCCCCTTTCTTTTTTCGGTGCCAGTCTTGTGGTTTGAACTCAGAGCCTAGGCACTGTCCCTGAGCTTTTTCACTCAAGGCTAGCACTCTACCACTTGGACCATAGCTCCATTCCTGACCTTTTGGTTAGTCAGAGATAAGAGTTTCCCAGATTTTCTGTCTGGGATAGCTTCAAACCACTATCTTCAGATCTCCATCTCCTGTGTCACTAGGATTATAGGTATGAGCCACCTGGGCCTAGCTACAGATTTTTTTTGTTTGTTATTTTTTTAGTCAGCTGTGGGGCTTGTAATTGGGGCCTGGGTGCTGTCCCTGAGCTTTTGTGCTTGAGGCTAGCACATGACTACTTTGAGCCACAGCCCCATTTCTGGTTTTTAGGTGATTACTTGGAGATAAGATTTTCACAGACTTTCCTGCTAGAGGTGGCCTTGAATCATGTTCGTCAGATCTCAGCCTCCTGAGTAGCTAGGATTACAGGTGTGAGCTACTAGTGCCTGGCTACAGATCCTATTTTTAAAGATCAAATGTTTCATGCACTTCTGTGTCTGACTTGGAGAGTGATTTATTCTTTCTTTTGCAAGAATTAGTACTGAAATTAATATTAAATGGCAAGGAAGATTAGAGCAGAGAATGGTCCTATGATGGATGGTCACAAGTTTCTTTGAAGTATCTCTGTCCTTCAGAAATGAATCTGTCCACTTCTTGTATGGATTTTCATTATCTGGAAGACTCTGATAACAAGCTTCCTAGGATAGACTTGATATTTGAAGCCCAGAGAAGTTTAGCATTCTGTTCAGCACTCATAGCTTGTTAATGAAAGAGTTGGGCCTAAAATCCTTGGATCATTTCCAAATCCAATGTTTGCTGTACTGTATCACACTGTGAAACTCTTATGTTCATCACTGCCAGAGTTTAATAAATACTGAATTTCTAACAGCAGCCTATTTGCTTCTGATTGCTGACTAGTTCACTTCAATTCATATTTATTTTAACTGAAAACCACTGCCTTGTGATGGCTACTCCATTGCCTATAGGAAATGAGTTGGTGGGTGCAATTCCAGCCCTGTTGGACAGCAGAACCCATTGAAGCAAATCAATGTCGAAAATGGCACTTCAGGAGAAACACATACCACTTATTTAGTACCCCCAGTGGAGTCGCTCAAAGTGATTTGAAAATCTCTCATTAATCCTCATGACACCCCCATGGGATAATAATAATATTATTGTAATGTTTAAGTGTAGAACTGTGGCAAAGCAGAGAGCTTCTTGGAGCCTCTGCAGGATTTTCTTCAACATGAGAGCCTAAGAAAAGCCATCAGGTTTGCACACAGGAAGATGAATCTCAATATTTGTCCTTTATGTGTTGCTTTAGTCATAGCCTGGGCTTCTTACTGACCACATAGAACTAGAAACAGCACTCCAATTGTTTTCCAGATGGTGGAAAGCATCTGAGATAAGCCAGAAAAGTTTGAGAATGAAACAAGGCAAACCTTGACACCCTAAACCACACTTACAGGGAGATGAATAGAGAAAGAAAACTTAAAATGTTTTAGGCACTGTGACATATGAACTTTACAAAGGCTATAAGTCCATGGATTTTTTTTACAATGCTGTTACACACATGGTAGGCCATGATCTGAGGATCATGGTTCAAGGCCAATCCAGGCAGGAAAGTCTATGAGACTCTTCTATACAATTAACCAACAAAAAGCCAGAAGTGGAGGTGTGGCTCAAGTGTAGAAAACCAACTTTGAGTGAAAAAGCTAAGGGATAGTATCCAGTTATTGGGTTAAGCCCCACCTTCTCTCTCTCTCTCTCTCTCTCTCTCTCTCTCTCTCTCTCACACACACACAGACACACACAGACACACACACACAAATGTAGATGGGCGTACAGAAATGTCATAAGGCACCTTGTTACTATTCTGTCTATTCTTTCCAAGCACTTTCTTAGTGGTACCAAGCTAGCTCCAGTCTCAGATTCTTCATACTTTCTATTTTCTTGCCTGAAACACTTCACATTTTCACATGGCTTTCTTCATCACCTTCTGTGTCTGTTCAAAATGTCACCAAATCAAAGATTCTACTCTCAACCAACATTCCAAATAATGCTTTTTCCTTGTTCCCTCCCCAAGTGACTTACTTGCTTTATTATTTTCCTGATTACATTTATAATTTAGTTGAAGTTAGACTTTTACTTGACATCTTGCTTATTGACTTTCTTACACTACAACACAAACTCTTTAAAAGCAGGATTTTGAGTTTTTATGCCTGTATTACCCAAATCTTGAACAGTACCTTGAATATAATAGATGCTCAATAGTTATTAAATAGAGGAAAGGATGAATGCACAAGGCATGTATATTCAAAGAATAATGGGTGAAGTGGTTTTGCTGGCATGGAGGAGTTATTTCAGAGTGGTGTCTGTCTGGTGCTCTAGGAACTATTTCATAGAACCAGCTGGGCTATGACAATATGCAAAGATTCTTCTGTTAAACTATAACTTTCTTCTTTTTTCCACCTTTACCTTCCGTTGGCCCATCATCCTGAATTTGTCTATCCTGCACTCCAGATTGTATTTCAAGCTCCCCACTTGGTTTTCTTCCTGAAGATACCCCAAACTTAATATTTATAGCACTGAAGTCCTTATCTGTCTCCCTCAACTTGCTTGTCTTCCTGTTTTTCTTGTTTTGTGCTAAAATATGGGGTCGTCCCCACATCCTTCCTCTGCCTCTATGTTCATCTGGCTGCTAAGTAGTTTCCATTCTCTCCTCACCCCACAGTCCTCATGTCTCCATTCTCACTGCCAATGCCTCCGTGCAGGCTGCCATGATGGTTTTAGTCTTTCGTGTATGTAACCCTCCTGTATGTAGCTGTGTTATCCTTGTAAATCATAGATTTGATCATGTTGCTCTCCAGGGCTGCCATGATGGTCAAACCCCACCTTGACCTGTTATTCTGTCAGCATTTCCACACTGCATGCTGGTCTAGATAGGTCATTCACTCACACACTCACAGCCAGGTGTGTGCGGCTGCGCGTGCCTTAAACTTAGGGCCTGGGCATTGTCTTTTACCTTTTTTGAGCAAGGATAATAATGCACACTTGAGACATAGTTTACTTCTGACTTTTTTTTTTGGTGATAAATTGAAAATAAGAGTCTCACAGATTTTCTTGACGGGACTGACTGAACCACAATCCTCAGATCTCAGCCTCCTGAGTAGCTAGGATTACAGATAGGGCCCACCAGTCCGCAGCATATCACCAGATCTTTGCTACTGCTAGCTGCTCTTCCTGTAATTCACTGGATTTCCCTTCTACCTTGGTCTCAGCTTAGCAGTCATTTCTTTTGAGGTTCCACTCTCCCTGGCAGCCAAGATGACCACTTCAAATAAAACTCAGTAAAGCTGATTATACATGAAAGCAGTAACACTCTGTCATCAGAATTCCTATGACATGTTTTTCATGCCTCCTTTTTAAAAAAATTTTCTCGGTGCCAGTCCTAGAACTTGAACTAGGGCCTGAACACTGACCCTGAGCTTCTTTGATCAAAACCAGCACTCCACCACTTGAGGCACAGCTCCATTTTTGGCGCTTTGGTGGTTAACTGGAGATAAGAATCTCACAGACTTTCTTGACTGAACTGGCTTTGAACTGCAGTCCTTAGATCTCAGTCTCCTGAGCAGCTAGGACTACAGGCAGGAGCAACTAAAGTCTGGCTTTTATCAGATCTTTCTTTGAGGGCTTTGCAGTACTGAATTTCAGTTGTGTGATATGTTCCAGAGAATGTGAGCTCCATAACACCACCAGCTAAAATACTGAGCTGCGAAAGCACATGCTAAGCCAGTCACTGTGCTAAGCATTTTATATGTAGTAGCCTCCAAGCTCTCTGCAGGGAAGACAGTATCACTACTACCCCAGTTCACAGGTGGAGAAACTGAGTGCAGGGTGGGAAAAATACTTGTATAGGATCACATAGCTAGGAAATAAAAGAGTCTGAGAACTTTATACTTTCAAACTCTGCCCTAGGCCACCTCTGTGAGAATTAGATGCTGTGTGTGTTTGTGTGTGTGTGTGTGTGTGTGTGTGTGTGTGTGTGTGTGTGTGTGCATGTGCCAGTACTGGGACTTGAACTCAAGGACTTTGGCTTTTATTTGGCTTTGTTGCTAAAGGATTGTGCTCTACCACTTGAACCACACCTTCACTTTTGAGATAATTGAGTTAATTGGAGAGATAATAGTCTCACTGACTTTTCTGTCTGGGCTGGCTTGAAACCATGTTCCTCAGATCTCAGCTTCCTGAGTAGCTAGGATTACAAATGCAAGCTACCAGTGAATGCTTTGTTTAATTCATCGTTGTATTTCAAGTTCCCAGTATTGTGTTGCTATAGGAGAAATGCCACTCAAGGTACTACAGAAAAATGATTATGAAGATTAAATACTTATTTACTAAATAGCTGAGAGACCATGATGGACCTAGTTAGCCTGTCCATCAGACAAAGTTTATTAATGGACCCTTCTGAATTTGCACTTTTTTTTCTTATTTATTGTCAAAGTGATGCACAGAGAGGTTACGGTTTCATATGTTAGGTCTTGGGTACATTTCTTGTACTGTTTATTACCTCCTCCTTCATTCCCCCTCCCCCATCCCCCTTCCCCTCTCCCCCCATGAGTTGTTCAGTTGGTTTACACCACACAGTTTTGCAAGTATTGCTTTTGGAGTCGTTTGTCTTTTTATCCATTGTATCTCGATTTTGATATTCCCTTTCACTTTCCTAGTTCTAATACCAGTATATACAGTTTCCAATGTACTCAGATAAGATACAGTGATAGTGTGGGTACAACCACAGGAAGGGAATACAAGAGGATCATCAACAATAGAAACTACGGTTTCATATGGCATGTTGAAAGTAATTACAACAGTGATATAACAATCATTTCCATAACATGGAGTTCATTTCACTTAGCATTATCTTATGCACTCATAAGGGCAAAGCTCTTAGGTTCTTGTGATCCTCTGCTATGACTAGCCTAAACCTGTGCTAATTATTCCCTATGAGGGAGACCATACAGTCCATGTTTTTTTGGGTCTGGCTCACTTCACTTAGTATAATTTTTTCCAAGTCCTTCCATTTCCTTACAAATGGGGCAATGTCATTCTTTCTGATAGAGGCATAAAATTCCATTGTGTAGATGTACCACATTTTCCTGATCCATTCGTCTACTGAGGGGCATCTGGGTTGGTTCCATATTTTAGCAATGACAAATTGTGCTACGATGAACATTGTTGTGCTGGTGGCTTTAGTGTGTTCTAGTTTGTGGTCTTTTGGGTAGATACCCAAAAGTGGAGCTGCTGGGTCATAGGGGAGCTCTATGTTTAGCCTTCTGAGGAATCTCCATATTGCTTTCCAGAGTGGCTGAACCAGTTTACCTTCCCACCAACAATGAAGTAGGGTTCCCTTTTGGCCACATCCCCTCCAACATTTGTTATTGTTAGTTTTCTTGATAATGGACATTCTTACTGAGGTGAGGTGGCATCTCGATGTTGTTTTGATTTGCATTTCTTTTATGGCCAGTGATGTAGAGTACTTTTTTATATGTCTCTTGGCCATTCTCATTTCCTCATCAGAGAAGTCTCTTTTTAAGTCTGTAGCCCACTTGTTGAGGGAGCTGTTGGTTCTTTGCAGGTTTGTTTTGGAGGAATTTAATTTTTTTAGTTCTGCATATAATCTTTGATAAAGGAGCTAAAAAATAGGATGAAAGAAAGCCTCTTTAACAAATGGTGCTGGCAAAACTGGTTCAACACTTGCAACAAACTAAAACTATATATCACCCTGCACCAAAATCAATTCCAAATGGATCAAAGACCTTGGAATTAAAACAGATACCCTGAAAAAACTAAAAGAAGGAGTAGGAGAAACACTTGGGCTCCTTGGCACAGGACGGAACTTCCTTAACAAAGATCCAGAAATGCTACAAATCAAAGAAAGGATGGACAAATGGGACTGCATCAAACTGCAGAGCTTCTGCAGGGCAAAGGATATAGCTCCCAAGATAAACAGCCCACAGATTGGGAAATGATCGTTACCAGCCATACAACAGACAGAGGCCTCATATCTAAAATATATGCAGCACTTTTTTTTTTCTTAACAAAAGAAAGATGTAGGGCTGGGAATATGGCCTAGTAGCGAGGGTGCTTGCCTCATATACGTGAAGCCCTGGGCTCAATTCCTCAGCACCAGAAGGGGTGCTGTGGCTCAAGTGGCAGAGTGCTGGCCTTGAGCAAAAAGAAGCCAGGGACAGTGCTCAGGTTCTGAGTTCAAGGCCCAGGACTGGCAAAAAAAAAAGAAGGAAAAAGAAAGATGTAGATACAGAGGAGGTTCATACTGAAACAGATATACATGCAAGTCCTGACTGAGGCTAAGATGGCTCTCTAACAAGTGTTGCTGTGCCCATCAGAATGACCCAGCAGTCTGTGTTCTTACAAGGCAGAATGATTGTTCAGAAAAAATTCTATTTAGGGAAAATCAAAATTCTGTCAGCAAGTATGCCAACTCAAGACTTAAAAGTACTGTGTTAGACCATGCATTTAAATAAGCCTGATGCTTCCTTTGTGAGACTCTCTGTCTGAGGGAGAGACAGAGAGAGAGTGAGAGAGAGAGAGAGAGAGAGAGAGAGAGAGAGAGAGAGAGAGAGAGAGAGAGAGAGAGAGAGAGGTGCACAATTAAGCTCCAGAACACCTGCATGGCCTTTTCTAGTTCTGGCTAATTTATTGCAAAAGTGCATAGTCGCACCTCTAATCATAGATGAGATGTGCAATTAATGATGAGCTGGGCTGTTAAGGCTCCTGGTATGTACCAATTATTTGTTTGCAGATGGGAATCTTCTCAACATTCAACACTCAATGGAAACAACTGGGTGGCTTTAGAGTGCTAGCAAACATATTGCTTTTCTTTTGGCAAGATGCAGTTAAGACTTTGTAATGCTCGAGGCAACTTGTACATTTTCTTCCAAGTAGATTTGAAATAAGAATTATTTTTAAAATATCTAAAAAATTCCTGCAATCTATTTCCTTATATGCCTTCTGTGAAGTACTTTCCTCAAATGTTGAAGACAAGCCATAATTTAGCGCTACATTTCAAGAGCTATAAGGAATTGTTTTAGTCACATGATTGAGCTGACATGAATGTAAACTACTGAACATAGTTGTCATGAAATCCTAAAGCTTCTCAAACACTTATGGAAACCAATTGAAATTTTACAAAGTCAAGTACAAATGTGACTGAGGTTTTCTTTGTATTACCACTATAGTAAAAATCAAAACCTATCTTATTACCCTATGAACACAATATTACAGTGTTATTACTTTGTCATGAGGTTTTGCAATTATGTTGACAAAGAAATTCAAGAATATGTCTGTCAAAGAACATAATAATTTCATTGAGTTTTTATTACAATAGTAATAATGTTAATAAAAGCAGATGAAGGTCCATAATAATCCAATTAATACAGTTTTAGAATAACAAAAATATTAATGTAATTCATTGGCCAGGAGGTAGGGGTGAGGCTTTAGCATACCTGAGATACATTGCGATTTATATATCATTTATTTGGTAATCCTCCTATAAAAAGAATGAAATTAAAATTAAACCCACTTATGATATGTTGGTCCCTGCCTGGCCAGATGCAGCTGTAAGTACGGAAAATCTTCATTTGTGGGTTCAGCACATTTCATTTGTAGAGCCAATTCTAAACAAACGTGTTAGGGCTGTGTTAGGAATCTTATCCTAGCTCCACTGCTGGTGGTAGCAGCACTCGAGTCTTGATACACTAAGCCCAATGAGCCTGGTGGATGTCTCAGTGCCTTGAAGCTTTGGAGGATGGGTTCTGAACTCTTGCCGCTTTGTGTGTGGCATTAGAACAAAAACCTCTGCCTTATCTTGCTTCTATTTTCTCCCATTTTTTTCTATTGAGACTGAAGCCCTGTCTTGAAACTCCTAATAAGTTTTTGTGATTCCTGTTCTCTCTTTTGCCTTTAGTAGGCTCTCCCAAGGCTTGAATACCAATTAATATCTCACAGAGCTGCTCAGCCCCCACTATCTCTTTTTTTTCTTTCTACTAGTATTGCCATCGAATGGCCGGCCATTCCTAAGGCCTTCTACCCTCCAATGGCTTGGACCCCATGGGCAATGATGTTTCCTCAGCTTGTACCCATATAAAATTCATTTTCCGGCTGGGGATATGGCCTAGTGGCAAGAGAGCTTGCCTCGTATACATGAGGCCCTGGGCTCAATTCCCCAGCACCACATATACAGAAAACGGCCAGAAGTGGCGCAGTGGCTCAAGTGGCAGAGTGCTAGCCTTGAGCAAAAGGAAGCCAGGGACAGTGCTCAGGCCCTGAGTTCAAGGCCCAGGACTGGCCAAAAAAAATTTTCATTTTCCTAGGGCTTTATGATTTGAGAAACTGGCCACTCTCCTTGAGAACCTGTCCTAAAGCTGAATTTATTCTCTAGCCATAGCCACCATCTGTACTTCCTTCCATCTCCTTACTAGCCCACTGTAGTCCTAGAGTGCCTCATTTCTTAATTCCAGAGGTTGGTATGCACACCTAGAAATGTTAAAGCAATTTAAACTGGGGTCCATTGCTTAGTTATTTAAATGAACCATTAATGAATTGACTGAGATATATAGATCTTAAATGTGTAAAGGATAAATTGTCTTGATTTACACCCCCATCACACTCCATGTGAGTGTAGGCATCCACCTGTAGGATGATAGTCTCAGCATGTTTATGAACAGATTTTTCTGCCAACTGTTTTTGTGTTGAAAATTAACTTTCAGGAAAAGCCTACTGTTGAGCATGTTTCTCCATTATACTGTTCTCAAAGGCAAATGTTAAAATGTACTATAGTGTGATAGAAAGCATTCTAGCCTATAATTCAAACTATAAGGAGTTTCAGTGGGCCTGAGAAGTCCATTTTACCCATCTCTGTCTTAATTTCTATCTTTTGCAAAATGAAGAAAATACATGTGATAAGAGTAAATAAGATTTTATATGTTCAAGTACTTGGATAGTTACCTTGAATATAGTAGGTGCCCAATATATGATGGCTCACTCATACTTTCTGTGGTGTAACAGGAACGTAAAATGCTTTAGTACTTCCATAGTTTTGATTGCAAAGCCTGTGTGCAGTGTAAGTCTTTTGTATTTGTTTGCTTGTTGTGTCTCAAAGAGGGCTAGGCCTTTCCTGGTTTTGATTGACTTGTGGTCTGTGAGCATCTACACTTACTAGGGCTTATAAATGTATCAAAGAACAAAGGGCATTTTTTAAGAATCAGAACTCTTGTATTTCTAGTTATTATTACTTATTTGTTTGTTCTGGTGTTACAGGGATCTGACTTCAGGTCCTATACTTGCTAGGCAGGTGCTTTACCATTTGAGTCATAGCCAGAGCCCTGTTGCTCTTTTGCTTTAGGTTTTGGTTTTTGTCTAGGGCTAAGGTTAGCCTTGGACAATGATCTTTTTTCCTAAGGATTACAAAGAGTAGCTGCCTACTTCACTGTACTATCATGACTTTTAATATTATCTTCAAACCTATATGCTTAGGGCTGGGAATGTGGCTTAATGGTAGAGTGCTTGTCTAACATGCATGAAGCCCTGGGTTTGATTTCTCAGCACCTCATCCCCAGGTGCCTAGATTTCCACTGGTAATAGACACTAATATTACATTACCTTGACTTCTGTCTCTATTTTTCACTTTTTTTATTCACTCATCCTTTTACTGACCTACCTTCCTCCCGGTTGCTATTCCTTTCTCCCAAATACCTGTATACTTCTCCATTTTCTTCTCATTACCTATACAGGTTTCATGTTGGGAATCTAAGTTGAACAAGACATGTTCCCTACTTTATTCTGTTCTGGGGCATCCTGCCTCTCAACTGCCCCCCTCTGTACTGCCTAATGGCCGTGCCCCTATAACTGCATTTGTTCACATCTCAGCCCATGGGTGTGCTCAGCTTTCTTTCCTTTTCAAATCCTTGTGAGCTTTTTCCAGCATCCTGATGTAACAACCGTTCTCTTCCCATAAAGAAAAACTTCTCTAAACATCTCTCCTGCACTGTAGAAGGCCTTAACGACCATCTGTCCTGGTGACTCCACAAGCGCCCCCTGCTGGAATGTGCATGTCAAGTGCCGTCTTCCTCAGCCTCTACATCGTGGTGCATGCCCTGGACAGAATCAATGCCACCTGGTAATTTTGAACCAAAAGGCAACAGGCAATAACTGTCTCAACTTACTGGGACCTTGAAGAATTGCTTTCTTGAATCCAGTGGGGGGAATGTAGCAAAACACAAAAAAATACATTCAATCTTTCCTTCTCCGCTTCCCTCCCTCCCCCCCCTCTCTCTCCCTCTCCCTCTTCCCCTCCCCTTTCCCCTCCCTCTCCCCATCCCTTCCTTCCCCCTTTCTTCCCCCCCTTTCTTCCCTCCCTCCCTCCTCCCCCCCTCTCTCCCCCTCTCCTGCCTGTCCTGGGATTTGAATTTAGAGCCTGGGCACTGTCCCTCAGCATTCTACTATTTGAGCCACAACCACAGCTCTGCATCTGGCCTTTTTGGAGTCTCACAGACTTTCTTGCCTAGGCTGATTTTGAACTGCAATCCTCACATCTCATCATCCTGAGTAGCTACAGACATGAACCACCAGTGCCCAGCTTAGATTCAGTCTCTGGATGTTAACATCTGAAAGATATAGGAGTTGTGTATGCAGAGATAATGCACATTATTAATTGAGTTAAGTGTCCTGTTGTGCCCAGATAACACTGGCTGCACAGCTTTGGGAGATAATGCACCCCTTAGGAGTGCATACTCCTAAAGTTGATTTCTAAGCAAATGGGTTGAAACTCAATTATCCTTAATTTTGAAGCAGAATAACCCTGGACCTACATCAGCATGAATAATCGAATCAAAGGTGCCAACCAAACAGAATTTTCCAGATGTGCATATTGAAATATGTAATCTGAGCAGATTTTAAGTGCATTTGAGTACTTTAGTGCTTCAAAAATGGCCCAGCTGCATTATCATTCCTGGATATTGAGAGCCTAAAAGTAAACAGCTTACTTTTTTATAATGTGTGCTTCACTTAGAAGACATATGAAGGATGGTCAGAATACTGGAATACTCCTTTTAGTCAGTTATTACTGAATCCCAATACATTTTGGAGGTTAAAAAATTTACCTATATGCCATACAAAACTTATTATAAATGTGGTCTTCTGAACTCATTTTCCTAAGGTACTAAACATGACAACAAAATTTATTTGCATGACCATGAAATGTGGCACATTTAGTTTGCCAGGAGTTGAATATTCACCTTGTGAATGGCCTCTTGAGCCAACAAAGCAACATGTTTAATATTTAAAGATGGGTTATTACAGTCAGGTGCTGGTGGCTCCTGATTCTTTTTTTTAAATTTAATTTATTTATTAATTGAATCAATTTTTTTGACAAGGTGCTGTGCAAAAGGGTACAGTTATATAGTAGGGTAGTGTGTACATTTCTTGTGATATCTTACGCCCTGTTTTTCTTTCCCTTCTCTAGGTCAGGTAGACATATATACAATACACAATGTATCAAGAACATATACAATATCCACGTGGCCAAGCCCAAGAAAATTTGCCTAGGGCTTTAAATGTAATGTAGACATTAGACAATATGTCGACAGTAGTCTTATATTATCGTACATACATAGCTTTTGAGCTATTGTATTCCACAGAGAGGTAAATTTCTGACCTTTATATGTTGAGTAGTTGTTTGGTTTTAGTTACATACTGTTGGGTCGCTTCCCCAATCATCTGGGAAATACCATTTGACAAGCAGTTTTTGGTTTCACAGACCTGGTCTCTACTGTCTCTCCGTCTCCCTTTCTTAACAGTCATGTATCAGGGAGATCATGCCCCTTTGTTTTCTGTGTTCTAGGCTTGTCTCGCTCAACATTATTTGTTCAAGTTTTGACCATTTCCCTGTGAATAACAATATTTCACCATTCCTAATCGCTATATAGTATTCCATTGTGTATAGGTACCATATTTTTTGGATCCATTCATCTGTGCAGGGGCATCTGGGTTGTTTCCATATTTTGGCTATTGTGAATTGTGCCGCAATAAACATGGAAGTACAAATGTCTTTTTGATATCTTGGGGCCTGCTGTTCCGGATAGATGCCTAGGAGTGGTATGGCTGGGTCATAGGGTAGGTCTATATTGAGCTTTTTGAGAAACCTCCATACTGATCTCCAAAGTGGTTGTACTAATTTGCACTCCCACCAACAATGGAGAAGGGTTCCTCTTTCCCCGCATCCCCTCCAGCATTTGTTGTCGCCTGAGTTCAGAGTATAAGCCATTCTAACTGGAATGAGGTGGTATCTCAGGGCTGTTTTTATTTGCATTTCCTTTACTACTAGGGATGTTGAACATTTCCTCATATGTTTCTTTGCCATTTTTATGTCTTCTCTTGTGAAGTCTCTCTTTAGTTCCTTTGCCCATTTCCTAATTGGTTTATTGGGCTTGGAGGGGCTTAGTTTTTTGAGTTCTCTGTAGATGACAGATATTAGGTCTTTGTCTGTTGCTGTGCTGATAAAGATCCTTTCCCATATGGTTGGCTGTCTTTCTGTTTTGGTGGCTATGTCCTTAGCTGTGCAGAAACTTTTAAATTTGTAGTAGTCCCATTTGTCTAGTCTCTCCCCTATTTGTTGTGCCCCTGGGACTATATTCAGGAAGTTCCTTCCTGTGCCTATAAGTTCTAGCATCTTTCCTACTCTGTCCTTCAGTAGTTTCAAGGATTCAGGTCTGATATTTAGGTCCTTGATCCATTTTGAGTTGATCTTGGTGCATGGTGATAGGCTTGGGTCTACTTTGAGTTTTCTGCTTATGGCTGCCCAGTTCTCCCAGCACCAGTAGTTGAACAGGCTATGTTTATTCCATTGTATGTCTTTAGCTCCTTTGTTGAATATCAGCTGACTGTAAGAGTGCGGTTTTATTTCTGGATCTTCAATTCTAATCAATTGGTCTTCGATCTGTTTTTATACCAATACCAGGCTGTTTTTGTTATGATGGCCCTGTAGTAGAGCTTGAAGTCTGGTATTGTGATATCTCCTGCACTGCTTTTTTTGCCTAGAATTGCTTTGGCTATTCTAGGTCTTTTGCTGTTCCATATGAATTTATGGATTGCTTTCTCTATTTCAGTGAAGAATGTGACTGGGATTTTGATAGGGATTGCATTGAATTTGTATAACAATTTGGGCAATATGGCCATTTTCACTATATTGATTCTGCCTACCCATGAGCATGGGAGGTCTTTCCATCTCCTTGTGTCTTCTTTGATTTCCCTTATTAGATTTTTATAGTTCTCATTAAATAGGTCTGTCACGTCCTTGGTTAAGTTGTTCCCTAGGTACTTTATTCTGTTTTTGGCTACTGTAAATGGAATTGTTTCCATAATTTCCTTTTCTGTTTGTACATTGCTGGTGTACAGAAAAGCTGCTGACTTTTGTGGATTGATTTTGTATCCTGCTACTTTGCCAAAATGATTTATTAGGTGTAAGAGTTTGGGGACTGAGTTTTTTGGGTCCTTCAGATATAAGATCATGTCATCTGCCAATAGAGATAGTTTGATTTCTTCCTTGCCGATGTGGATCCTTTTGATGTCCTCCTCTTGCCTTATTGCTATGGCTAGGGATTCCAGCACTATGTTGAAAAGAAGTGAGGAGAGTGGGCATCCTTGTCTTGTTCCTGAGTTTAGGGGGAATGATTTAAGTTTCTCTCCATTTAATATGATATTAGCAGTTGGTCTGTTGTATATGGCTTTTATTGTTTTGAGGAATGTTCCATCTATTCCTGTTCTCTCCAGAGCTTTTAATAAGTATGGATGTTGTATTTTGTCAAAGGCTTTTTGGGCATCGACTGAGATAACAATGTGATTGATTTTAGTTCTGTTTATGTGGTGAATTACATTGATTGATTTACGGATGTTGAACCATCCTTGTGCCTGTGGGATGAAGCCTACTTGGTCATGATGTATAATTTTCTTGATCAGTTTCTGGATCCTGTTAGCTAATATTTTATTGAGGAGCTTTGCTTCTGTGTTCATTAGTGATATTGGTCTGTAGTTCTCTTTTTTTGTTGGGTCTTTGCCTGGTTTGGGAATGAGTATGATATTAGCTTCATAGAATGAGTTCGGGATTTCTCCCTCTGTTTCTATTTCGCTGAAGAGTTTGAGGAGTATTGGTATTAGCTCCTCACTAAAGGTTTTATAGAACTCATTGGTGAATCCATCTGGGCCTGGGCTTTTCTTTGTTGGGAGGTTCTTGATTACCCCCTGTATCTCACTGTAAGTTATTGGTTTATTTATTTCTTCTTGGTTCAGTTTGGGAAGTCTGTACTTCTCTAAGAATTTATCCATTTCTGTAAAATTATTGTTTTTTGCTGAGTAGAGGTTCTGGAAATAGCTTCTTATGATTGTTTGAATATCGTGTGTACTTGTTGTAATTTTTCCGGTGGAGTCCCTGATTTTACGTATGTGAGTCTCTTCTCTTCTTTTTTTTGTAAGTCTTGCGAGGGGTCTGTCAATTTTATTTATTTTCTCAAAGAACCAGCTTTTAGTCTTATTTATTTGTTGAATGGTCTTTCTATTTTCAGTCAGATTTATCTCTTCTTTAATTTTTGTGATCTCTCTCCTCCTAGTCATTTTAGATTCGATCATTTCTTGTTTCTCCAGTTGTTTTAGTTTCATTGTGAGGTTATTCACATGCTCTGCTTCCATTCTTTTAATGTGAGTACTGAGGGCAATGATTTTGCCCCTCAGTACTGCCTTAGCTGTGTCCCATAGGTTTCTTTGTGATGTATTTTCTTTGTCATTGTGAAGTGCCAGACTTTGAAGTCAGGCCCCATTTTACCAGGTGAACCCCATTTTAGAATCGAACCCTGAGCCAATCAGATTTGTACCTGTGTCCTAATCTTGCTTGCTTGAACACCTGATTGTTGTAACCTTGTTCTTTGCCTTTATAAGCCCTGTGTAATCACAGCTCTGGGCTCCCTCCTAACCTCAGCTGTGTCGGTGGGTATGACGAGGCCCGAGTTGAAGCTCGCTTAAATAAAGCCTTGCCTTGCTTTTGCATTTCAGAGTGTCTGAGTCTCGGTGGCCTTTTTGGTGGTGGTCTCACGACTTGGCACAACAATTGTGGCTTATGAATTCGTTGATTTCATCTTTAATTTGGTCTGTGGCCCAAGTGTTGGGTAACAGTGTGGGGTTTAGCCTCCAAGAATGTGTATAGCCTCTGTGGTAACCGTTGTTATTGAGGGTTACCTTTAATACCCTGTGATCAGATATAATACATGGGATGACGTCAATACTTTTGTATTTGCTGAGGTTCTTTGTGTGGGCTATGACATGGTCTATTTTGGAGTATGATCCATGGGCTGCTGAGAAGGTGTATTGGGTCTCTGTATGGTGGAAGATTCTGTGTAGATCTGTCAGATCCATTTGGGATATGGTGGTACTTAGGTCTTCAGCTCCCTTGCTGATCCTCTGGGTGTTGGATCTGTCTCTTGGAGAGAGTTGGGTATTAAAGTCTCCCACTATAATTGTGTTTGTGTCTATCTTGTTCTGTAGTTCTGTGAGAATTTGCTTGACATATGTAGGGCCTCTTTTGTTCAGTGACTATACATTTATCACAGTGATGTCTTGATTCTGGATTTTTCCTTGTATTAAAATGTAGTGACCTTCTTTGTCTTTTTGAGTTGATTTTAATGAGAAGTCCAGCTTGTCTGAGATCAGGATGGCTACTCCTGCCATTTTGGTAGGTGCGTTTGCTTGGAAGATCTTGCTCCATCCTTTCATTCGGAGCCTGTTTTTGTCCCTTGCTGTAACGTGGGTCTCTTGTAGACAACAGATAGCAACTTTTTGTTTGCGGATCCATTCTGCCAGTCTGCTCCTCTTTATCAGAGAGTTTATACCATTTATATTCAAAGAGATCAAGGATAAGAGTGTTTTTTTCTCCTTCCATTTTCTTGTTGGGCTGTTTTTTTCCTTTTTTTTCCTTTCTTGTCTTTAGTGAGCTGCTCTTTCTGTTGGGCTCTGGCTATTGTAGTTTCTTTCTGTTCTGTCTGTGTGTCCTGTACGATTTCTGTTGGGTGGGATTCCCCTCTTAGAATTTGCCGTAGGGCTGGTTTTTTATTCACATACTCCTTTAGATCCTCTTTGCTATGGAAAGATCTGGTTTTTCCCTCGAATGTGAGCTCCAACTTCGCTGGATATTTAATCCTAGGTTGTAAGTTGTTGGCCTGTAGAACTTGGATGGTGTTCTTCCACTCACTTCGCGCTTTGTAGGTTTGTGTGGAGAGGTCTGCTGTTATTCGGATCCTCTTCCCATTGTAGTAAACTTCTTTCTTCGCTTTGGCTGCATTCAGAATTTGCTCTTTATTCTTGAGATCTGAAGTCTTGAATATTATGTGCCTTGGCGTGGCTTTTCTGGGGTCTGGCCTGCCAGGTGTCCTATAGACTTCAGTTACCTGGATGGGGTCCCTTGTGAGATTGGGGAAGTTTTCTGCAATAACTTTATTGAAAATATGATGAAGCCCTCTGCTCTGGTATTCGGCTCCTTCTTCTATTCTAATTATGCGCAGATTATATCTCTTGTCTTTGTCCACTAGTTCCTGGATTAGTCTGCCCTGAAGCTTCACTGTTTCTTGGAATGTGGTAATTTTCTGGTTCTTGTCAGCTGCATCATCATCCAAGAGAGAGATTCTGGATTCCATATGGTCAATTCTTTGTGCTGTGGATTCAATTGCGGAGTTTATGGATGTCAGAGAGCTATTTATGGTTGTCAGATCAGCTCTGATCATGGAAATTTCTTCCTTTAAAGAGTTGTATTTTAAATCTATTTTTTCATGCATTTCACTTCTCAGGATGTTAAGGTCTTCTTTAACGGAGGTTTGCATTGTATCCATTTTTGCTTCCATTTCTTTCTTGGCTTCTTGGGTGTCCTTCAAGACTTCCACTCTAAACTCTTGGAATTGTTTTCTGATTTTGTTTCTGATGCTTTCCATCATTTCTGTTAACGGCCTCATTTGCTTTTTTATTCTCCATCTCCTCTTCAGTCGTGCTGCTTTTTGGAGCTGGCGAGTTGGCTTGCCCTTTGATGAACTGTGTTATATTTCTTTGTGATTTGCTCATCTGGAGATCTGTGGGTGGCTTCCCTGGTTTGGCTTTGTGCTGGTTCCCGCTGGTCCGTCAGTGGGAGCCTTGTGTCCTGGTGTCCTGGCTCTGGGTTTGGGTTTGGCTGTTGAACCTTGTTTCCCAATGGGTGAGCGTGACCTTCTCAGTTGTTGCTGAGGTGGTCACTCTCCCTGCACTTGGGGGCCGGTAGGTTCTGTGTCTTTCTCTGCGGGATGGTGTCCTGCCACTGTGTTGTGCTGACCCCAGCGTGCCCCTGTTGGGGGTTTGCTGGTCGCTGATTCAGCGTGGCGTGGAGGCTTATCTCTTCTTTGGTTCTTTTTTCCACTCTGTATCTTGGTCAGAGGAGCTCACCTCTCAGGCAATTTGCCTTCCTGTGTGGACCCCTCCGGGGCCGGTGTTGTTGAGGGACAGCCCACCCACTTGTGCGAAATGCGCCAAACTGAGTGGGCACGGGCCGATGGAGAGCTCTGCTCTCCTGTGTAGGCGCGCCTACCAGAGTGGGTGCTGTCACCTGGGGCCCCGCCTACCTGTGTGCTGTGTGCCCACTATAATAGGCGCTGCTGCTGTGGCCCCGTCCACCTGAGTGGGGTACACCTACCAGAGCGAGCCCTGGGTTGTTGGGTTGTGCTTGTGCCCTCCCGTGAGTTCGCTGTGGGGGGCGGTATGTGTGGGGCCCAGTGGGATCAACTGTGCGGGCACGGGTTAGCGCTCTCAGACTGAGCCCCCGCTGCAAGGGGGGCGCGTGATCAGGCCCAGGTGTTCCTGCTGTGCTGGTATTGCCCACCAGCGCCTGTGATTTTAGTTGTAAAAGTCCGCCAGGTCCAGGAGCCTCGGGTGGGGCTTGCACTGCCTGCTGTCCCCGGCCCCTTGTGGGAAGGGGACAGGGCCTGTTCGGCCAGTTCAGGCTCCTGGGCGGCCTTGGGGCTGCTCCGCCCTTCCCCTGCTAATCTCCTGTGACTTCCCAGAGCCTGATGGGGCCTTCCCGCCTGATTTGGGGGTTCTTTGTTCCTTCGGGTGTGGAGGGGGAGGGAGGGAGATCTAGCTTCTTTGTAGGGTTTGGGTCTCTGATAGCTGGTCTCCCGTTGGGGGAGGGGGTAATGGGGGACTCACTGGTCCTGGATTGTGTGTGTGTCCCGCGCTGCCATTGGTCCTTTGGGGGTGGAGTGCTATGGTGTGGCGAAAGGTCGTGGTGGCATCCCCGGCTCTCCCCTTCTGCACTGCTGGGTTCCCCAGCCGCTTATGTCCGTTCCCGGTGTGGACCTGAACTTCCCGTCATCGCCGTCTCCGTGTGTCTTGGTCCGCATTCTCCCTGTTGTCCGTGGAGTCCCGCTGTCTGGACTCTGTGCTCCCAGTGTGAGTTTTCGGCAGTCGGTCTGCTGTTCACCAGGTCCCCTTTCCCAGCCTGGCCCTGTTCGAGCCAGGGTCGGCTGGTGGGGGGAGGGTACCCCGGAGATTCTCCGGCTCCGTGTAGGTTTTCAGCTCTTCTTTTTTGCTCCTTTTTTGTTTTCCTGTGTTTCTCCACTGCTTCTGGCTGCTGGTTTTGCTGAGTTCTTGATGGGGTGTTGGGTGCTGGAGTTCCCAGCTCGCTATTCAGTTGGAGCAAGTCGGGGTGCCTCCCTACTGTGGCGGCACCATCTTCCTCTCTCCTCCTGATTCTTAATTCTAGTTACTCAGGAGGCTGACATCTGAGCATTATGGTTCAAAGCTAGCCTGGACAGGAAAGTCAGTGAAACTCTTATTTCCAATTACCATCCCCCCAAAAGAAACGAAAACAAAACGCTGGAAGTGGAGCTTTGGCTCAAGTGGCAGAGTGCTATCCTTGAGCAAAAAAAGCTCAGAGACAACTCCCAGGCCCTTAATTCAAGCCCCAAGACTGGTATACACACACACACACACATGCGCGTGCCTGTGTGCGCACACACACACACACACCACAAAGACTGGTTTTTATACTCTTTCCATTTATGTGCTATGGATAGGGCCATTTCTTATTCATGATTGCTTTCTTCAATTCTTTGTTTAATATTTTGTGCATAATAGGTCTCTGTATATATTAGTTGAACCTTACTTACTCATATTAACCAAAGGAGCAGCTCACTAGTACTTTTTTTTTTTTTTTGGCCAGTCCTGGGACTTGGACTCAGGGCCTGAATACTGTCCCTGGCTTCTTTTTGCTCAAGGCTAGCACTCTGCCACTTGAGCCGCAGCGCCACTTCTGGCCGTTTTCTGTATATGTGGTGCTGGGGAATCGAACCCAAGGCCTCATGTATACGAGGCAGGCACTCTTGTCACTAGGCCATATCCCCAGCCCAGCTCACTAGTACTTTTAAATTACCTAAGTAGTCGTATAAAAGGGTTTCAATTTAATAAATCAGTTTGTACGTGCAATGCAACTTAATCAATGTCATTCTTTCATCATCCTTCCTCCATTTCTCCCAACCCCACCTATCCTCTCAAGTACATATTTCTTAAGGTAAACAGAGTAAGTTTATTTGGAGTTGAAAGGAAAGCCATGAAAAAAAAAAGTAGAGAGACTCCATTTGGAGAGGGGATCCCAAAGAGGAGTTCAATGACTACTCTCCCCTCTCCTTCCCTGGGCCATATGCTGAATTGTTTGATGGCTTGTGCATGCGTGCCCCACTCTTTCATTGGCTGAGTGGACACCCAGATCATTATGGAAACTAGAAACATACCATTGATAAATCTCAACTTTTTTTTTCAACCTGAGTGCAATCTTGGTCATGGTTCTACAACCATTTATGCCATTTCTTTCTGTTTCAATATAATCATAACTTGCACCATGTCCAAGATCTATAAAACTTTGGAGACAGTATGGAAAGTACTAAGTTAATACCTCTTTTTTCCCTAACCGGAACTTCCGAAGAGGCTAAGGTAAAGAATTTCAAGTTTCCATTTCAATATGATGGTAATGTAAAGACAGATTGATATGTATTTCTCATCATTTCCCCCACAGCTTCATTCCCACATGCCCTTTCCCAAAGCCTCACATCAGCTTTAGGGGATATTTACTAATTTACATGCACCTTCATGTTGGCATGAAATGTAACAAACTCCACAACACTCCTGTGCAATCTAGGATAGAAGGACAGGGCCTGCCTGCTCTGGAGCTAGAATATAAAGTAGTTTCTAAGACAGATAAATTATTTAGAATCCGAGAACAGTCTTCAACCCCAGTCAGTCCAATTTCTGCCAAATAATCAAGAAGATAAATGTATCATTCTTCGAGGACAGAAGACATGTTGGAAATCAGGTAACTTAATTTGAAATATGAAATGGAGCTAATTGATTTGCAATTCTGTCCCTGGTGTACTGCCCATTGGAAATGCAATGTTCTGAGATCTCTGGAACTGTGACTCCAGACAGGAAAGTATCATTTGCCCCTTGTTCTTAGGAGATGAGAAGACATAGAAGAAACTTGAAGGTGAATGATGCACAGCTCTATAACTCCTTAGTATTGCTGGTCCTTAATATCTCCAGGTAACAAACTCCATTTGTCTTAAGTTATATTATTAACTGTGTGTGTGTGTGTGTGTGTGTGTGTGTGTGTGTGTGTGTGTGTGTTAGTTTTCCAACCCTTAATAGGAACTCTCAAATACAGTTAAGAACAAGATCTAGGCCAGGATGTGAGCAGGCCAAAAAGGTTGCCTGTGACAGGAGATGAATGTGTTCTTTTAGCCTATCTTTATCTGGCTAATGAAATAATATTACCAAGTAGTGATTTCTTTTCTTCTTGTGGGCTGACTTAGGTCATTTCTTTTCTCTTCTAGAACCACATTAAACTGCCAAAATGGAACTTCAATTAGTATTATAATAATCCTCTCTGCTGATAGAGGTTTTTAAGCTCATCACCATCAAATTTCTGCATGGTGTTTTAAAGATGCACAAGATATTAAATATTTCCAGTTCTTACAATAATAAGCCCAGGCAGCATAAAAGTGTTCATATCATAAAAGCTAAGAATGGCAACATCCACCATAAATATATTGAACTATTGTCAACTGCTGTTTATCTGATATGATTTCTTTCTTTTCTTTCCTTTTTCATTTTTGTGCCAGTACTGAGTATAGAATTTAGGGCCTGGATACTGTCCCTTGGATTTTTCATTCAAGGTTAGCATTCTACCACTTGAGCCACAGCTCTTCTTCCTGCTCTTTGTGGTTAATTGGAGACAAGAATCTCATGGGCTTTCCTGCCCTGGTTAGCTTCAAACCACAGTCCTCAGGTTTCAGCCTCACAAGTAGCTAAAATTAAAGGTATGAACCACCTGTGCCTGGTTCTAATATGGTTTTTTGAATGTTACTTCCAGTTCCAGAAAGAGATTAATGAAGAATTGTTTTCCATAAAGAAATTCAAACACAATTTTGTCTATTTATATGTGTACTATAAACTTGTAAACCACTGGGAAAATACATGGATCCTAATAGAAAATGGACAAAAATTATGAACAGAAAATTTACAGAAGATGAAATCTCAAAGAGATGTCCAATTTCATTATTTTAAAAATGCAAACTAAAAATGTACCAGATATTAGGCATAACATATCAAAATAATACAGACTATGAGGATGCTCATTTGTTTTAAAAGGTATGTCAATACCATAAATGAAATTAGCAAATTGATTATGATTAAACAAATTGATCATTGTTTAAAATATAATGCCTACTGTGTTTCCTAAATGATGAAACTTTGAAAAAAGTAATACATTTTCGTGTCTATTTTTCATTTAAAAGTTATAACGATGGCTTATTTATACATTGGCTTTTTATTTTTATTTTTTGTCAGTCATGGGGCTTGAACTCAGGGCCTGAGCACTGTCCATGAGCTTTATTACTCAAAGCCAGTGCTCTACCACTTTGAGCCACAGCACCACTTTCAGGTTTCTGATGGTTAATTGGAGGTAAGAGTCTTACAGACTTTCCTTCCAGGCTGGCTTTGAACTGTGATCCTCAGATCTCAATCTCTTGAGTACCTAGGACTACAAGCATCAGCCACCAGCGCCTGGCTTATATTGGCTTTTTGAGAGAAGATGAAGTTCTGTCCCATGAATGAGGGAACTCATCTGGACATTACACTCACCTTTGTAGTAGGTTGGCTTAATAAAACTCTTATACTGTAAAAAAGTGAACTAAGGGCTTGGGCACTGTCTCTTAGTTCTTTGGTTTAATGTTAGCACTCTACCACTTGAATCAGAGCTTCACTTCTGGAATTGTTGGGTAATTGGAGACAAGAATCTCACTGACTTTGCTGCCTGGGCTGACGTCAAACTGTAATCTTCAGATCTCAGCCTCCTGAGTAGATTTACAGTTGTGAGTCATCAGCATCAGCAAGTAAAACATTTCTAAAATCTGGGCACTGGTGGCTCATGCCTGTAATCCTACCTGCTCAGGAGGCTGAGATCTGAGGATAATGGTTCGAAGCCAGCCCAGGCAAAAATGTCCCTGAGACTCTTATTTCCATTAAACTACTTAGAAAAATCCAGATGTGGCACTGTGGCTCAAATGGTAGAGCACTAGCCTTGAGCGCAAAGAGGCTCAGAGACAGTGCCCAGGGCCTGAGTTCAAGCCCCAGGACTGGCCAAAAAAAATTCTAATATGTAAAATATTAGAGATAATATAGTAAGGCCACAAAGCACTTTATACAGTGCAGATTTGCAGCTGTCTGTACATACATGCACATATGTAATATAGTAAATGTATTTATGTACATAATACTCTACAATATAATCACTAATTTAAGTATAAATATTTTTAAATTTTTTACTGTAAAGGTGATGTACAGAGGGGTTACAGTAAAGTAAGGTAATGAGTACATTTCTTTTTGGGCAGTGTTATCTCTGTCCTCGTTTTCTTTGGCTTTTCCTTCCTTGGGCTTTTCACCCCTCTCCCCCAAGTTGTAAAGTCACTTCCAAAATAGTGTCTAGTGAGTAGCACTGTTGCATTGGTTCACCCTTTGTTTCTGTGAGTTCCCTTCTCTTCCCCAAATCAGACAAACTTATATGCTAAGCAAAAGATACCAAAATCAGAAAGAGTGACCTCAGGGAATAAACCAGAACAGAAAAAAAGGAAGACAAAAGAAATAACTTCGAAGAGTACACTAAAAAAAAAAAGAAAAACAAAACACACATACACACACCTCTTGTTTCTATATTGTGGAGATCTTTTTTATTAACTAACATCATTTTATGTGGTCATATATACATAGCTATTGGGCTATTGTGATTCTCTGCTAAGACTATTCTAGGAAAATACTAATTATTACAAATCAAGGAAACCATGGAGCCTGTGTTTCTTTGGGTCTGGCTTACTTCATTTAATATGTTTTCTTCTAAGTCTTTTCATTTCCTTACGAATGGAACAATGTCATTTTTTCTGACAGAAGCATAGAATTCCCCTGTGTGTGTGCAGTTCCATTTATCTAGCCTTTCTTTGATTTGTTGTGTTTCTAGATCTTTACTTAGGAAGTTTTAACCCCCTATTCCTTCCTGTAATATTTTCAGGGTATCTGCAAGGAACATTTTTTTTTTTGGCCAGTCCTGGGGCTTGAACTCAGGGCCTGAGCACTGTCCCTGGCTTCTTTTTTTGCTCAAGGCTAGCACTCTGCCACTTGAGCCACAGCGCCGCTTCTGGCCGTTTTCTGTATATGTGGTGCTGGGGAATTGAACCCAGGGCTTCATGTATATGAGGCAAGCACTCTTGCCACTAGGCCACATTCCCAGCCCCTTTTCAGGGTATCTGCTCTTACCTCGAGGTCTTTGATACATTTGGAATTGATTCTGGTACAGGGTGATATATAAAGATCTGACTTCAGTTTTCTACACACGTATAGTCAATTCTACCAGATAGGTATGAATATTTTATATACTATACACATGTGTATGTATAAATATAGACTTTAATGAAAATGACTACTGGTATAATAATAACAATGACTGCTTCTGGAACTCTTAAGTCATTTTAATGCATGCCCCCTTTTGGCCAGATGTATTTATAGGATTCTATTTGAGGTATAAATCTGTCCTAATGATCTGATGAGTGTCTGAAGAATCCCAAAGTATCATTTTGATGACCTGCAATTTCTACATATACTCCATCCCCTCTGCCAGAGTACTGAGCTTATTTTTCTGTGTATGTGTGTTATTTTTAGTCTGGATCATTAATGCATGATAAACTAGTTCATGAGTTTTTCAATCATGTAGCATTGAGTCTGGATTAATGCTCATGTTTGTATGTGCCCCAATGCATTTCCTGTAGAACTATTCCCAGGTCTTCTTTACTAGAGCACTACTAATTTGATCTCAAATATGCAAATGTGAGGGATCTCTTTTAGCTACATTACTATCTCCAATTATATATTGTGTTTTTTTTAAGAAAATAAAAAATTAGTAAGAAATTTTAAATTGCCTTTTCTTTCTAAGAGTTTTAATTTTATGTCTGTCTGTCTGTCTGTCTGTATGTATGTATTTTTTGTGCCAGTCCTAGGGCTAGGACTCAGGGCTTGGGTGCTGTTCCTGAGATTTTTTTGCACAAAGTTAGCACTCCACCACTTGAGCCACAGATCTACTTCTGGCTTTTCTTTCCTTTTGCTAGTTAATTGGAGATATGAGTCTCATGGGCTTTCTTGCCTGGGCTGGCTTTTATCTGTGATCTTCAGATGTTAGCCTCCTGAGTAGCTTAGCATCTAAGATTACAAGTGTGAGTCACCAGCACCCAGCCTGTTGGGGTCTCTGGGACCCCTTTTCCCCCTATCTCCCAGGGGAAATGCCCGAATCCAAAACTATGAAAGAGCACTTTGCTTTGTCTCCCTCCTGCAGAAGGCAAAGCGTGCTTTTGTGGATTGCATTTAGCTGAGAAGAGAGTTGCCGAAAACCTCCCCCCCCACCCCGTCCCCTCTCATGTGTCAGAGGTTGGCGCAGAAAGGAAGGCTCTGGGAGACAGTCTGAGGATTGAACTGGTCTCACCCACCCAGGGGGTGGGCAGAAGAATTTATTACGGTGACAAAGGCAGAAGAGGAGGGACTTGGGGTGACTAGCTAATTGGCTGAACTGGGCTGCCCATCAGGTGATGTCATGGAACTTCCTCTGTGGGTGGGGACCACAATCCCCCAAGGGCCAGGCCTCCACCATTAGACACATGGCCGAACCGAGAGAGGCGGGGACCGCTTGCTTCTCTTCCAGTTGAGGCCGGAAGGTGGGAGGGGTTTCCTCCCACACTGCTCCAGGGCTGGGGGAAGGGCAGCGTGAATCCCCAACATCTGCCCCTTTTTGCTTTTTAAATGAGCAGGGGATGCTGTAAACATATAGCACATATGTAGGCATAAGGCAGTCCAAGTCCAGAAAAGTTGGAGTCTTTAGTCTGTTTCCATGCCACTCAAAATAATGCAGGCATCCTCCCTCTTTTGGCAGTGAGGTAGAAGCAGGTTGAAGCTTTGGCATCTCTGGTAGTTCACAGTAGCTGGTAACTTAAACATAAGTGATTAGTAAAACATTTCCTTTTCTTTATAAATATTGAAGCGAAGGTGCTAAACCTTTGCGCTTACTTTTTTCAAAACATTTCTATCATGAAACATTGGGGTTGAGTGTCAAAACCCTCAGCTCCTATTTCCCTCCAATGGGGCTCCCTAACAACAGGGTGAAAGGCAAGGGAGAAACAGTGCAACTCCCTATTTTAGTCCCTGTGCAAAGCCGTGGGCAATGTCATCACGGCAAAAAATTGTGCCATGAGATGCTCAAGAAAGAATCCAGAAAGCAAACAAGGAAAGGAAGCTTGGTTGCCTTCTACCGGCCTCCTGCCGTATGCAGTCAGGCTTTCCATATTCCCATGGAAGGGCAGAAGAAGTCCAACATGGTCCTTGTTTTCCTAGAGAAAGCAACAAGACATTTCTCCAGAGCAAGTGCTCTGGGTTTAGTTTTCCAATCTGGAAAAACACATACAGTGCTCCATCCCACACTGATTTGGGATGATTGAAATTTTTTTGATATTTAATATAAGCATAACTATTCTTAATTAATCTTGGGGGCTACCTATAAGCATAAATATTCTTAATTAATCCTGGGGGCTCCCCCCCTCTTTTTTTTTTTTTTTTTTTTTGGCCAGTCCTGGGCCTTGGACTCAGGGCCTGAGCACTGTCCCTGGCTTCTTCCCGCTCAAGGCTAGCACTCCTCCACTTGAGCCACAGCGCCGCTTCTGGCTGTTTTCTGTATATGTGGTGCTGGGGAATCGAACCTAGGGCCTCGTGTATCCGAGGCAGGCACTCTTGCCACTAGGCTATATCCCCAGCCCGCCCCCCTCTTTTGTTTTTTAAAATTATGGCACCGGCAAGCACCAGGCAGGAAGTATGGGTGGAGTCTCTTCTTCTGTAGCTACTTCCTGCTGAAAGGGGGCAACGTAATCAAGGGCCCCTGGTCAGCCTGGCACTGTCCAGTGTGGCTGGCAAAAGTTCCCATCATTACCACGAGAATGGTCACTAGGGCCAGAGAGTGCTATGGTCTCCTCTGGCTAACTCCTGCATCTTGAGCATACCCAGAAGTTTCCAGGGCTGGGGCCTCCAGGGTTCAGGTCTGTGTTAGGGTGATGGCTGTGAATGGCAAATTCCCAGGTGGTGATCTCAGCAAGAGATTTTATTCTGTCAAAAGAGACTTTTGAAAAGGTCAGGCAAAGTATTGACAAGTTCTCAGAGCTGGTTGGCATGAATGACATAAAATATATCCTGGACATAAGCCAGAAAAGTTCCATTTGGAGCATAAACCCAATTGTAAAATGAACAGGTAAGGAGAAATGACTGAAAGAAGTGTTTAGTGATAGAAAACCGGTTTGGCGTAGGCAGTCAGAGGCAAAATATATATATATACATATATATATATATACATACATACAACTGGCAGAAAAAAAGGAAAATGGACAGGTACTACCTCTCTCGATTTCCCGGCTCTGATCTGTTTTGAAAGGGGGAGACAAGGAAGCTCCGTTTAGGATATGACACCATTCTCCTCTCACTCCATTCCACATTCCCGTCTCCTGGACTGGCTAAGTCCCAGGACTTCCAGCGCTTGTTGCTGGGATGGCATCCTCCCATCCGCATTTATGGGTTTTGAACTCGGGGTCTGAGTACTGTCCCTGAGCACTTCTGTTCGAGGCTAGTGCTCTACCACTTGAGCCACGGTGCTGCTTTCAGAATTATGCTGGTTCTCTTGAGCCAAGCTCTCAATCTGGCTCTTTGCTGGTTAACTGGGAGATTGAGTTTTAGAGAGATTTTTTCTTTCTGCCTGGGCTGGCTTTGAATTGTATCCAGGGAGTCTTAGTCATACAAGCCCCTTTTATCTCCAATTGAGCAACAAGGAAAACAACAGAGATAATCCATTTGTAACTTGTTGAGAGCTGACCAAACCTGCTTGTTAAGGTTTTGCTGTAACACTTAGAAAACATGAGATCTATGTGCCATCAACCTGAATCACACCATTTAATCTTACTGGCAGGAGAAAGAGAACACAGATAAATGACAACCGGGGGCAAAAGGCTAAAGCAGTGTGGAATTTTCAGTTTTAGCAGTGGCTGCGTCTTTCATCCCTAATTGGCAGGTTCCATGCCATGCGATGGAGAGATCTGGGCAAGGCTGCAGTGGCATCTCTGGATAGACTGTCACATCTCGTTTTGAGTTGCCTGCAAAATTTCTATACAGACTGGTTGATATTTGAAATCCCCCCAGCATTTCTGGCTTTTGTAGGCTGATGCCCTTCTGGTTTAAGCAGCGTAAAAGGATTTTCTTAATTACACAATCCACGTGGGTATCTCTGTGGCCACCACCATAACTGTAACGATTTAACCTGGAGTAACTGTTATGATAGGACTATCCAAATCCTCACAAGACTCATAAATTGTTGAAGCAGTTTCCAATGCGAGAGAGAGAGAGAGAGAGAGAGAGAGAGAGAGAGAGAGACCAAGGAATCGTTAGTAGTGAAATCAGGCAGCTTGGGAACAGACAGCTAGCACACGCATTGGACCTGCATCATAGGAAGCAAAATATTTAATGTTGGGTTAGGAAAATTTAGGTTTCTAGTCACATTTGTATGAAACAATTCCAGTTTCTTGAACTTGAGAGTTTATGAGAACACAGGAGAGAAAAATGGGAAGGTAAAATCTTAATTTATGCCAAAGAATTGTCAGGACTAGACATACACTTGACTTTTAACACACTGAATATAAAGAATAACACACTGGTTTTACATCACTGTACTTATATCACATGCTGCATATTTGAACCTTATGGAGTTTCTCTTAGACATATTTGCTTGCACCCAAACATTGAGCTGAAAACCTATTTTGTTCTGCTTTTAGATTTTACCAGACAGACATACAGACACACAGACACACATTTGAACCCTGAGCGCTCTTAAAATTGCTTTTTTGATTGGCCATTTAAGTTTTCTGGAATTCCAGTGGCAAATGGTATTAATTTGCCCATAATAGAACCATGTGGTTGATAAAAAACAAAAAGGAAACCTCTCCTAGTCACCCAATCCCAAGACAAATCTGTGACTCCCAACATGACAATTGTTTTTAAATCACACCAGATAAGAAAACTTTTCCATCCATCAAGAAAAAACTCCTCCAGTTTTTGGTATCTTTGAACTGGTAATTATAGGAAATCCAACCAAATTACTTATTGCTGTATTAAACTCTTTGTTTCCCTTTTTAATATTCCGTTTTAGTTTATAATTTGAGGCTTTTCCTGCCTGTAGCTGCAAGTTTAATAGAGAGAAAAAAAACTGTGCAGGGAAGCACAGCAGGGGGGTTTCTCACAGACGCAGGTGCTAGCCCCGCCCAGCTGCAGTCGCTGGAAGTCTGCCTGTCTCTTGAGTCCCTGCTCATCCTCGCTGGCAGCCTCAGAAACGGAAAGGGAAGGGAGGGGGCCAGCGCGGGGCGAACCACCCCGGGCGCCCGAAGCATGCAATCACCGCTGCCTCCCTGTCCCCAGAGTCAGGAGCTCGCCGCCGCTTGTGAACCCAAGTGGGGTCCCCAGCCCGTGGCCGCGTGGAGCCCAATTGCTCTTGGGGCATGCCCCGCGACCCGTTTGCAGATCCGGACCTGGAAACACCAGGTGGGCAGGGGCTCCCGGGCGACATGGCGGCACCCGCTCCAGGCACCCCAGTTGCTGGCATCGCCGCCATTCCCAGTGCACCTCTGCTGTGTCTTTGCGGGAACTCCCCCCTCCCCCCCCCCCTCCCCGCGCCTGGCGCAAAACCGCCATGGCGGGACAACTCTTTCCATTGCCGCGTCCCAGGACTCGCGAAGCCCCGCAAGCCCATTCCTGTTTCCTCTCTATGCATTTGCCCAATCCTGGTGGGGACCCTCTCCTCTAAACACAATCACTAAACGCAATCTGTGGGGTTGCTGAACTCCGAAATTCCTAGCTGTGCGTTCCCGCCCCACATTGGGCGCCAGATGTTGGGGTCTCTGGGACCCCCTTTTCCCCCTCCCCGGGGAAATGCCCGAATCCCAAACTATGAAAGAGCACTCGGCTTTGTCTCCCTCCTGCAGAAGCCAAAGCGTGCTCAGTAGGAAGTAATGAGGGAGTGAGGGCCACAAGTAAGCTCGGACTGGGTGTGGCCATGAGTATGCCCTCCCTCCTCCCTTACTTGCCAAGGAGGCCAGGTATGCATGGGCATCTCGGAGTAAGCTTCAAGAGCTTCTGAAGTTTTATTCATGTGAGGGGTTTATATAACAGTAATGGAGGCAGGAAGAGGAGGGACTAACTGGGTATTAAAGATTGGCTGATGAATTGTCCATCATGGTGATGTCACGGAACTTCCTGCAGAGGCAGAGATCACAGTCCCCCCAGGACTGCCCCCCCTGGGCTCAGGCCGGCACCATTATGAGACATGTGCTCCAAGACGAGAGGCGGGGCTGGTTTGGGCCGACTTTCTGGTTCCGGACCATGCGGGGGGTGGGGGGGAGGTAGGAGTGGATAATAGCCATGCAGTCCCAGGTCTTAAAGGTATAGCCATCCCTGACATAAACCTGTGCTAATTATTCCATATAAGGGAGACCATAGAGTCCATGTTGCTTTGGATCTGGCTCACTTCACTTAGTATAATTTTTTCCAAGTCCTTCCATTTCCTTACAAATGGGGCAATGTCATTCTTTCTGATAGAGGCATAAAATTCCATTGTGTATATGTACCACATTTTCCTGATCCATTCATCTACTGAGGGGCATCTGGGTTGGTTCCAGATTCTAGCTATGACAAATTGTGCTGCGATGAACATTGTTGTGCTCCTTCTCCTTCTCTTCCCCCTCTTATTCTTCACTCTCCTCTTCCTTCTCCTTAGGGCTTGAACTCAGGGCTTCATGCTTACCCACATGGCTTACTTGCTTGGCTGGTGCTTTACCATTTGGGCCATGTCTACAGCCTAGCTTTTTCCTATTTAATTTGATATAGAGTCTTGAGGACTTTTCTGCGTAGGATAGCTTTGAACCACAATCCTCAGATCTTAATCTTCTTTTTAGCTAATTACAGGCCTTCTAATTCCAAGTTCCTTTAGTGTGAAATTTGCCCAGCAGAGTTATAGGTTGAAATGTGGAGGAGCCACTGGTTATTGGGACTCACGCTTGTAACCCAGCTACTCAGGAGGTGGAGATAGGAGGACTGAGATTCAATGCTAGCCTGGTCAAAAGTGAGGAACCCTATTTGAAGAAAAAAGAACTGAAAAAAACCACCAACAACAAGAACAACAGGGGCTGGGAATATGGCCTAGTGGTAAAGTGCTCGCCTCATATACATGAAGCCATGCGTTCGATTCCTCAGTACCACATATATAGAAAAAGCCGGAAGTGGCACTGTGGCTTAAGTGGTAGAGTGCTAGTCTTGAGCAAAAAGAAGCCAGGGACAGTGCTCAGGCCCTGAGTTCAAGTCCCAAGACTGGCAAAAACCAAAACAAAACAAAAACAACAACAAACTATACCACCTGAAGCAAGCAAGACTCAGGTGATATAGTTCACAGGCCTTGAGTCCAATCCCAAGAACCACAAGAAAATCAAACAAAACAAAACTTTGGAATGAAAGAAAGAACTGAGGAAGTACTCGGGAAGGCTGAGCAATCTGACCTGCTGAGAGGAAAGCTTCACATGGGGAGATAGATGCTGCTGCCTTTGATTGGCCTTGGTCCTCACAGCTCCAAAAAGAAACAGGATCTTGATAAGCTCTATGAGCTGAAGTCCAAAGCTTGGCAGATTATGAACCAGTTTGGCCCCTCAGCCCTAATCAACCTTTCCCAATTTCTCATCCATAAAACCGGAACCAGTCAGCACCCCTCCACAAGGCTCCATGGCCAATAGCACTACTACGGTGGTAAAGATACCAGGCATTCCTGGGACTGGGGGGTGTCTTAGCCCTGAAAACAACCAGGTATTGACCAAGAAAAAGTGACAGGACTTGGTAAGAGAAGTGGATCCTAATGAGCAGCTGGATGAAGATATGGAGATGCTGCTGCAGCTCGCTGATGATTTTATTGAGAGTGTGGTGACCGCAGCCTGACAGCTCGCACTGCATCGCAAGTCAAGGACCCTGGAGGTGAAGGATGTCCAGCTGCATGTACAACGCCAGGGGAACATGTGGATCCCAGGATTTGGCTCTGAAGAAATCCGACCCTACAAAAAAGCTGTACCACAGAAGCTCATAAACAGAGAGTGGCATTGATCCGGAAAACAACCAAGAAATAACAGACAGAAAAGTCAGGAAATGGGCAACAATGTATTTGGAGATAGTTGAGCTGAGACCTCAGCCATCTCATCCTTGGATTAAAAAAAAATGCTTCACAGAGAAGCATATATTTTTTATTAACAGTGCAGCAATATCTATAATGACTGAGATGATCTGCCAAAAGAATAAAGTCCCCTACTCCTCTTCTGGGTTCTTTTCCCTGCCGTCTCAAAGAGGAGCAGTGTATCTTCCAGAGAAGATTTTATCTGTGGCTTATTATATTAGTAATTAAGTATGGAACAAAGCATTTTGGTCTTGTTGGGTAAAACAGTATTAACAAGATTTATAGAGGGTTTTGTTTCCTCATCCATTCCCCCATTCCCTGTACTTTGTAATGTCAGTGTTTATATGAATATAAATTTGATTTGCTTTTCCAGAATAAAGAAGTTATCAATTGAAAAAAAAGAGCTAGAAGTGGAACTGTGGTCCAGTGGTAGAGTACTAGCTTTGAACACAAAAGCTTGGGAACAGCAATTAGTCCCTAAGTTCAAGCCTACTTAAGTACGAGCACCAAACAGCTCCTTCCCCCACAAAACCTAGGTTGAATAGGATTAACTCAAAACTTGGCATAGTACCTAATATAAGTTTAATATGACATGCTCTAAAAGTGTTTTCTGAAAGTGGTGGCTCAAGTAGCACAGCACCAGCCTAGAGCAAAAATGCCAAGCAAGGGTGGGAAGCCCTGACTTCAAGCCCCAATACTGGCGCGTGCGCGCATACACACACTCCCCCACCAAACACATACACAATGCTCACCAAGTAGTGGTGGCTTGTGCCTACAATCTTAGCTACTCAAGAAGCTGAGCTCTGGGGGCTGGGGATATAGCCTAGTGGCAAGAGTGCCTGCCTCAGATACACGAGGCCCTAGGTTCGATTCCCCAGCACCACATATACAGAAAACGGCCAGAAGTGGCTCTGTGGCTCAAGTGGCAGAGTGCTAGCCTTGAGCGGGAAGAAGCCAGTGACAGTGCTCAGGCCCTGAGTCCAAGGCCCAGGACTGGCCAAAAATAAATAAATAAATAAATAAATAAATAAATAAATAATTAAAAAAAAGAAGCTGAGCTCTGAAGATTGCAATTTGAAGCCTGCAGGGGCGGGAAAGTCTGTGAGATTCTTACCTCTATTTAACCAAATAAAATAAAATAAAATAACTCATGGGGTAGACTGCCAGCCTTGAGTGAAAATCCTATGGGACAATGCCCAGGCCTTGAGTTCAAACCCCATTACTGACAGGCGTACACACACACACACACACACACACACACACACACACACACACAGAGACACCCCCCCCCCCCCCCCAAATGCTTTCCTAATTTTGCTGGAAGTAAAATACTGGTGCCCACCAGTATAACCTCTAACTTAAGTGGATGAACTAGCCACTGGATACAGACAGCTATGTGTCCAGAGTTGGCCCTGGGTCCATTTAAATCTTCAGAAGTCACTGAAAATAATTGTCCACTCAGCACTCTTATATCACTCAAATCTTTATATGAGTCTCAGTTAACTTCTGCCAGTGTCTGTGACCATGAGTATCCTGGATTTGCTGAGCTAAACAAATTCATCCATTCCCAATTCTACCTTCTGGACTGAAGGTTCACATAAAGAGCAGGAATGGAAGGAACAACACTTTATCCTATTTGGAGTCACCTTTGCTTTGCTTAAGGATGCTAGAACCTGCTAACTCTCCCATCAGGAAAAAGAACAAGACCAAAGATTAGACATTAGGGCCTGCCTTGAAAAATGGCAGCCACCATACAATGGACAAAGGCCTCATATCTAAAAATACATGCAGAACTAAAAAAAATTAAATTCCTCCAAAACAAAACCTCAAAGAACAGCCCCCTCAATAAGTGGGCTACAGACTTAAAAAGAGACTTCTCTGATGAGGAAATGAGAATGGCCAAGAGACATATGAAAACGTGCTCTACATCACTGGCCATAAAAGAAATGCAAATCAAAACATCATTGAGATTCCACCTCACCCCAGGCAGAATGTCCATTATCAAGAAAACTAACAATAACAAATGTTGGAGGGGATGTGGCCAAAAGGGAACCCTACTTCATTGTTGGTGGGAATGTAAACTGGTTCAGCCACTCTGGAAAGCAATATGGAGATTCCTCAGAAGGCTAAACATAGAGCTCCCCTATGACCCAGTAGCTCCACTTTTGGGCATCTACCCAAAAGACCACAAACAAGAACACACTAAAGCCACCAGCACAACAATGTTCATCGTAGCACAATTTGTCATTGCTAAAATATGGAACCAACCCAGATGCCCCTCAGTAGACGAATGGATCAGGAAAATGTGGTA
Organism: Perognathus longimembris pacificus; assembly: GCF_023159225.1. NCBI lineage: Eukaryota > Metazoa > Chordata > Mammalia > Rodentia > Heteromyidae > Perognathus > Perognathus longimembris. The sequence goes on along the minus strand of NC_063167.1, from coordinate 68,294,858 downwards.
CATCTACACAATGGAATTTTATGCCTCTATCAGAAAGAATGACATTGCCCCATTCATAAGGAAATGGAAGAACTTGGAAAAAATTATACTAAGTAAAGTGAGTCAGACCCAAAGAAATATGAACTCTGTGGTTTCCCTCATAGGGAATAATTAGTACAGGTTCAGGCTAGTCACAGCAGAGGATCACAAGAGCCCAATAGCTTTGCCCTTATGAATGCATAAGATAATGCTAAGTGAAATGAACTCCATGTTATGGAAATGATTGTTATATCACTGTTGTAATTACTTTCAACATGCCATGTGAAACTGTAGCTTCTTTTCTTCATGATCCTCTTATATCCACTTCCTGTGGTTGTACCCACGCTATCACTGTATCTCATCGAAGTACCCTGGATACTGTATATACTGATATTAGAACTAGGGAAGTGAAAGGGAATATCAAAATCGAGATACAAAGGATAAAAAGACAAACGACTCCAAAAGCAATACTTGCAAAACTGTGTGGTGTAAACCAACTGAACAACTCATGGGGGGGAGAGAGAAAGGGGGAAGGGGGATGGGGGAATTAGGTAACAAATAGTACAAGAAATGTACCCATGGCCTAACGTATGAAACTGTAACCCCTCTGTACATCACTTTGACAATAAATAAGTAATTATTGTTTTAAAAAAATAAAAATAAAAATGGAAGCCACATGTTAGTAAACCACACAAATTGAATAATTGAGCCTATAAGCAAGGTCTGCATACACTGAAACGGCTCATCTACCCCTGTGCCCAGGGTTATCCCTACAAATCACCCATGTCAGCTTCTGAGACCCATCTTTCCCAGGCTGCTGTATTTCACCTATTTCCTGATTGTAAAATAAAGGCAATGTTTGATTGCCCTTTTGGGAAAAGTCCTTGGTTGCCTGTTGCCTCCTAGAAATGAGAAAAACAGGTAAAGTAGAAATCAGGGAGTGGGGGGAGGGAGTTGGTTAATGGGGTTAGGGGGATCCAAAAACATCAACATCAGTTTTGAAACAGCCTGGATCATGGCCAATGGGTCCAAATTGACAGTGTGAACTACAATCGAGGGGCACAGTGGTAAAGTTGTCAGCTTAATGCAAAAGAGCAGTGCTTTGAGAGCCAGATTTGGGAACAGATTTTGTGAAAAATCCAGGATTATGCTGCCTCTCAGGACTTGGTTCTAATTTTGGTTTTGGGCTGTCCTCAATGCTTCCACCTCTCATGCATTCAAATTCTATTTGGGGGCTTATTGTGGAGGAAGCCAGCGAATGAGACATCCAGAGAGGGAAGGTCCAAATACGTACATACATAAACACACACACACACACACACACACATACATATGCATATATGTATATATATATATATATATATATATATACATTTTTTTGAACTCAAAGTTACCTGAGTTTTATAAGCATGTTTATTGTCACTCCTAGTCACTGACAAGAGTTCAGCAGTGTGCTCAGCTCTACCTACTGGGAGCAGATTGCTCACTGATGGTTAGTTTGCTTTTCTCACTTGTGAATGTAAATCTCTGTATCACTTTTATTCCTCAGATCTTTATGCAGATCTCAGGTAACCTCCCGGCTAGGGTCTCTGACCATGGAGTATCCTGGATTTGCTGAGCTAAACAAATTCATTCATTCTCAATTCCACCTTCCGGATCGAAGGTTCACATAAAGAGCAGGAAGGGAAGGAACAGCACTTTATCCTATTTGGGATCACCGTTGCTTAAAGGATGCTAGTCCCTGCTAACTCTTCCATCTTCTCCCTCCTGAGGCTCTACTCTGATCCCTCGTGCCTTCCCAGGATTCCCAGGGCCAGTGTGAAGATGAAAGAAGGTCACACAAATGTAAGAAGTGGCAGTGTTCTGACACTCACTGGCCCTGGTAAGTAGGAGGGAGCTGTGAGGCCAGCATATTCTCCTTGCTCTGTTGACTTCTCTTTCACGCTTGTGCTGAGTCCTTTATGACTGTGCTGGGCAACCCAGTTACTCAGCTGGTATTCTTAGAGCCTCCTTTGCTGCCAAGGGGCCTGAGACCCTTAGGAGGGAGGCCAGAAGCAGAGGTAAGCATGAAGAATGTCACATGACAGGTTTGCTTTTATCCTCACCTGCTCCTGGAGATGAGTGAGTCCTTCAGGGTAGACTGATTCATCCCATGCTTCTAGATGTTCTGGTTTCTTCAGTATGCAGGCATACACTGCATATGCCTGCATATGCCTGGCTCCCCTGCCCGTCATTGCAATGTCTGATGGTCCTCATTCTACCTAGTGTCAAAGAAAACCTTACATCCTCATAGGCATGAACATGTGGTCTAATTATAGCCATTGTCTTGAGATGGATGGAATTCTCAGAGAGTCTTAGGATTCTCTGAGTTACTCTAACAAGGCACATTGAAGATAGGTATGTTCTGAGGAGCTCAAGTGAAATGCGTTTTCTCTCTCTACTTGCCAAATTATTGTCAAATACCTATTTTTTAATTCCAAAATTCATCCTCTGCAAGGGCCTTGGGATTCCTTTTCTGATTAGGATGTAATCTGAACATTTAGTCTAGCCTCCCCGCCCCCCCCCCCCCCGCCTCCTTCTGATGATACTTAAAAAGCACTTTGCCTTGGAACTGGAGTTGTAGCAAGGTAATAGGGCTAGACTTGGCTTTCCCTACTAAATTTTTCCAGGTAGGGGTTTTAGATATCCATTTAAAAATATGTGGGTGTGGACAAGCATCAGAGGCTCACCTGTAATTCTAGCTACTCAGGAGGATGAGATCTAGGGATATCTAGCTTTTTGATGATTAATTGGAGGTAAGAATCTCATGATCTTTCCTGTTCTTGCTGGCTTCGAACCATGATCCTCAATCTCCTAAGCAGCTAGGATTATAGGTATAAGCCACCAGTGCCTGGCATAGAAAGGAAGATTTTTAAAGACAGCCTTGGATGAAGCATTGGAGGATGGGATGGATTAAAGTGGAAGGCCTGAGGCCAGGCAGGGTTGGGAAGCTATTCTGCAGTCCAAGGGAGGATAAGGGCCTGATGGAAGTCAATATACCTGAAAATGGAGAGAAAAATCTTGGCTTGAAAGGCCTCTAGAAAATAGAAAGGCTTCCATTCTCCTGTTGATTTCATAGTACTAAGCACATTTTCCCATACATTGTTTTAGAGATATAAACCTCCATACTGATCATTTACTCTGCCAACCTTAACCTAAATCAGTGCATAAGCACCTGTGTTTGACAAAGCCTGGTGGACACAGATCTGGTTTGCCTTAAATGTGTCCCAAAAACATGAGTAATCACTGCAGTGTACAAAACAAAACCACCCCCGGCTCACACGTGTTTCTACAATTCCTGAAGATTCAGGAAGAAGATGAAAACAGCTCTCAGTGTTGGGTTTTAAGAAAATGTCAGATCTAAAACATTCAACCATATTCTCCCTCTGACTCAACATGCTTGTAATTTTCAGTGAGGCACCTTTAGAAATCATATCATCCTTTTGGCTGAGACATCTCTGTTGACTAAAGATTGTTGTGTAAGATTGGATCCAAATAGTCTAGGATTTGTAATAATGGTATGACCTTAGGCAAATTATTTAATTTCTTAGCTTATTTGTTTATAAAATAAAAGTGTGCATATCATTGTACAAGGAAGTAAGAATTCTAGACTATATTATAGATAGATAGATATCCTTAATGCTGACACAACATACACACACACACACACACCTGTGTACTCTCAAAACCAAATAAAATTCACAATGAAATATCATTAGAATAATTATTGGCAGGAAGATGACACATATCTTAAGTACTGATGAGGATGTGGGAAAAAAACTTGCATATTCTTGATGGAAATGTAAATTAATATAGCCAAATGCAAAATAATATGGAGGGTCTTCACAACATTAGAAATAGAATTTTCCTTATTATGCAGTAATCTCACTATTGGGTGTATATACAAAGAAAATGAAGCCAGTATACCTAGAAGCTATCTTCACTCTTATTTCAACTATTCATGAGTGTCAAGATATGTTCATGACTTAAGGTATATTGGAACATTATTTAGATTTTGAAAGGTAAGAAATTAAATTTTGATAACAAGAGAGAACCTGAAGTACAGAATGCTAAATTAAATAAGCCAGACACAGAAAGGCAAATAAATATCAGGTTATCTCCTTTATTGTGAAATTTGAAATAGTGAAAAATCTTAGAAACAGCAAGTAGAAAGATGATTGCTACAAACTGGGGAGAAGAAGATTTAGGGGGATGGAGGTCAGAGGTACAGAATTTCATTCTTGCAAGATAATTAAGTTTTGGAGATTAATTCATAGCAAGATGACTACAGCAGTTTCTTATATGCAGGAGATAAGTTCCAAGATGCTGTATGTTTGCCTAAAACTGCAGATAGCTATGAATTCTATGTATATTACATTTCATAACCTTTCTCCTACATATTCACATTTGTGTTTAGTTTAAGTTATAAGTTGGACCCAGAAATTAAGGAGTTCACAACACAATAGAACAATTGTAATAATAAACTATAATGACAGTTCTTCCTCTGCCCTTCTTTTTTTTCCCGTGTCCCAGTGGCATTTGAGGATAGAAGCAACAAAGGAGAAGTCACCAATGCCAAAGACATGACACTAAGAGGGCTTGAGCCCTTTCCTCTGTCTCCATGCTTAACTGAAGACAGGCCTACTCATCTGTACCCACCAAGAAATGGAGGGCTACATAGCATTATTTTTTGTTGGTTGTGGGGCTTGAAATCTAGGCCTGGGCGCTGTCCCTGAGCTATTCAGCTCAAGGCTAGTGCTCTACCAGTTTGCGACACAGTGCCACTTCTGGTTTTAAGGTAGTTAATTGGAGATAAGAGTCTTATGGACCTTCCTGCCCTGGCTGGCTTTGAACTACAATCCTCAGATCTCAGTCTCCTGAGTGGGATTACAGGCGCGAGCCCCCAGTGTGCAGCCACTTATTACTTTTGACCTGCTGTTGACCTTGTGTAGCTTAAACTATGGACTGGAATAGAGGGAGACCATGGAAGTTACTATTATTACTGATCACTGATGAGTTAATACTGAAAGTCCTACTGGAAGGTGAAACCTGATTGGAGTAAGTGAGTAACTAGGGGCAAAATGTATCTGTGACTTAACACAATGGAAGTATATTTTTTCACATTGCAATTAGATATGACTTAGTGCCTCTCTACTATTTGTAGCTATGCTATCTGACAATGAGTCCTTCAAGCACCCAGAAGAAGGGAAGAAAGACACTGAGGAGGCATGAGTTCTTATCCACCTTGGTCTGAAAGTGACCTATTCAACGTCCATTGACATTTCCTTAAGGTCCCATGATCCTAAATCTACTGCATCTAGCCCAACCTGGACAAGGTAGAGGAACTATAACCCTATTTTCACATACTGGCTAACACCACTGAGCTAATTAGGAACTTAATTTGAATTAGAAATCGAATCTCCAGATTTCTGGTTACTTTTTATTTTGTTGTTTTGTTTTCGAATTTCTGTTCTGAACTTTACTGTCTGAGCTTCCTGTTCAGATAAGATACTTGTGTTTAGGGATCAACCCAGGGTATTTTGGACTGTACTGTGGCTTCCTAATTTTGTTTTTGCTTTGTGTTTTGTGCTGGTCCGAGGATTTGAACTCAGGGCATGGGTGCTATCCTTGAGCTTTTTTTTTTTTTTTTTTGCTCAAGGCTAGCACCCTACCATTTGAGCAATAGCTCCACTTCTGGCTCTTTTTCAGTGATTACTTGGAGATCAGAGTCTCACAAATCTCAGCTTCCTGAATGACAAAACAATTGGAAATAGCAATTATTTGTGTCTTGCAGGAGATAGAAAGTGCAGTTTATGTGTACATGAGCCTTCGGGTTCAAACCTTTTGGGTTCAACACACTCTGAGTTCAAAGTTAAGCCATTATGCAGTTGACTTATCTATAGAGCAGGTTTTGGCATCTTCCTCATACAGTTTTCAAGGGAGAAAACTATACTCCATGTTTAGCATGTCTGGCCTCTCCTAAGTACAGTATAACTGATAGCTATTATCAATGTGATCAAGGGAAGACACAGATAAATGAAGTCATGGTTCTTGACCTTGGATTCTTAGATGGATGTGTATCCTCAGATCTCAGATCTCACTCTGCCTCTAAGTAGCTAAGATTATAGGTGAGAGCCACCGGTGACCAGCCAATTGAGCTTTCATATATGTCTGTCCATAGATTGGATCAAGAGCCCCAGTGGAGAAGTCATAAACATCCAGAAGAGCAGGACTTCATTATAAAGGAAGGTACTGGTGGGAAGGCAGAAGAAGAGCACAAGCCTAAACTTCATGCTGGATTGTTTAGGGTCCACAGACTGCAGGCCCAATATCATGGCTATTATAGCTTGAAATGTTCTCCTGAATGGCTCATGTATTGAAAGCTTGGATCCTAGACAGTGGTGCAGGGAGAGGTAATTGGTTCATAAGGGCACTAACTTGATTAATGAGTTAATCCACTAATGAATTCACTCTGAATAGGCTTTGAGGAGGCAGAACTTACTTGGAGGGAGTAGGTAACTGAGGGCATGCCTTTGAAGAACATATCTTATCCCTGATGGTTTTTTGACTGTCTTTCTGCTTTCTGGATCCCGGAAGGTATGCAGCTTCCCTTCAGCATGCCCTTTGGCCATGATGTTCTGCCTCTCTACAGGCACTGAATCAATAGAGCCAATGACCATAGACTTAAACCTCTGAAACGATGGGCCAAAAATAAATCATTCTTCCTTTAAGTTGTTTTTTCAGCTGTTTTGACACAGGAACAAAAAGTGAACTAGCACACTGGCTGTTACTCAAATCTGTATTTGTTAAATATTTGCTCATTCATTTTTTAAAAAATTTCTTTGTGCCAGTATTGACTTGTGCTTGAACTCAAGGTCTCTGTGCTCTTGCTTGGCTTTTTTTTCTGAAGGCTGGTGCTCTACCTCTTGAGCCACAGCTCCTCTTTGAGCTTTTTGGTAGTTGATTGGAGATAAGAGTCTCATGGATTTTTCTGTCTGTCTGGCTTTATATTGTGAACCTCAGATCTCAGCTTCCTGAGTAGATATGGTTACAAGTGTGAGCCACCAGCACTCAACTGCTCATCACTTATTTCAGGAAGATGAATGGTCCATGGAGAAAGGCTGAGAGTGAAGGCAGCCGGTGGCACGTAGCACATGTTCTCTGTTGTCTGAAACAATTTAGCTCTGACCTAAATGGGTCCATCTGTCTTGCAGAGAACAAAACTGTGCAGTTTTATGGACTCACCCTTTAGATGGCAGGTACTAAGTCTTCAATCCCCAGGAAATTGATAACACAACCATCTAGAAATATAATTTTCTCTATTTTATTGCCTTCTTTAAGATGTTTTGGTGCCCACTTCCATTAGGCATCTCAAGCGTGCTGTCTCTGTGGATGAGCTCGGGATACTGACAAGCATTGATACAATGGGCTGGAACCATGCACCCATTGTCTTCTTCCATTTAGGAATCTTCTGTTCTGTCTCTCCAACTTGATGAGAATAGCTACAGAGAGAGGATTCCTTAACATGCTTGATTTCTCCTTCTAAATTGTGCTCATCTAAATTGTGCTCATTTGAGGTGGTGCAATTACAGTTTCTGCAAGGCTTGATGATACCCTATTTTCAGCTAGACAGCCAGGAAATGAAATACAGGAACTTGCAATGACAAGATTTCATGTGAGAAATGTTTATGCAAAAAGAGAAACTAAGCTGGGTGCTGGTGGCTCATGCCTATAATCCTAGCTACTTGGGAGGCTGAGATCTGAGCATCATGGTTCAAAGGCAGCCCTGGCAGGAAAGTCATGAGACAATTGTCTCCAATTAACCACCAGAAAACCAAAAGTGGTACTGTGGCTCAAAGAGCTCTAGCCTTGAGCAAGAGGTCAGGGACAGCACCCAGGCTCTGAGTTCAAGCAAGGTGGAAAGCAAGAGCGAGAAGCTAACTGGATGCCAGTGGCTCACACTTGTAATTCTAGCTACTTGGGCAGCTAAGATCTGAGAATCATAGTTTGAAGCCAGCCCAAACCGGAAAGTCCATGAGACTCTTATCTCCAATTGACAAAGAAAAAGCCAAGAAGTAGAGCTATGGCTCATGTGGTAGTGTGTCAGCCTTGAGTGGAAAAAAATGCTAAAGGTCAGTGTCCAGGCCCTAGTTCAAGCTCCAGGATCAGCACAAAAAGAAAGGTAAGCAAACAACAAACACCTAAGAACAACAACAACAAAAAAATCCCAAATGACAGAAACATTACTTTTACAATACAATTGAGAGAGAGAGAGTGAGAGAGAGAGAGAGAGAGAGAGAGAGAGAGAGAGAGAGAGAGAGAGAGAGAGAGAGAGAGAAGCTAGTGCAGTCTGGAGAATTTTGACTTTGTCTTCCTTTAACTCATTTAAACTTCCCTGTTCAGCAATGCACTGTCACAATTTTTATACAGTTTTTTTTCTCTTGGATACTGGGAGAGAAAACAAGACTAACTTCCACCCCCAATATTGTCTTTTATTTGCGTGTATCAGAGAATGCTAAACAAGAATATGAGCATTTAAGTAATTTTTTTTCTAGTATGGGCTTTACAGTGGGGATTTGGTTTGCTCAAGAAAAGAAAATGAGCAACTTGCTTTTTATCTCACACAGCTGTGAGAAAATAAGCGGACCACAGTTTACAAAATGATTGAGAACATTTGTTTCTCAGCGCTTGAAGCTGCTGGTGCCAATGCAAAGCAAAATGGCCTTTTATACAGTACTTTTCCAAGCCTTCCCTTTCCTTAAGAGGCCCTTAGTAGAACATATAAATGTTTTAGATGCACTTATTTGATTTATTCATGGAGAACTGAATTTTTAGAGTTAGATCAGGAAAAAAGAAGTGGTAAAGTAGGCTGTTACAGAATAGAGCACCTATGCTATCACAGGACAGAACCAATTCCCATAAACAGACTAAGTTTTAAATTTCCTGATTCATCTAATTTATTGGCTAATTAATTCTCTTCTCCATTTAAAAACGTTAATTGAATTTTTGTAATGTATTCTATTATTTCTTTACTTTGATTCATAGCATGCTGGTAGTTCATGCCTATAATCCTAGCTACATAGGGGGCTGAGATCTGAGGACTGAGGCTACAAGTCATCCTGAACAGGAAAGTCCATGAGACTCTTGACTCTAATTAACCAACAAAAAAAACAGAAGTGGAGATGTGGTTCAAGTGGTAGAGTGCCAGCCTTGAGCAAAAAAAGCTAAGGGATAGCACCTAGGCTCTGAGTCCCAGCTCCAGTACCATCTCACACACACACAGACACACACAGAGACACACACACACACACACACACACACACAGAAAAAAGAGAAGGAATTTGTTTCTTTCTGCTGTTGGAGATTGAATTTAAGGCCTTAAACATGCTAGGCCAGTGCTTCTCTACCACTGAGATTTTTTTAAACCATTAAACAACACATTCTCATATTCTCTTCTCCATTTTTACACTTTCCCCTTATTATCTATTGAAAAATTATAGGCAGTTTGTGGAAGAATATATCTGAGGCATTTGAGGTGTATCTGTGTATACACCATGTGCACATTCATGAGGGTGACAGAGTGTGGGGGGAGGCGTACTTCCTTCCTTCCTTGTAATTACTTTTCACATTGCAGCTCTAACCTCTAGCCACTTCTTTCCAGGATCTATTTCTTCTCTTTAGTCTATGGACCATATTCTGGACCCTGATTCTTGTGACTAGGGAAAATTTTTCCCCCTTCCCTATTTTCACCCTCATATGGAAGGTCTGACTATTGTTTATTCTTTTAGCCCATTTCCTTACTGATCTCTGAACAGAGAATGAGGACCACAGTTGCAGATTCCAGCTTTCGCTGGCTTAGGAGAGAGATTTTCTCTGATCTTTTGGTTTAACTCACTTCACCGAGTGGAGATATCTTATTTAGTACAACTCTTCTGGATTACTCCTCTCAAGAGAGGCAAGAGACTTCCTGCTTACATCCTTTTGCCTCTCTTTCCTTGTGCCCAAGGTGGCACAGAGGCCTGCATTTCTGATTTATTGGACTCAGTAGGCTTCCCTTGTAATCAATTCAAAGAAATACTTTCCTCGTGATCGGGGTGTGCATTGATAGAAGTCATGGTGGGAGGTAGGCTGGAGGAATACGTACCCTCAGTTCAGACCCTGGGAGTCCATTCCTTGGACTCACAATCAGAGGGGTCAGCCGTCTTGTATTTTGGGAAAAGGAGACTGCCAACCATGGAACAGAGACAGACTCCAAACATCTCAACAGTCCCACCTCTTGGTGCCTGGCCCATTTCTCCTCTGCCACTCACAGGAGCCTCTGCAGTCTCTGCCCATTTATTTGGCTTCTCACATCTTAGTTTGGAGGAGTTCTGTTGCCACTGAGAGAGGAGCTGATGAACTTTCTGCTCTGCTCTGCTGACTTTCAGGTCATATTAGTCTCTTTGAAGCTGAATAGAATCTCCCAACATGAAGAAGTTTGGGAGTTCAGCATCAGAGCTAGTAGACATCATAAACTCCTGGAAACTGCTCTTACCATTCAGGTATTCCGAACAATATCAGTAAGCCTCAAACATCATCAGAAGCTTTTGTTTTTTGAACGTGTACCTGCTGATTCACTTATTGAAGAAAGCTACCAGAGCACAAACATAAATCGCACCCCATGTTAGTCATTCCTGGATGAGGGAGAGGGAATTGTAATATTGTTGGCAGTTTCTCTCTTCTGCTCATGTCTCAGGAGCCCATTGCTCTGGCCCAGAGAACATGAGCTCATGAGCTCATTGCTTAATTGGGTTAGAAATTAATTGAATGCTTTTTTTTCTTCTAGAGGGGAAAAAGGAGCCGCCCTATCCAAAGACTAGCAATTAAAATTGCAAGGAGATACTTGGCAGCAGTGCCAACAGCGAGGCACATGCTAAGTAGAGAAAAGCAAAAGCTATACCTCCAGCATGAGCCTGAAAGTTGGTGGAAAGGCAAATTGTGTGTGGGGGGGGGCGGGTTTATAATAGTTTAGATAAACCCACACATGTGAGAGAGAAGGAGGCTAAATTGTGCTGTTGTATGTGTATTCATTCTTCCAGGAAGATCATAGTTACCTCTGGATGAAATATTTAATTGAAATGATTCTAAAGTGTTTTCCAGATCTTAATTCCATGATATGAAACTCAGATGGAACCTCACCAGCTGCTAGAGTGACCTATGTCATCTCCTCCTAATGTCCTTGTTGTTTCTGGGAGTTTCCCCAGTGGGTGTCTCATGGGTGTCTCTATTCCAGTCTGCCAGGCAGAGCCTCTGTGAGGTTCCTGCTTCTTGCCTTTGCCTGGTGCTTAAGAGATTCTCAGAGAAGTATCCCTACTGACACTACTCACTCCAAATGTCAGCATCCACCCAGATGCACCAACCCCTAAGGCTCCCAAGTTTCTAGGCAAAGGTGAGAATAATGTGGTACTCAGAATTTCAAAACTCACCCACATCTTCATCTTTCCAAATACAAATATTCAGACCCAGATCATGGGGCCACCTGAGAAACCCAATCAACAAATTCTTATCGAGTGCCAGAAGCTAGCATGCAGTCATGAGCACCTACCCTTTGACCTTACTTCTGTGCTCCTTCCTACCTTCTATTCCTCATTCCCATCTCTCATGACAAGGATCTCTTGTTACAAAACAAAATTTCCCATGGATATTGATAAATGAAAAATATCTTAGGAGAAAGGGCATTGGGGAGCTATCCATACCAGCGTTGTAGGGAAAAGGGTTGGCCAGCCAAAGACAACCCTGATATGTCTAAAACATTCACATACCTAAATTGTGTAGATAATCTCATTCTATGCATTCAGTCAGGCATTAACTTAATTTACCTGACAGTGTTAATATATGATAGGAGAAAGGAAGTTGGAAACCTAGTTTAATTATACTGACCTGAAAGAAGATGATGGAAATTAAGATGTGACAAATGCAAATGACCTGAAAAAAAGTGGCTAATAAATTGATTCCAGTGGGGCACTCATGGTTTACGCCTTTGTAATCCTAGCTACTCAGAAACTGACATCTGAGAATCCCGGTTTAAAGCCAGCCCAAGCCCAGGCAGAAAAGTCTGTGAGACTCTTACCTGCAATTAACTAGAAAAAAATGTTGGGAGTACACTGTGGCTCAAGTGATAGAGCTTCAGCCTTGAATGAAACTCAGTGCCCAGGCTCTCAATTCAAGCTTCAGTGCCAACACACACACACACACACACACACACACACACACACACGCACACACACACGTTCTCATAGAGAAGCTGTGATGTTTAACCCCTAAAGATGATAAGAAAACAAGCCATGCAGATGTTTGAAGGGAGAATATTTTGCAGCCTTGGAGAAAAGCAAAACCAAAGACAGGAGGTAGAAAAGTGCCCAGAACATCCCAGGAGCAGAGGGAAAAAGAGAATGCAGCCAGATCTTAAAGGATCTTGTGGATCTTAAAGGGTCATATGTGGGGTGTATGGGGGGCATGTGTGTGTGTGTGTGTGTGTGTGTGTGTGTGTGTTGGTACTGTGCTGGTACTTCCTTGACTTTTTGCTTACATGCCTACTCTCTACCATGTGAGCCATGCCTCCACTTGTGGCCTTTCGCTGGTTAATTGGAGATAAGCATTTTGAGAAACTGCGTGGACAAATGCTCAGATCTCAGCCTCCTGGTTAGCTAGGATGATAAGTGTGATCAGGTGGTCTTGTGGATTTTTGAAAGGACTTTGGCATTTACTTCAAGTGAGATGGGGAGTGGTTGGAGGGCTTGGGGTAGAACAGCAACGTGGCCTGACTTGTTTTAAAGGGCTGATTTTGGTAAGTGGGGAAAAGACTGAAAAGCAAAAGAATGGGAGGCAGGGAGAGTATGGAAAAACTTGAGGTGAGAGGTGGAGGCGCCACTGGGACCAAAGCAGAGGAAGTGGAGGAGGCAGGAGGAGCTTGTAATATTCTTTCACAATTCAGAATACCAATTTCAATGAGCAGTGATCAAAATGCACTGTATTGATAAATTAATATGTTGAATTGAAAACTCCTTTTTACAACTTATTTAAAATAATTTTTAAAACTTTAAAAATAAAAATTTGAACATATGAAAAAATACTAGCTTCATTGTGTCATATCATATATGCTATCTAAGGTTTTGTGTTTTTGATGAGGGAATGAGTTAATATAAAGTGCAAAGATAACCCCTGGAATATGATCAGCATTTGGTTAGTGCTAGTTATAGCTTATTGCCCATATGTTCTATGTAACTATCAGAAGTGATACGCTGCAGCTAATAAAGCACTGTGTCTATATACATAATTAGTTAACATGAAAATAAAGATCAGAAATCATGTATAGTAGACATGATTATAATTGAACCAGAAATCAGATTATTATAATTAAGCCCCAGTTTGATTTCTGTGCTTCCTGAAAACCAAGACAAAAAAAAGAAAAGAAATCCCATAATTTATAAGGTTCTGTAGGCATATTTCCATTGATTTTTAGTAAAAAGGACTCTGATTACAAACATATAATGTCCTCAGCAGGAGTTCAGCAGGTAAGACAGCAGAATCCTTTATTGGGTTATTTCTTTTATTGATTCACCATAGAATTATTAAACGATAACTCAGGCAAGCCATTAGACAACAGGGTACAGTGTGTTCCAGAAGACTGAGGAACTGAGTTTGAGTCTCACTTATTCTTTCTGAGCTTATAAATAATTTTAAAGCTATCTTTATTAGCATATGTTAATTGTACAGCATAATGGGTTTCATTATATCATTTCATACCAATATAAGCCTTTGGAGATTCAGTGTCAACATCTGTAGATTAGAATCTATTTTAAATTCTTCTTTATGTACCTTGAAAAACTACTCTGAGAAACTAACAGGATGATACTCTTAAAAGTTTATTAGAGAGCTGGGAAGGTGGCTTAGCGGTAGAGTGTTTGCCTTGCATGCCTGAAGCCCTGGGTTCAATTCCTTAGTACCGCATAAACAGAAAAAGCTGAAAGTGGCACCATGGCTTACATCGTAGAGTGCTAGCCTTGAACAAAAAGAAGCCAGGGACAGTGCTCAGGCCCTGGGTCATATGCCCCAGAACTCACATTAAAGTTTATTATAAATTGTAAAGCATAATGTATAATTCATTTTTAAAATTTATTCCAGTACTATGGCTTGAACTTGGGGCTTCCATTTGCTCCACTTGCTTGCTCATGGCTGGTGTTCTACCACTTGAGACATGCCTCCAATCTGGTATTTTGCTGGTTAAGTGGAGATGGAGTCTTATAGACTTCTGCTCAGATTGTTTTCAAACCATGATCCTCTAGGTCTCAGTCTCCTGAATAGACAGGATTACAAGTGTAAGCTACCAGTGCCTGCTTACAATTCTTATATTACTTAAATATGGGCCTGAATGAACTTAACCTAAGTTCATAACATCTTAGGCAAGCCCAACATGAAAGAAGGATGTTGCATTCACTTTTTCAATCAACATATTGCAGGGTCCTCTGTGTCATTGATATGGAAGGGGAATAAAAGAAGCCAAAACTGACAGGTGTTGGTGGGACATCTCTGTAAGCCTAGCTACTCAGAAAGCTGACACTGAAGATCAAAGTTCGAAGACAACTCCAGACCAACAAATCTAAGACCCCTATCTTGAGAAAAAAGCCAAAAATAGAGGTGTGGCTCCAGTGGTAGAGCTCCAGTCGTAGTTGAAAAAGCAAAGTGAGAGCATAAGACTCTGAGTTCCAGCCCAGTACTGGCACACATACGTACATACACATACAGACTCTATGAGCAAAAAAATCCAGGTGCACCATCAAGAAACTTGGATTCTTCTTAGATAAGTCACATTTACTAAAGTTAGGTAAAGGTGATGGGTATGGAACTTACAGAAGGGTAAGCAGGTAAGAATAAATCTGGGGAAACGAGTTGTGAACGTGCTCCTTGGCTGCCTTTGTTGAATAACACTTCCCACCTGTACCTTTGCCTGGAGTCTATTTCATGCATATATTCATTATTTCAACCAACATTTACAAGGCTGCTCCCACATGCTTCAGTGTGAGCAGTCAACTGAATAGCTATCCGTCTGTTATTAAATGGATGCCCTCCCATCTCCTACCCTGCCATCTTGTGACCAGCAGTAGGCTGAGTGGGACATTTACCTAGGAAATGTAAAGAGCAAGCCAAATGGTGGTCCTAATTCTGCCCAAATTGGAAAATCCAGGCTTCTTTTCCTCTGCCTCCTTTCATCCATGTGTTATTCAATGAGAGTCACTACTTAAGCAACAGTATATTTCCTCACTGTGTTAAAGGTTAAAAAACAAAGATCAAGGTGTTGGCAGAGTTGGTTTCTCCATTTGGATTAAAGATAGCCACTTCACACTGTGTCCTCATGGACTTTCTTTCTGTCCAGTCTCCTACCCGAACCTTTACTCAAGGCTGGCACTCTATTCCCTGAGTCATGCTTCCAGTCTGGCATTTTGCTGGTTAACTGGAGATAAGAGTCTTACAAACTTTTCTACCTGGACTGGCTTTGAACCTTGATCCCAGATCTCAGCCTGCTGAGTAGCTAGGATTAAAGGCATGAGCCACTATCTCCTAGCTTCTTTTACTTTATAAGGACATCAGTCAGATACAATTAGAGGCCACTTCAATGGCCTCATTCTAACTTAAAGGTTTTATCTCCAAATAGTCACATTTTAAGGTGTTGGGGGTTCAAGCTTCAACATATGAACTTGGAGGTCACATAGTTCAGTCATTACAACCTACTTCTTACACCAATCAGCCTGTTCTACCATCACCCCACAAACAGCCCTAGGGTTTGTGCAGCTTGGGATATCCTTCTCTCCCTATCAAATTC
This sequence comes from Perognathus longimembris pacificus, assembly GCF_023159225.1. Lineage (NCBI taxonomy): Eukaryota > Metazoa > Chordata > Mammalia > Rodentia > Heteromyidae > Perognathus > Perognathus longimembris. Next base: position 68,278,942 of record NC_063167.1, on the reverse strand, counting down.
ACAAACCATTTCCTCCTACAAGTTCTGTCCGATCTGCCCAGGATCTGTGTGAAGTCCTTCTTTGTTCCAGCTTTAACAGTCATCACTCACAGCAAGAATCAAAGTCCCTTAGATTACACAGGTGAATGGTTTATTTTTGTAGTTAGATTGCAAGCCACTGGCAGGCAATATTTAAATATCAAATGTTCTCATGTTTCCTTTCTATAATTCCTACATACAAGTAGGCACTATAATGTATATATGGGTATATATATATATATAATATTGCATATACATAGCATCTGATTAAGATGAAATCTTATGTCTCAAAGATTCCCATTGGCAACTAAGGCAAGTATATAAATAAGATGAGCATCGTTAAATATGTATGCTTATTTCCAAAAATGTTTTCTTGAGGACATTTCTTATTATTCATTGAGACCTTGCTTACATATAATTCTCGCTGACTGGTAGAAATGCCTTCTTTACCCGATAGGTTAATATGCTATAATCTACTAGCATAACAATTGAGGTCCAAGTGATGTGTTGGGTTATAATTTTTACCATCTGCTATTGTAGAGGTTTCTTTTTAAATTCCAGTTGACCAACTGTTCAAGTTGATAACCCCAGTTGATATTCACCTTAAGTATTTATATAGATCTGACTTTCAATCCTGACCTCTGCTCTTTCTTGAGGCTGAATGTAGACTGATGGGGTGAGCTGTGCTTGCACAAATGGGGATTTTGTGAAATCCAGCACCCAACGAAAAACTGTCCACCCCCAGTCCTTGTTAGAGAATAATGGAAAGCCCTAGCTGCCCTGGCTGCGTACGTGCTCTCAGCCATCTGGCGGCTGGTTGGTTTAGGGGTGGTTTTGCTAGAGCAGGTCAGAGTGGTGATGAAGAGCCACAGCCTGGAGTCAGCCTGCTGAGGTGGAAGGCTTAGCTCTGCCACTTACCAGCCTGAGAGTAGGACTTCACTTGTCTGTAACATGGGGTTAATCATCACACCTTTCTCACAGCTCTGCTATAAGGATTCTATGAGTGACTGGGGAAAAAACAAAAAACAAACCTTAGAATGGATCCTGAAATACATTAGGCATTTATTAAGGGTTATGCATAAGTATTTTCTGTGCCTTTTTAATAAACTGTCAGCCACTCCTGCTCATGACTTACAAAGAATCAGCCTCTGCCCTTATTATGCCTCCTACCAAATCCTTCGAGGTGGTTTTCCTTTGCTGAGTAAAGGAGTTTTATTTTGTTTTTCAAGGCAAAATACTTCTTTCTAAAGCAATGAGATTCTGGTGCTGGTAGCTCATACTTACTATCCTAGCTACTTAGGAGGCTGAGATCTGAGGATCACGGTTTGAGACCAGCTAGGTAGAAAAGTCCATGAGATTCTTATCTCCAATTAACCAACAAAATACTGGAAGTAGACATATGGGTCAAGTGGTAGAGTGCCAGGAAAAAGCTAAGTGAGAGCTCAAGGGCCTGTGTTTAAACCCCAGTACCAGCAACAAAAAAGAAAAAGAAAAAAGAAAGCAGTGAGAAACATTGTAACCTGGGTCAGCCATTCCCAGACTCCTTTATCATTCTCTTGACTGCTATTCTGGTGGTATAAGCCACTCTTATCCTCAGTCTGTACAACTAACTGGACCACAAGCCCTCTCTGTTCCCTATTTAATAACAAAGGGATCTCTAAACTGCAATGCTAATCAAGTTACTTCTCTGTCAAGTTTGTCCTCCAAATCCAAGCACCTCCCTAGCCTCTCAGGCTATACTCAAACTGGCTTGAGGGCATTCCTTATAATACTCAGACATATGGAGCATACCTTCCTGTCCGGGTTTTGCCCTTCCTGTCTCCTTCCTTTGAGCATTGTCCAGATCCACTCAGGAATGGCACCTTGCCATTCAGACTTCAGCTGGAACACAGACAACAAAAAGTCATGGCTTCAGAATGACTTGGGAATCAAGATGCTTGGGTGTAAGCCCTGGGCTTTATTCCTGGTTGTATGACATAGAGTCTCCTCATCTTTAATTAAAATGCTAGCAGGAGCTGGGGATGTAGAATGCTTCATAGCACACATGAGGCCTTGTATTTAGTACTATAAAACAAAAAACCTCACTGTGTACCATAGAGGCTTCTTTCCCTCCCTTTTGTGTATGTGGGGTGTGTGTGTGTGTGTGTGTGTGTGTGTGTGTGTGTGTGTGTGTATGTACTTATGTACTGGGGCTTGAACTCGGGGGCTCTAGCTTTTTCACACAAGGCTGGTGCTTCACCACTTGAGCCACTGCTCTACTTCCAACTTTTTGGTGTTTAATTGGAGATAAGAGTTCCACAGACTTGCTGGACCCAACTGGCCTCGAACCTTGATCCTCAAATCTCAGCCTCTTGAGTAGAGTTTTTAAATCTTAAGTACATGGACATTTTTTTTAAAGACAGTAATTTAAACACAGAAAGCACTAGTTAAGCTTTATTCAAGTGATGAAAATGGTTTTTCCTCTGAGGATCCTTCTCAGACCCCATTCTAGGTAACTACCTTCTCATGATAGTAACATCACGAATGCTCTTATTCTGTATGTCAATCTGAGAGATCACATTTTTGCATTAATTGGTTCTCCCTCTAGATTGAAAGTATATGGTAAGAAAAATTATTTCTGCCTTATTCCTTAAGGACCTGCCATCCTATATCTCATAACAGTACTTAACATATATCTTTGATAAACATCCATCAATTGAAAGAAAGAAGCCAATCCTGGCTCTACTGGTGACTTAGCTTTTATCTAGTTACTCAAATACTCTAGGCATGAGTCACTTCAACTACGAAACAAGCAAAGCAATAAGCACCATATTGCACAGAATTGTTGTATGGTATATGTGCCAAAATATTAATGATGGTTATCTTTGGAAGAATGGATTACAAAGGATTGATTTTTCACATCTGATCTTTAAAATGATGAGCATGTTTTTATTTTGTAAATGTTATTACTTTGAAATTAGATGATATTCATGAAAGATTTAACCCAGGGCCTGCTCCACATTGCAGATATTTAATAATTATTCAATGTTAAGTGGGGTGCCCATGGCTCTAATGACTGTTAGGTACTCAGAAGGCTGAGATCTTAGGATAGTGGTTCAAAGCCAGCCTAAGGAGAAAAGGCTATGAGACTCTTATCTCCAATTAACCATCTAAGAGTCAGAAGCAGAGCTGTGGATTAAGTGATAGAGTACTAACCTAGAATGGAGAAAGCTAAGGTACAGTGCCTAGGCCCTGAGTTCAAGCCCCTATCAATCAATAATGTTAATGCTAAGAAAAATTTCAACAAGACTCTCAAATCTCCTTCTTCAGTGGCACTGGGCTGTTGGCCTATACCCTAATCTGAGGTTTGGGGCTCAGACACTACCAGACTGAGGGAGGACCTACTCCTTTCACTGGGCTGGTGGACTTTCTCTTTCAGACCAGTTTTGGAGTCTAAGTTCACCTCCTGATTGTGGGAGGATGAGCTATTAACAGTGCTTTGTATTCATCCCATGCCTGACAGGCTGCAGAGAATATCAGCACAGCAAATCCCATTGTTTATTCTCCCTACCCCTCAAAAAAAAAATCTTGTTCAGTGTTGAAGAAAGAGATTGTGCCCGGCTGCTGCATGCAGTCTAAGCAGGAGTGAATCTGCACAGCCCTGGGAGATGAGGCTGACATGAAGCTGCGATTCTCCAGCTAGTGGATTTCCATTGCAAGATGAGTGCTTACCCACCCCTCCTCAACTTGGTGAATGGACCAAATGCTTATTCATTGTGAGCTCAAAGAAAAGAGCAAGATATCCCCTGTTCTGAGCCATGGGCAGCAGCTGATGATGCAGGCGCCTGGGAACTAGAGTGAGTCTTTGTTTTTCATTACGAATCCTATGGCTTCTGCTCTTGTCAGGTTATCTCTCAGTGAAGCTGGCTGCAGCAGAGGCTTCTGGGTCCTAATGACCCACTTTCTATTTGGCCTTCTTGATTCTTTCTGTGATTATGTGTTTTTGAAGAGTCATTTGAAAGAATGTGAGAGTCATTTTTGTTACCAGCAAGTGGAGGAAGCATGGCTTCTCAAAGCAGGCTAAAGGCTCTGTGAGTTTTGCAAATGTGCTGGTACATTAGAAAAGGCAGGGGAGACTCAAGAGTCAGTCATTTGAAGGACTCCACTTCTTCTGGGTAGGTCTGAGGTCCCAAATTGTAAAGCTTCAGATAGTAGCTGAGGTGTGTTCACCCAGTATTCTGGGGGCTTACCCCTGTGCTAGTGAGCAAAAAGCAAAGATCCCAGGGTAAGTCTACAGCCCAGGGACATCCTAAAACAAAGTGCTATAGTGGTTCAAAATAAGGCCAGAAAAAGGCAAAGATTTACCTTATGGCAGATTTATACATGGCTTTTCATGGAGGAAGATTCCAGGAAGAGGAGATTATAGGGATAAATTCTGGATTCCTTTCTCTGGCATCTGTCCATCCATTCATCCATTTATCTAATAAAATATTTTATTTTTTTCAGCTTTGTGCTTGTACTGGGACTTGAACTCTGGGAATGGACACTGTCGGTTGGCTTTTTTCACTCAAAGCTGATGCTCTACCATTAGAACCACAGCACTACTATGGTTTTTAATGGTTAATTGAAGATAAGAGTCTCACAGACTTTCCTGCCCAGGCTGGTTTCAAACCGTCATCATCAGATTTCAGTTTCTTGAACACCAAAGCAATTTTCAGTAGCTGCTACTGTGTCCTGCAGGAGACAGCAGGTGCAGTGTATGTGTCCATAGCCTGGGGGGTCACACTCTCTAGATTCAAAGGTAAGCCATTATGCATTTGACTGGTCTATAACAGGGTTTGGAATCTTCTTCAGACATTTTTTAAGGGAAGAAAATGAGGTCATGTATGTTCAATGTTTAGCATGTTTGATCACTGGGCTACGTGCAAGCCTTGGTGTGTGTGGCCGCGAGACGTTCCCCCCCCCCCACTCGCTAAGAATAAGGAGGCAGATAGCAATAAGGAAAGAGGAGGACATCAAAGGGATCCACATTGGCAAGGAAGAAATCAAACTATCTCTATTCGCAGATGATATGATCTTATATCTGAAGGACCCAAAAAGCTCAGTCCCCAAACTCCTACACCTAATAAGCCATTTTGGCAAAGTAGCAGGATACAAAATCAATCCACAAAAGTCAGTAGCTTTTCTGTACACCAGCAATGTACAAACAGAAAAGGAAATTATGGAAACAATTCCATTTACAGTAACCAAAAAAAGAATAAAGTACCTAGGGATCAACCTAACCAAGGACGTGACAGACTTATTTAATGAGAAACATAAAAATCTAATAAGGGAAATCAAAGAAGACACAGGAGATGGAAAGACCTCCCATGCTCATGGGTAGGCAGAATAAATATAGTGAAAATGGCCATATTGCCCAAATTGTTATACAAATTCAATGCAATCCCTATCAAAATCCCAGTTATATTCTTCACTGAAATAGAGAAAGCAATCCATAAATTCATATGGAACAGCAAAAGACCTAGAATAGCCAAAGCAATTCTAGGCAAAAAAAGCAGTGCAGGAGGTATCACAATACCAGACTTCGAGCTCTACTATAGGGCCATCATAACAAAAAAAGCCTGGTATTGGTATAAAAACAGACCGGAAGACCAATGGATCAGAATTGAAGATCCAGGGCTGGGGATATAGCCTAGTGGCAAGAGTGCCTGCCTCGGATACACGAGGCCCTAGGTTTGATTCCCCAGCACCACATATGCAGAAAACGGCCAGAAGCGGCGCTGTGGCTCAAGTGGCAGAGTGCTAGCCTTGAGCGGGAAGAAGCCAGGGACAGTGCTCAGGCCCTGAGTCCAAGGCCCAGGACTGGCCAAAAAAAAGAAACAGAAACAAAAAAAAAACAGAATTGAAGATCCAGAAATAAAACTGCACTCTTACACTCAGCTGATATTCGACAAAGGAGCTAAAGACATACTATGGAATAAACATAGCCTGTTCAACTACTGGTGCTGGGAGAACTGGGCAGCCATAAGCAGAAAACTCAAAGTAGACCCAAGCCTATCACCATGCACCAAGATCAACTCAAAATGGATCAAAGACCTCAATATCAGACCTGAATCCTTGAAACTACTTAAGGACAGAGTAGAAAGGATGCTAGAACTTACAGGCACAGGAAGGAACTTCCTGAATATAGTCCCAGGGGCACAACAAATAGGGGAGAGACTCGATAAATGGGACTACTACAAATTTAAAAGTTTCTGCACAGCTAAGGACATAGCCACCAAAATAGAAAGACAGCCAACCATACGGGAAAGGATCTTTACCAGCACAGCAACAGACAAAGGCCTAATATCTGTCATCTACAGAGAACTCAAAAAACTAAGCCCCTCCAAGCCCAATAAACCAATTAGGAAATGGGCAAAGGAGCTAAAGAGAGACTTCACAAGAGAAGATATAAAAATGGCAAAGAAACATATGAGGAAATGTTCAACATCCCTGGTAGTAAAGGAAATGCAAATAAAAACAACCCTGAGATACCACCTTACTCCAGTTAGAATGGCCTATACTCTGAACTCAGGCAACAACAAATGCTGGAGGGGATGTGGGGAAAGTGGAACCCTTCTCCATTGTTGGTGGGAGTGCAAATTAGTATAACCACTTTGGAGAACAGTATGGAGGTTTCTCAAAAAGCTCAATATAGACCTACCCTATGACCCAGCCATACCACTCCTAGGCATTTATCCAGAACAACAGGCCCCAAGATATCAAAAAGACATTTGCACTTCCATGTTTATCACTGCACAATTCACAATAGCCAAAATATGGAAACAACTCAGATGCCCCTCCACAGATGAATGGATCAAAAAAATATGGTACCTATACACAATGGAATACTATATAGTGATTAGGAATGGTGAAATATTGTTATTTGCAGGGAAATGGTCAAAACTTGAACAAATAATGTTGAGCGAGACAAGCCTAGAACACAGAAAACAAAGGGGCATGATCTCCTTGATATATGACTGTTAGGATGGGGTGACGGAGAGACAGTAGAGACCAGGTCTGTGAAACCAAAAACTGCTTGTCAAATGGTATTTCCCACAAGATTGGGTCAGCGACCCAACATTATGTAACTAAAACCAAACAACTACTCAATATATAAAGGTCAAAAATTGACCTCTCAGTGGAATACAATAGCTCAAAAGCTATGTATGTACGTTCATATAAGACTACTGTCGACATATTGTCTAATGTCAACACTACATTTAAAGCCCTAGGCGAATTTTCTTGGACGTAGGCCACATGGATACTGTATATGTTCTTGATACATTGTGCATTGTATATATGTCTACCTGACCTAGGGAAGGGAAAGAAAAACAGGGGTGTAAGATATCACAAGAAATCTACACACTGCCCTACTATGTAACTGTACCCTTTTTGCACAACACCTTGTCAAAAAATTTTTGTTTAATTAATAAATAAATTACAAAAAAAAAAGAATAAGGAGGCAGGACACATGGGCTGTCTCGGAAAACTTCTGGGAAATCCACCGGTTTACTCAGGGGAGGGGTTTATATGACAGTAATGGCAGCAGGAAGGGGAGGGATCTGGAGTCACTAGGGATAGGCTGATCTGGGCTGTCTATCACAGTGATGTCACGGAACTTCCCCCAGAGGCGGAGATCACAGCCCACAGGACTGCCCCCTGGGCTCTGGCCTGCACCATTTTGACACACACATGCAATGCTCCTAGGCAAGAGGCGGGGCTGGTTTGGGCCTCTTTTGGTTCTGACCCAGAAGGGGGTAAGAGTGGCTAACAGCCACGCAGCCCCAGGGCAGGAGAAAGGGATGGTCTCTCAGGACCTGTAAAGCCGATGCCCCAACACCTAAGTACTAGACAAGATATCTAATTATTGTTATCAAGGGAAGACCCAAAGAAGTGACCTTGAATTCTTAGATAATGTACATAGGTGGCAGCTTGGAGGGAGCAAATGCCAGGTTATCTTATTTCAGAATGAGCAAGGTTTCCTTTGTAACCTTTCCTTGCAAACTCCCAGAACCAAAGGCTAGTCATAATAATGACCTGGCTAGGTTCTAGAACCCTCCAGTTCCCCTTCCAGTTGCCCTTACTTTCTATATGTTCTGAAACACTTCTTATATTTCCCCTCTCTCAAATGCTCTTCTTTTTCTTTAGCTTGAGAAAAAAAATCAGATGCAGAACCTGAAGCTCAGGTTGAAAAACAGCCCTATCATTGTTGCTTGGAAATGGATTCTCTTATTAATAGCGCTTCCTTTTAAAAAATATATTTTATATTTTTTGTGCTAGGGTTTGAACTCAGGGCCTTGCAGTCCTTTTCATTCAAGGGTGGTACTTGAGTAACACCTCCACATCAGGCTTTTTGCTGGTTAATTGGAGGTAAGGGTTTTGTTTTCTGCCCTGGCTGGCTTCAAACTGTGACCCTCAGATCTCAACCGCCTGAGTAGCAAAGATCAGAGGCATGAGCCACCAGCGACTAGCTTAATAGCACTTCTTGATGAAAGATTCCCCTTTCCCACAGGGCCTGCCTGGAACAGAGATAAATGTGCCAATTTGGCCCTAAAGTTCATCTTCTGTCTGAGCCAAATTACTGTAGGAATTCTGAATTATAATTTGTTTGTATGATCATTAATTTATCTAATTACAAATTTCTCACAAGCAATGGGAACTGAAGAGGAATTATTATCCGACCCATTACATCTAATATGTAGCTCTTTAAATAAAAATGACAAATAATTCATCTGGGGTGCCAGTGGAGGTGCTGATAAAACTTTTAAGGAGTCATCTTTCTTTACCAGTCACTGTTTTATGCATTATACAAAGAGAAGCCTGTTTCATCTTCATATAGAAAGTAGGCACTATACTTTCCATATTACCAGATAATGAAATTGAGGGACAGAGAGGGTAAGAAACTTGCTTAAGGTCACACAGTGAGTGTGTAGTTTGATCAGGGTTCTCTATGGAGTTCCAGAGTTGAGACATTGATTTTTTACCAAGACTACCTTGAGTGCCAGTCCCAGTTCTGGGGATGGAATATTTAAAGAAGGGTAGCATTTAATACCTTCCTTTTCAGGACTCAAAGCCTGCCATGGGAATTGGGTATAAAAAATAAATAGAATGCCTGTGAACTCAGGCATTCTGGTTCTGAAGATGGCTACAGAATGAGTTTTCCCATGACATAAAGTGTGTGAACATCAGCTTTTCAGTACTGTAATGAAATACTAAATGTGGGCTTCTTATTTTAAAAGAAGCTTGTTTAGCTCATCCTTTTGAAGTTTGAAGGCATGTCATCTATATTGCCATAGGTCTGGTGAGGGATTCTGGCAGATAGCAATGATGGGTCTGTGTATAGAACAAGCAATCATTTCTAAAGCCAAGGAACAGAGAAGTGGGTAAACAAGGCATGATCCTTTTTGTAACAAGCCTCTTGGGAGAACTACCCAGAGGCCACATAAGAACCAAAAAAAAAAAAAAAAAAAAAGAAGGATCACAAACCAGGTATCAGTGGCTCATGCCTGTGATCCTAGCTACTTAGGAGGCTGAGATCTGGGGATCATGATTCAAAGCCAGCCTGGGCAGTAAAGTCTGTGAGAGTCTTATCTCCAATTAACTGCTAAACGTGGAAAGTGAAGGTAGAATGGTAGAGCTTCAGCCTTGGGCAGTAAAACTAAAGGACAGTGCCCAGGCACTGAGTTGACCCCCCCCCCACACACACAGAATATAAGAGACATTCCTCCTGCCTAATGGTGTATTGACTTCCCATTAAGTTCCACTCCTTAATGTTCTATGGCACTTCCCTGACCTGAGACCACGTCACTGACCTGAGACCCAAACCTCCTATTACCATATAAACCACTGTGGGGACACAAACCATATGAAAACCGTAACAGAAAGGCAAGGTACCCACAAAACTCTGAGAAGTCACCTCAAACAAGTTGTGTTTGGATACAATCTTCAGGAGTAGGTTAGCACTAATTCCTATCTCTCACAGAATTCTAGCAAGGCTTCTTATTCCTGTATACCCTAAGTCCACATGGTAGGCCCCTCAGTGATAAAATACAAGTAAACCAAAGGGAAACCATGGAATTCAGTTGTCTGATTGGGTCCTTTCTCCCACCTGAGAGCAACAGCATCCTTGATTCTTAAGTACAGTTTGGCCCCTTATGTGCTCTTTCCTCTAAAGGGATTAGATTTTAATCTGTTTGGTTTTCTCTTTTCCCATTTTCTCATTGTTCTCAAATCTTAGATTACTCAGACATGTGATCAGTGACTCACAGCATTTCAGCTGGAAAAGGGCAGGGAATTGGACCATCATCCTGGTGGCTGATGGTATGTAGACAGTATCTCTTTCTTATGAAAACAGTTTGGGTTAGGTCACACTCCTGGGTGTCTTTTTTGCCTGGAGGCTTCTCAAGAAGCTAGCTTTCCAGCTGTCCAGGTAGGCTTATGCTCCAAGGAAAATCCTTTTAATTGGAAGAGGAGTAAATAGAGCATCACACTGAGTGCCTTAAACAGAGACCAATTCTAAGTAAGAGTGGGGCTCCCATCTCAAGGTAAAAGGCAAAGCAGATTAGAGAGTGAGAAAATTATCAAGACAGCTTTGGGAACTTGAAGTTATCAACCTGGAAACTAGAGAACATGGAGATATTCCCCATTCTTCATAAGTACCAGTACATTAAGTGTGCGTGTGTGTGTGTGTGTGTGTGTGTGTGTGTGTGTGTGTGTGTACTGGTATTTGAACTCAGGGCCTTGTATTCCTTCTTGGGTTTTTTTTTGCTCAAGATTGGTTCTTTACAACTTGAGCAATGCCTCCACTTCTAGCTTTTTGCTGGTTAGTTGGAGATAGGATTTTCACAGATTTGTCTGCCAGAGATGGTTTTGAACCTTGATCCTCAGATCTCAGTCTCCTGAATAGCTAGGATTACAAGCATGAGCTGCCAGTGCCTGGCTCAGGTTAACTTTTCAAAGCCTTGTTATCTCTTCATTAAAAAGCTCATAACAGAATCTTGGAACAGTGGTCCATGCCTACATTCCTACCTATTTTGGAGGCTGAGGAAGGAGAACTGCACATTTAAGGCCAAGATCCTGAGACTCTAAACAAATAAATGAACACACAAAAAACATTTCAAAAGCATTACCTGGAGGGATAATTTTGAAGCAGAAGAAAAAAGAAGTCTATAATCTCAGCTGCTCTTTCTCACACAAGTTAAGTCTTTTGCTCTAGTTTAGTTCCTTATCTTCAGTCCAACATCTGGCATAAGCATCTCCTGTCATCACATATTTTCTTTCCATCCCTACCACCTCTTTCCTGGCATGTGATATGTTGCTGCACAACTGGATTTCTAAGGGCCCTTCTGTGTCTCTCCTTCTTCCCGCTATCACCCTGCCTACTAATAACATGGGGCCACTGGATTTCTTTTCTTGGGGCCTAGTCTCATCATGCTACCTTCCTCTCTATAAACACTCAGGGGCTCCTCTGTTCTTAGGAACACATGCCAACTTGTCTAGATGGCTTTGAAGGTTGACATAGTTGGTTTCGGCTGAATCATCCCCTGGTTTATGAATGTACTAGGTTGCTTCCTGCTGTCCATTTCCTATGAAGTCCCTTTTTCCTTGAGGTAATCAAGACGGATTACTTCATGGCTTACGTAGACAGAAGGGAAAGCCAGCAGGAAGGACACAAAGGCATTTCATGTCCTTCAGGGCTCCCTGCTCACTTTGCCTGTTTAGATCAATCCCAACCTGTGTTTCAAATGGTACTGAAATCCTATCCTGTCTATCCTTGTTCATAATAGCAAAATGTTTAGTGAGCTCTTTATCAAGAGCTGACAGTTTGGTGCCAAGCAAAGGAGGCCACATCCATTCATCATTGCAGCTGCCCAGTGCCCCAGCCTGGAAAAACCACATCTACCACTTGTCATTTCCTGGCAGTTCCCCTGTTCTTGCTCCTAGCCTGATTGTAAATGAAAAACTCCAACTTTTGTGACCTTCAAGAGCAGAATGAAAAATGACTGACTGGCCAAGAGGTGTTCCATGTGGCAAACTGAGTTTTCAGGCCTTGTCTGAGTTCAGCTGTGATGGCTGAGCCAGAATTCAAATAGGAGTCTGAAGGCATCATCACCCTCCTTGCTTTGTAGGCTACTGGGGAAGCTGGGGATGGCAGAGACAGTACTAACCATTGAGTTGCTAAGGAGGAACATAGTTAGGGAGGGCACCAATTGGAAGGAGGTGCTAACTTGATTGCATTAAGGATAAACTTGGGCAGAAAGTTTTGTGTTTTTCTTTAAATGAGATTGTTTATGGTGCTGGCTGTAGGGTCAGTGGTGACAATGAAACAGCTCCTTAGATATAGTCATTGGTATTCATTGTTCAACACATTTTGCTTTGCTGTTCTGTGTTAAGGGACTCATTCCTGAATTTTCTGGGCTTCCTTGAATTTAACTTCTGGGTGAATGGGGAGAAGTAACTGGAGAAAGGAGAAAAAGAGAGCTAGAGAGTGCAGAAGCTGCTGCTCTCGGCAATATTTCTGGGAGAGTCTGTGTCTTCTGGGGCCTGGGTTTCTGAGCAACCTTTGCCTCTGTCCCACTCCCACAAACCTGCCATGCTGGAGGCCAGGCCATGCAATGCCCTTCCCTATTTCTGCAACTCTGAAGCTGGGTAGTTGCTTTGTTCCTCTCTCTCTCTCTCTGTGTGTCTGTCTATCTGTTTGTCTGTCTCTCTCTCTCTCTATCTCTATCTCATTGTCCAAATATCAGGACGCAAACTCTGTTATCTGATGCTCTTTGCTCTTTGGCTAATGCTCTGCCACTTGAGCCATGCCTCTGACCCCTGCTTTGCTCTTTTAATTCTGCAATTTGTAATACTGACTTTGTCTTTAGGTTATCTCTGTTGAGCTTTGTGGAATGAATGTCATTTTCCTGATGGGACCTTCCTTCTTGAACAATGCCTTGGCACACTGAGCAGGAATGGACCCAAAGCCATTGATCTAATGAGAACAGGAATGGGAATTGTGCTCTGTCTGGTGTCTTTTCCAAGTGCAAGAGAAGTATATGAGTCACAAAGAGCAGGGGTTGCTGTCTTCCCAGGGATCTTTTTAATTAGGAGATAGACGCTTCTTCCTAAATAATGCATGCCCTGCTAAAGTGTTTCCTTTGTGTTGGTGAGAAAGAGATTCTGTCATAATCAGTGGAGAAACCTGAAATCAGGCAAGAGACAACAGAGGACATAGAAACCAGCACTTCCTTCTGGGCTCATGTTCTCATCCTCCCAGCCCAGAACTAGGCCCCCATGACCCATGCTGGTTACAAGTACTTAGAAAGCACAAACATCCTACATCAGCCACAGAAAAATAATTTCCAAAGCAGGAAACTCCCTAAACACATCCCACATGCCCCTACACTAGGATAACACAACCACAATCTTCACTTGGATTGTGTGAATATTTGTTGAGCACCTAGATTGTGGTTCAATAAGGATTTCAAGTATCAAACTCTCAGCCTTCAAAAGACCTTTATTTTAGTATCAAAGTATCAAAGATAAGAGGCCATTCTTTTTTTCTTTTTCCTTTTTGGTACTGGTACTGGGGCTTGACACAGGACCTGGGCTATCCTTTAGCTGTTCCGCTCCAGGCTAGCACTTCACCACTCAAGTCGCAGCTTCACTTCTGGCTTTTTGGTGGTTAACTGAATATAAAAGGTTTCACAGATTTCCTTCTTGGGCTGGCTTCAAACTATCTTCAGATTTCAGCCTCCTAAGCAGCTACGATTACTAGAATGAGCTAATTGCCTGAGAAGCCATTCTTATCTATGGTACTTATCTATGACCTTGCCATTCAAGGTCAGGATGACAGTCTGAAAGGAACAATTGGTAGAGACTAGTTACACTGGAAGAACTCCTTCTAAGTGCTTTAGAATCAAGGGGCACTACAGTTTGTACACTGTACATATTTTAGTCCACGTAAGTATTCCCCCAAATCCTTGGCATTATGCATCATTATTCCCATTTAACAGACAACTGAGACCCTAAGAAGTAAAGTATTTCAAAATCACATAGCTGGCAAGTTGTAGAACTGCATGGACCTGCTTCCTCATTTGTCTGATTCCAAGCTCATGTTTCATCCACCATCTCCCTCTCTTCCCACTCTATTTGGTGGCAGAGACTAGACTCAGTCCTGGATAACTGGGAATCAATAGTAAGGGAGGGAGAGTGAAATGGGCCTCAGTAACAATATGAGGAAGATTGTCCTGGCAGAGGCCTGCTGAGAAGGTCACATAAGAAACTAGAGTCAGGGAGACAAGTTAAGAGACTGAGAATAACAGTCCTGGAGGATGCCACAGAATGAAAAGGAGACAAATTTAAAATCCTCCAAATTTAAAATCAAATACAAAATGATTTCTATTTTTTCTCCTCAACATAAGGAAGGTTTTATGGTTATTGTTAAATAAAAAGTTGCCAAGCACAGGTGGCTCATGCCTGTAATCTTAGCTACTCAGGAGGATGAGATCCTCATGATTCAAAGCCAGCCCAGGCAGGAAAGCTCATGAGACTCTTATCTCCAATTAACCAACAAAAAGTTGGAAGTGGATCTGTGGCTCAAATGTTTCATTCAAACACAAGTCTTGAGGGAAAAAGCTAAGGGGCAATGCCCAGGGTCCTGAGTTCAAATATAAATAAAATATTAGCACTAAATAAGTGAATAGCCAGTGTATCTGCTCAATTTTGTGATCAAATGGTCATGCCAACCTATTAACAACTCCACGAATTAGGAGAAGCTATACCAGTTCCTCAGGTTCTGCTACACTAAAGGAGGGTGCCTGAGTTCAGGTTTAAAAAAACATAATAGGCCACAAAAAGGTTCCAGAAACAGACTCCCTGAGGGAGGCATTGGGAAGGAATTAAGAGTATTTCTGGCTTGAGGGAGAAATCAGACAGAAAGTATCTATAGGGCTGAAGTTTGGTGCTTGTATAGAAAGAATTAAGTCTTCTTAAGATCAGAGCTGAGTAAATCAGTTTATCCTTGGAGATCACAAAGATGAGAATTGCAATATACTAGTGCATTAACATGCATCTACACAGTCAGCTGTAGGCAACATGGGTGGATTAAGTTACAGGTCTGTAATGTGTCTAGCAGGATGCATGTAGGAATTTGAGATTTCCTATCATTTGGGTGTCCATTATTCTGAAGAACTGACTTATTTGAAAAAAAAAATCACCAAAGACTCAAGATAAAAGGCTGAAGGCTCAGGTCATAACATAAAACAACTCCATCCCTGATTAATTTTCTTAGGTAACAAGAGCCATAAAAGTGAACTGAAGTGAGCATTGCTGTTTTTAATGTGGGAGTTCTGTGGAGGAATTAGGTCAAGCAGAAGGGAGAGTCAGTTGTAAAGAAGACAGAGCTTAAGATGGGCAATGGCTTGAGACCATTAAGTCTAAACTTCTCAACTCAGAGATTAAAAAAACTGAAACACAGAAAGAAAAAAAAAAACTGTTGGACACTGGTGTTAACAGACAGCTTGGAAAGGTGTCAGATTGGAAGATATAGACCAGGGGCTGTCAGTCATGGGCTGATAGGGCTGAGGATTAAGAAAGTAGGGGGAGAGAGATAATGGCTGAGGCTGGATCATGAGCAAATTCGATGGCTAGGAGCAGAGGAGTGAAGATACACTCTATGATGCATTGTACTAAGGAAGGAATAAGAATAGATGAGTCAAATGAACTGCAAGCAGAAGACTTTGAGGCAACAAAGAGAAGCCCATAATAGCAATTATGCCAAAGTGGTGAGAAAAGTAGGATGCAAAAAGGTTTGGGGGTTGCCAGGCACCGGTGGCTTATGCTTGTATTCCTAGCTACTTAGGAGTTTGAGATCTGAGGGTCAAAGTTCAAAGCCAGCCCAGGAAGGAAAGTCTCAAGACTCTTCCCTCCAAGTAACCAGCAAAAAGCCAGAAGTGGAGATATGGCTCAAGTGATACAGTGCTGTTCGACAGAAAAAACAAAACAAAACCAAACAAAATCACAGAAGGACAGCACCCTGGTACTGAGTTCAAGCACCAGCACTGGTACAGATACACACACAGAGACAAGACATACAGACACACACACACACACACACACACACACACACACACACACACACACACACACAGATTTTTAGAAAAAGTTGAGTCCTGATGACAATGTTTATGCTCCTGGATCCTACTAGGTCTAAAGGTAGACATTTCCAGGACTTCTCAGTTATGGGAGCTGATACATATCCTTTTTTGCTAAGGTGTAAAAATAAAAAGATGCTGGGTGCTGATGGCCCATGTCCATTATCCTAGCTACTCAAGAGGCTGAGGATTGCACTTTGAAATAAACCTGAACAGGAAAGTCCATGAGACTCTTATCTTCAACTAACCACCAAAAAATCTGGAAGTGGAGTTGTAGTTCAAGTGGTAGAACACTAGAGCCTCAAGCACAAAAGCTCATGGACAGTGCCCAAGCCCTGAATTCTAGCCCCTGGACTGGTACACATGCATGTGTATACACACGCACAAATACAAGATAGAAAAAGATCTTTTAGTCTTATTCATTAGGAAGATGAAGGTAGATGCTATTGAAAAAAGTATATGTTATTAAAAATAAGGAGAAATCTGGAGTGGTGAATCACATCCATAATCGTATTTACTTGGGAGGCAAAAATTGGGAGAAACAGTGCAAGCCAGCCTGGGCATAATTGTGAAATTCTATTAAAAATGATAAAACAACAAGGTTTGGGGGTGTGGTGCAAGTGGTAGAGCACCTGATGAACAAATGCAAAGCCCTGAGTTCAGACCCCAGTACTGCCACAATAAAAAGACAGAGAAAAAGAATGAGTAAAATGAAAACAGTTATATTGTAATATGAAGGTCAGATCTGGCCAGTGCCACCATTGGCCACATGGCGAGTTGAACTATCTGGCATCTTGTCTTGATGAGTGTGCCTGGATTTCTAGAGGAGGGGAAGTCCCATCCCTAGGTGATGGGATTTCCTGAATCCCAGAAGACAGGTGGGCACATGGCCTATAGGTTACTGAACCTGTCAGTCAAGTGCTTAGAACTGGGAACTTCCTATGACCCTTCCCCCTGACCTGACCCTATATAGGGTCAGACCAGCTCATGTGCCATTTATACCATGCCACATATCTCCATGTTTGTATCCTGTGTCCTGTCTCCTGGCTCGTCTCTGGTCACCATGGCATCCCAAGTCAGCTAACCATTGGAGCTGAATTGGTTTGTTGGTATGTTTTTTTTTTTTGTTTGTTTGTTTGTTTTATTTCTTCCCTTTCTGGCCTGTTTCCTCATGGTGTAAAGGGTATCTGCAGGCTGTAGGCCTTTGTAACAACTGAATTCCTGCAGACTGCTCTAATAAAAACCCCAAGATTCTATCCTTCAATACATGGCTTCTCAGATAATTTACACATATATAACAATATTAGTTAGATTTATATAGAACTCTTTAGGGGCTGTGAATATGACCTAGTGGCAAGAGTGCTCACCTCGTATACATGAAGTCCTGGGTTCGATTCCTCAGCACCACATATATAGAAAATGGCCAGAGAAATGCAAATCAAAACAACATTGAGATTCCACCTCACCCCAGGCAGAATGTCCATTATCAAGAAAACTAACAATAACAAATGTTGGAGGGGATGTGGCCAAAAGGGAACCCTACTTCATTGTTGGTGGGAATGTAAACTGGTTCAGCTACTCTGGAAAGTGATATGGAGATTCCTCAGAAGGCTAAATATGGAGCTCCCCTATAACCAACACCTCCACTTTTGGGCATCTACCCAAAAGACCACAAACAAGAACACACTAAAGCTACCAGCACAACAATGTTCATCGCAGCACAATTTGTCATTGCTAAAATATGGAACCAACCCAGATGCCCCTCAGTAGATGAATGGATCAGGAAAATGTGGTACATATACACAATGGAATTTTATGCCTCTATCAGAAAGAATGACATTGCCCCATTTGTAAGGAAATGGAAGAACTTGGAAAAAATTATACTAAGTGAAGTGAGTCAGACCCAAAGAAACATGGACTCTATGGTTTCCCTCATAGGGAATAATTACCACAGGTTTAGGCTAGTCACAGTGGAGGATCACAAAAGCCCAATAGATATGCCCTTATAAACACAGAAGATGATGCTAATTGAAATGGACTCCATGTTATGGAAACGACCGTTATATCACTGTTGTAATTACTTTCAACATGCCATGTGAAACCGTAGCTTCTTTTCTTGATCATCCTCTTGTATCCCCTTCCTGTGGTTGTCCCTGTGCTATCACTGTATCTCATCTGAGTACTCTGGATACTGTATATACTGGTATTAGAACTAGGGAAGTGAAAGGGAATATCAAAATCGAGATACAAAGGATAAAAAGACAAATGACTCCAAAAGCACTACTTACCAAACCATTTGGTGTAAACCAACTGAACAACTCATGAGGGGAGAGGGAAAGGGAGAGGGAGAGGGGGAAGTGAGGGAGGAGGTAACAAATTGTACAAGAAATGTACCCATGGCCTAACATATGAAACTGTAACCCCTCTGTACATCACTTTGACAATAAGTAATTATTAAAAAAAAAAAAAAGACTTAAAAAATGGCCAGAAGTGGCACCGTGGCTCAAGTGGCAGACTAGCCTTGAACAAAAAGAAGCCAAGGACAGTGCTCGGGCCATGAGTTCAAGGCCCAGGACTGGCAAAAAACAAACAAAAACAAAACCCCTCTCTACCCCTAATGAAATCCACATATGAAACACACACACACACACACACACACACATCCTACACACACACACACCATATCATACATACTCTATTCATTCTTTAATGTAAAAGCTAAGAAATACAGATCATATAATTTCAATGGTTCCACCTATGAACTCAGAACTTTTTTTTCAAGTTTCAAACATTTAATAAACAAATAAGTGAACTCTCACCCACAGATTATAAAATGTTTACTTCTTGAAACTCAAGTAGCGATAGAGCACTTGCCTCCCATGCATGATGCCCCAGTAACCTCCCTTCCCCACATAAACTTGGCATGGTGGTGCATACCTGCATTGTCAGCTATTTGAGAAGCAGAGGCAGGAGGATTACAAAACTGAGGCTGGGGGCTGGGGATATAGCCTAGTGGCAAGAGTGCCTGCCTCGGATACACGAGGCCCTAGGTTCGATTCCCCAGCACCACATATATAGAAAACGGCCAGAAGTGGCGCTGTGGCTCAAGTGGCAGAGTGCTAGCCTTGAGCGGGAAGAAGCCAGGGACAGTTCTCAGGCCCTGAGTCCAAGGCCCAGGACTGGCCAAAAAAAAAAAAAAAAAAAAAAAAAAAAAAAACTGAGGCTGGCTTAGGCCACAAAGAGAGACACATACTAGACCTCATTTCAAAAATGAAAGAACTGAAGGCATGACAATGGTAGAGAGCTTGCCTTCATGAGTTTAAAACCCATTACTATTAAACAATACACTGGTAACTCATGCCCATAATCCTTGCTACTCAAGAGGCTGAGATCTAAGGATCACAGTTCAAATCAATCTGGGCAGACAAATCATTCCCCACTCATTCTTAAATGTAAAGCTTAAATGTAAATATGTGTCATGTAATTTCAATGATTCTACCTATGAACTCAATACTTTTATTTTCACTTACAATTGACCACACAATATAAATATGAAGCAAAATCGAAACAAAATTTTCTTAACTTAGAATAACATTAATTAAACAACAACCAAAAAAAAAATCAATGTGGTTACTCAAAAGACAGAGACTGTGGAAGACAGGAAAGCTATATTGCTCACAGCTAGGGCCACACCTCCAGTGTGGCGTTTTGTTGGTTCATTGGGGATAAGATTTTCATGGACTGCCTGGGCTGGCTTTGAATCATGACTGCAGCTCTCAGCCTCTTGAATAGCTAAAATTACAGGCATGAGCCACTAGTACCCAGATATTTTAATTACCTTTAAAAGCAGCACTTTCCTCCTGATTTCTGAACAGTGAGGAGAAATGCATATTATATTATAATAATGTCACCCCCAGATGGGATACTTAGCAATGTTTGCTATGACCTGAGTCAAAAGTTGATCACTGAGCCACAGAAGCATGGAGAAGTCACCAATAAATTAATGAATCATTTTTGTGTGTCTGCTGGTACTGGGACTTGAACTCAGAGCCGTGGCACTGTCCCTTAACTTCTTTTCTCAAGGCTGGCACTCTTTCACGGAAGTCAAGATCCACTTCTGTATTTTTGGTGGTTAATTGAAGAGCAGACTCTCTTACACTTTTCTGCCATGCTGATTTTGAACCGAATTCATCAGATTTCAGCTCTTGAGTAACTAGGATTATAGACATGCACCACCCATACCTGACTACATTGATGAGTCTTGATCACATACTTTCATATGCTTTCATATCACTTGTCTCCCAACACTGATGCAACAGCTGTAAGTGGAAAGATAAGGAAATGATAACTCCCAGAAAACTATAGTTTTTCTATGAAAACCATCAAACATCCTCTCATAAAGAACTTCTACTTGGTTAATGAACTGTTCCATGCCTTAATATGTGTTTTTCATGTTCATCTTTCCTCCTGGGATTTTCTTCCTGTTAGGTGTCAGGCTCCCAATTCTGATCCATAAAAGGAGTGAGGGCAGGCTGAGGGACAAGGGTCACAGAAGATCTCTGCCTGTTCAGTCCTCAGTGACCGCGCTCTGGGAGAGCCCAGCTCCTGTGTCTGTTCTCAGCAGCCATCTCAGCCTCGGGACTCCTGGCCTGTAGTCTTGGAATGTCTCTCAGCTGTGTGTCCACTTGCCTAAAAAAGACTCTGGAGACCTGTCCACTCCTGTGTGGCTGCTGGACTCCATTTACCCTGTGGCCACCATTGCTGTCAGTATATCTTCTCAAAGGACTCTGCTTCTCCCTGTGGCTCATTTTATGGCCCTTCTCCCATCTTCACACCTTCTTTCTAGCCCATACAAGGCTTCCATAAAGCCTTCCCTGAACCACTAATGGAAGCACTATTGTGTCCACAATTCTCTCAACCACTATTGCGTCCACCAATCTCAAAACTGCTTGGTACAAAAACAGTGAATCAGATACATCAAAGTTTAAGTCCTGTCTTGTTAGCTGGTGAATCTGTCAATAAATCTCTCTGTGGCTCAGTTTCCCTGTCTACAAAAACAGGATCATGAGACCCACATAATCAGATTATAAGAAGTTATACAAGCAGTACTGGCATGGTGGTGGAGATCTGAGTCTAGTCAAGACAAGACCACCAAGCCGTATCAGAAAATAAACTAAAAGCAAATGGACAAGATGTGGCTCGAGTGAGGGCTTAATTTCAATCACCAGGCCAAGCAAATTTTCAAAAAGGGAAGAGAAAGTGAAAAAAAGAAGATTAAGAAAGAAAAAAGGGAGAGAGAAAGAAAAGAGAATAGAAGAGAGAGAGAAGGGAAGAAAGAAAAATACAGGTAGACAGAGCCCTTTGCCTTCTTTCTGGTGGACTCAGAACTTAGTGAAAGTTCCTCCTTATATCTTCTTCCCCCTACTGGCCTTGGTACCATGTCTTATTCATGCATTAATTCCTTCCAGTAGCTAGAGGAGTGTCTTGTGGCTAGCAAGTGATCAATGCCTGTGGGTTGAACTAAATTAAAACCTCCCTCATGTCAGTGCTCTCTCTATGTCTCCAGTAACAAATCTTGCAAGAATATCATTACTCAGCATATGATTATTAGTTCTGGCTGTGTTATCACTGATTGTAAACCCTTGAGTGAAGTAACTTTTGCTGTTTCTTATTAAAAGTAATGCATGTTCCATGTTAAAAAAAAAATAAAAAGAGAAGCAGAAAGACCATTCATAGGTACAATAATATGGTGTACCCAGACAAAGCTAGTGTTAAAAACTTCCCATTAGCTTTCCAATTCAGCATAGCCATTAAATATTCATTTGCTTGAAGGAGGAGGAGAAATGGCATATTCAGAAGGGACTGTGTGCTTTAGAATACAAAAATTAGCAGACAGGGCTCTGTGATTGTGATAAGAATCAATGGGCTCTATGTAGACATTCAACAGTCTCATTGGAAATGCTCTTTAATTTTCTGGTGTCCTAAACTTTCATTCAGTAGGGAAACATTACTTCTTTTCTTACTTTTTATGCAGTGATATTGATCATACCTTGTAGGGCATGCCCAGCTGGCCCTGCCTGCCTTCCAACCCCAGGGTCACGTGTGGCTATTACGCAGAACCAGAAAGGTGGTTCTAGCTGGCCCTGCCTACCAGCCTTGGGACCACGTGTGGCCAAGATGGTGCCTGGTGGTGAACCCGGAGGCGGTCTTGCGGTCTGTGACGTAGAATTAGGCCGCCTCATAGGATTGGTCCCTCGGCCCTCCACCCTTGACGGACAGCTCAGGCCTCCCCTCAGTCCCTAGATAGGTGCACCTACACCCCTCCCCTTCCTGCCGTTTTAAAGACCGAAGCTCCTCCCAAATAAAGTGAGATTGTGCGAGACCCTCTCCCAGGCTGTCTGATTGTCCTCTGGCAAAAGGGGGGCTGGATGGGGGCAGTTCGTTGACCCTTCACCTTTTCTTGGGCTGCCTTGGTTGGGGCGCGCTTCCTGGCCTCTCCCGCTGGCCAGGAGAGCACTGGGGGCGAAGGACCCTGACAATACCTCAGCATACCATACACCCTTTATTTGAGAAAGTGTGTGTGTGTGTGTGTGTGTGTGTGTGTGTATGCACATGCATGCTATACTGGGCCTCTTACCCTTGCATGGCTTTTATCCACAGGCTGGCACTCTACCACTTGAGTTATACCTCCTTTTCTGGCTTTTTGTTGGTTAATTGGATATAAGGGATTTTTGTTGTTTTGTTTTTTCTTCTTTTTGGATGTCTTCCTTATGAGTAGCTAGAGTTATAGGCAGGAGCCACTGGTGCCTTGCTTTCACTGAAGTCAGTCTTTTTTTGCCAGTCCTGGGCCTTGAACTCAGGGTCTGAGCACTGTCCCTGGCTTCTTTCTGCTCAAGGCTAGCACTATGCCACTTGAGTCACAGCACCATTTCTGGCCTTTTTCTATATATGTGGTGCTGAGGAATTGAACCCAGGGCTTTATGTATACGAGGCAAGCACTCTTGCCACTGGGCCATATTCCCAGCCCCTGAAGTCAGTCTTGAAGGGCTTATTTCATGCCAGATGTTAGATGAAGTGTTAAGGCAAAGGATACAGCCACTACCCTCAGTCAGTTTTCAGTCTGATGGAAAACACAAGAATAAAAAGGTGGCTAGAATGCCTTTCCATAAATGCTAGGAGGAAGGACCCACAGGACCCTAAGGAGAATTCAAAAAGGACCCAAGCCCACCGTGAAGAATTTATAGAAAAGGTGATGTCTATGCTGAGTCTTGAAGGGCAGGTTTGGCAGACAATAGAAATAGGTAGAGCTGGGAAAATTCTCATACAGGGAAGAACATATGCCATCCTGGACAGAGGCTGTGCATGTGCCCTTGTGCAGTGTAGGCAGGGAAGTTCAAGTGCAGAGTGGATGGAGCATGAAGCTCAAAAGGTGCAATACAAAGAGATGAAGATGAGAAGAACATTGAGTCTTCTATGCTCTAGATTTTGAACTTTATCCTGATGGCCAAGGCATCCATGAATTCTTTGTAAAAGGAGAGCATAGTTATCAGATTTTCATTTTAGAAAGACCATTCTGGAAGCAGTGTGGACAACAGATTGGAAAGTGTTAAGGTTGGGGCAAAGAGGTCGATTGAGAAGCTGCCATTCAATCAAAGAAATAGGAATGGCAGGTTGTAGGGACATTATGTGAGGCAAGGAGGTGATGGCTAGAGGAAGAATCAGCTGAATGTATAGTCTAGGGAAGAAATGAAGGAACACTCTCAGGCTCAAGTTTGGAAGAGTACTATAGTAAAGCTATTTTCTGGAGTAAGAGAGGAACTGCAGAAAGAAAGATGATGATGGTGATTTTTAGAGACCAGTAAGGAATCCAGTATGAGTCAGTAAGTATAAGAGTTATTAAGTAGGTAGCCGACCAGGGAGAATACCACTGGGTATTCAGTCAGGAGAGAAAAGTTTATTCCCAAACTGCTGGTCTGTGGCTGAGATGATGCATGGCAGGAGAAAAGGGCTGAAGCATGGCCAGGCCATGCCTTATGTAGGACAGGGCCGGGAAGTATGGCCAGGTGGATTGGATGTGATCTCAGAGAAGGGGGAGGTAACTGCCTCCAGGTGTGTCAGTTACCTAGGTAATCAGGGTACTGGGCTGAGACTTAGAGGGGGATGCCCATCTATACTCATGGCACCGTCCCTGGGGTGGGGACCTTACAGTAAAGTCAGCCTCTGGAGGTAGGATTAAGCTGGAGCTATAGATGGGAGTTATTTGTAATTAGATGGAAGATGCAGTTTGGGGAATAAATCAGATCTCTAGAGAAAGCAATAAAGAGAAGAGATTCTGGGAAGCACTGACGCTTAATAATAAATAGAGGAAGTTGCCAAAGGAAGATTAATGAGAAAAGGGAAGAAACACTAGTCAGGGAAAAGATCAGGTAGATAATAACTAAAATTGCATTAACTGCATTTCATAACAGGGTCACTGGTGGTCCAAAAGGGAAAAGTTGCAGGAGGATGATTGGATGGAAATATACTATTGTGCACTGGGGAGTGGAGGATGAGGAAATAAAGGTGGTAAATATAGTAAAAATAACAATGTTATGTTTGACTTTGAAGGAGAGAAAAAAATAAGAAGTACCTAAAGTGAGATCTAGAATAGCACAATTTTATTTCTTTAAGATTTAACAATTATTTAAGCAGATCAACAGATTTTAGTACTGATCTGAGAGAGAGAGGAAGACAGAAAGGCAGGCAGGAAGAAAGGAAGGAAGGCAAGAAGGGAGGGAGGGAGGGAGGGAGGGAAGAAGGAAGGAAAGAAGGAAGGAAGGAAGGAAGGAAGGAAGGAAGGAAGGAAGGAAGGAAGGAAGGAAGGAAGGAAGGAAAGAAGGGAAGAAGAAAAGATTTTAATTCTTTCTAAATGCTTTCATCTTTAGCCTTACAGTTCATTTACAAAACTATTCATCTCTCTTCCTCATTTTCAGGAAGGGAAAATGAAATGGAACCCAAAGAGATGGACTGAATTCTTCAAGATTATATGTCAGGAAAATGAGAGTGATAAGCCTATACTCAAAAATGCCACCAGACAGTAACATTGCAGGAAGAAAAACATATCTCTGTCTACAATCCCTTGAGCTTAGGGAGATTCAAGGTACTGTAATTACAATGCCCCCCAGCCTGAACTGGGAGGGGCACCAATAGCACAGCTCATATCAGACTCTATCGAGCTGAAGCTTTAATGAGCAGCAGCAATCTGTTATTTTCCTCTTGTTTGCCTCACCAGTTGCTCTTTTAATTCCTATCAAGTGATGGAAAGGGAGATGAATATTAAAAGCTCACATCAAGGGATTGAGGGATTGAGGGAGACAGGGACCTCCTCAGTATGCAGGGAAAGCAGCATGGCTTTGACATGACGCAGGATCGGTTGCCCTGATTCTGCTCTGGTCTCTGACAAGCCTGACCTTGGGGAATGTTGCTCATTAGACAGCTCTGCTACTGGGTGGTGAATATTTCTGGCACTGTCTGAGCTGTGGGCTTGGCTCACCCTAGAATGATAACAGAAGGAAAAAGTAAAAATAGTTTCTGAGACCTTAAGAGAATTTGTTGTTCTGAGGAATGGATCAGAGAAAGCAGAAGAGTTTCTGGAATGGGGCATGTACTTTTTTTTTCTAACAAAATTTAAAGTCCCACTGCAAAGCTGTAGGGGAGGATGGGTGGAAAAGGCCCTAATGTCTAGTGAGCCGGTTATTTTATTTTGTGTTTCCTAAGTAAACACAAAAGGATCTCAGGTTCTCCAAGTGAGCTTTCTAAACTGATGAAAACTCCAGAGAGAGACCAGTAAATGCTTGGAACGGACAGGATACTTTTAGGAAGAGATAGGTTTTGGGGTATGGAGAGTTGATACTCCTGGGAGAAGTCTTGATAGAGACTAATTGAGGGAATAAATATCTCAACTTCCCCAAACCCCAGGTGTAACAACTCAGAGTGTTTTTAGTTGTTGTTGTCTGGTTTTGTTTTGTGCCGGTACTAAGTTTGAACTCAGGGCCTGGGCACTCTACCTTAACTTTTTCACTCAAGGCTGGCACCTCCACTGGTTAATTGTAGATTCAAGTCTCATTGACTTTCCTTCTCTGGCTGGCTTTGAACAACAATCCTCTGTATAGCCTGGATTATAGGCCAGAACCACCAGGTTCCCAGTGGGATTCATAATTTCTCTCCTCAAAAGGCCAGGAGAGGGGAGTCAGAGACTGAAGCACTGTAGCTCTAAGTCAAGAAATACCAAGGATTTCTAGGAATTAACAGAATCCAGGAAGATGCAGGAAAATATTCTTGTCTGATTCCAAATTTCCAGCCTCTAGAACTATGAGGGAATCATTTCAATTGCTTGAAGCTACCTTGCTAGTAGCATTTCATTATGGCATCATTACCAAGCTACATATGAAAAGAAAAAGGGAAGATATGAAACAATATATAAAATATTACAAGTTTTTCTATGATGCTTTTCTTTCTGTTTCACTTTTTAGCCTGCCCATAATGTTTATTAATTAGGTAAGAGACCCACCAGGAAATCTATGAATCTGTCTTTTCTTTCTCCTGTCTCTTATAGGATTGAGTCGGCTGAACCTGGTCTGTGTTTGCTGGAGGCAGATGCTTGGAGGCTGAGCTTCAGGGCTGGGAGGAGTGGAGCAGCTCTGAAGGCACTGAGAAATGTCAGCCTAATGCTCACTCCGTGGGCACAGAGAATGTTTTGCTGCCTAATGAGCATTGAAAAATATTTACAAGTTCACTTCAAAGCAACTGGTTAGAAAATTGGATAAGAAGCACATCGGAAGGCAGAATACATTAGGTGAAGAAAGGGAAAAGGATAAGCAGGGGTAGGGAGGGAGGCAGAGTTCCCCATCTTCCTGCAGTTCTCACTACTTCACTATTTCACTTTGCATAGCCTTTGAGAAGACCATGGAGGGGCCTCTTATGAATAGGCATCTGGAAGTATAGCTGTGGTTTATGCAGTTGTAGTTTAAGCGATAGAGTGCTCAACTTGTGCACAAAAGGTCAAGAACAGCAGAACACCCAGGCTCTGAGTTCAAGCCCCAGTACTAGTGTGCATGCACACATGCACACACACATACACACACACACACACACACACACACACACCAATTCCTCATTGATTGTACATCAGCTATGAAAGAAATTGGGAGATTATAGAAGTTGGAAACTGTTCCCAATGTCACATAATTCCTAAGTAGTACAACCAGGAATTGAACCCACGCACCTCTAGCTGCTGAGCATGAATCCTTGACAAGGCTCATCTCCATAATGTCCTCCCAGACATCCTCCAGCCATTCTCTAGACCCTTCTCCTCTCTCTTCTCCTTTCAGCCTGCCTGATGACTTGCATTGGTTGGAGAGAAGGGGAGGGTAGAGAGAGATAGCTAATTTTGTTTCAGTTGCTTTTCAAACCCCATATAGTTCTTTATGAATATTTTCTTCAGCGGCTATGGTACCTCCTGGAGTGAGGTCTTTTATGGTATGTCTCTGGCCTCTCTGACAGCTTCTACTTCCGTGCCCAGAAAAGTCTCTTTGAAAGGTATTGGAGACAAAACCTCAAAATAGATCTTCTGTGGATCTTTATATAAACATGGTTGAGGGTGTTTAAGAGGAAAATTATGTTTCTCAGCAAGAGTTTGACCCCGTTTCCTTCCCTTTAACTCTCAAGGAAGATACATTCCAGATACTAGACAAATGGTTAACTCAGCTTTGGCTTCTAAACTCCACTGGAGCAAGAAGGACTGTTCATAAATTTGACTCTAACCTCCATATCCTGATTCAAATTCCCTCCCCGTTTTTCTCCCTGTCTGTTCACTTTGGGAAGCATTGTTATAGGGCATCAGTGGAAAGGGAGGGAGAGGGAGGACTGGGTTATTGGACCCTGATATTCCAGGGTCCGGCCTGATGGGCCAAGTTCAAAGGCATAGGAAGAACAAAGTACATTGAGAGAAACCAGGACTCAAACTAAAGAGCTGACAGGGATGGGTTTGTAACTGGTATAGCAGAACCTCTGAGGGATGGTAGTTTATTGAAGGTAAGAGCCTCATGGACTTTCTTCCCCAGCTGGTTTTGAAGCACAATCCTCAGATCTCAGCCTACTGAGTAACTAGGAGTGAGCCACCAGCACCCTGCTAAGCTTTTCCTTCATGTGAAGCTCTATGATGTAAATCAGAAGAGTCATGCTCCAAGACAGCCTTGTTGGGACAATATTGGCTCAGAGTCAATGCTCTCTCTCTCTCTCTCTCTCTCTCTCTCTCTCTCTCTCTCACACACACACACACACACACACACATATCCATTTTCATCACTGAATTTGGCCATCCTCCATCTTTGCACCCTAGGTCATATTCAAAAATGAGTAAATAGGAAGTCGTTTTTTTCTAGAAGAAGCTGGAGTGCTTTGTAAATATCCCAGAGCCTTCTTGGCAGATGTTGGTGAAGATGATAGTGATGGTAACACCACCTTTCAATCAAAGGACCTTAACATATGCATATATTCAGAGTACTTTAAAGACTCTCTCACTGAACTATTAAGTACTATTAGCAACTTGCATTTGGGGCATGGTCTCTGTATGCCCAGCACCCAGGCCCAAACCCCATTTCTACACTCTGAGCTCTTGCTCTGAGATAGTGCTGGATTCTGGGTGTTCAAACATAAATGGGCCATAGCCTCTGCCCACAAAATGCTAGAAATCCCGAGAGAACCCAGACTTGACGATAGATACCTGCAGAACAGCTGAGTGACAGCCATGCAAACAGCACAGTGAGTGGGGGGCAGTTGAGGCTGACTCTACTCAGGGAGTGAGAGGCAGCTGGATCTCAAAGAAGTTTGTTGTCTTGAACTGGGATGAGAGTTGGGAGCAATGGTTCAGGTTGGTAGAGAAAGTAGACTACATAGCTATTCCCTTCCTTTCTAGCAATTAGCAGGGGAATACCTGGGCTGCCAAAATAGTTTTCAAGTAGAGGTTTAAAAGAAATGTAGGTAATATAGGAGTGCTAGTTGATTTGTCTCTCTAAGGTGAGCAGAGGTAAGAAGGACATCTTCCTATCTGATACCTACTTTTCACAGTCTAGGGCTGTCAGTGTTAGTCTTGTTTCTCCCCACTCCTCACTCGCCAATAGTTTGTCCATTTCCCCACCTGCTTCTGAGAGAGCAGGAAAAGGATCTTTTTTGTGCCTGCACACAGCCCCCAGCAGCACCAGCGTGCCAGGAATCCTGCTATATTGTAGAAGCCAAGGCAATCCTGCTGGGAGCCTGGGTATGTGACCCCATCTGTGAGGTATGTACCTTTGGGCCTCCATGCAGCTCCCGTGCCCCCATTTCTCTGCCTTATCTCCTCCCAAAACACTCCTTTACATTCCCGTCTTATCCACTCCTCCTCTCCATGTTCTTCCTGCCTCCTTCCAAACCTTGTGCTAGTGAATCTCTTCATCTTCCCAGCGTGCATTAGGGGGTAATGAAAAATCTCTGGGCTCTTGCGTCCAGTTGGGACTCAAAATTGGGTAGCCCAATATGTTTTACATGCACATCCTCATTCAACTAAGAACAGTCCTGTAAAGTGGATATTAATCTTCCTATTTTTCTGATTAGATCCTTAGAGAGAGTAATCAACATTCCTGGAATCAAATAAAGAATAAGGGCCAAGTTAGCTCAGAAGACTTTTGTCTATAAACCAAGGACAGGAGATGCCTGGAGCCAAGGGAAGGGCCTGCATATTCTCTTCTGGCCCTGCTTCCCTGTGGTCCTCGCTGTGTTTGGCTTTCAACTGCTATATGCTCTGGGATTTCTGCATTCATCATACTCTAACCTGTAATGAGGCATCCCCTACAGGCCCCTAGGCCCTACCTCATGATGTAGGAACAAGGACAGAAGGCTATGGATGACCTGTGAGAATAGTTAATGTCAGAATGCAGAATTTCTTTGGCAGAAGGCCAAAGAAACAACAGAGTAACTGACCAAAATGCCTGTGTAAGAACATTTGCTGTGAATAATTAGCACGATGCAAGTGGCTGAGCACACATCAAAGCTGACCAGGAGTGCAATTTTCTAGAATTAGGAAAATTAGTCCAAGGATGGAGAAGCCTGTAAGTAAATAATTGAAGGGAAATACTCTACTCCCAACCCACAAAATGACCAGCAGATAAATGACCTAAGCTCATTCATTCTTGTCCAGGTAAGAAGGGTGGGAGCTTTCATTCCACATAAAAGAGTAGAGAATCTCAACCATTCCCATAATAAACCCTCCACAGAGCTCTACAATGTCTTTATACCTTTAAAGGGCATCCAGGATCCTGGGAAGGGCATCCTGCTGTGTCTTGATATCCCCCTGGCTGGGCCAGCACCAGGAAGGGCCAGAGGAAGAGGAGAAGTCTACAGAGCAGGATAACTTGGCTTTGAAGACACTATTTGAAATGGAAGATTGAAAGTTGAGCCCATGCCTTGTTGACAACAACCTGAAATTAGCTTCTACCCAGATCTATGTTCTTCCTCGGAGCTGTGAGAACACTGGAAGCTGGTACCCAATGGGAAGGGCTCTGAGTCCCACTGAGTCACTAGAGGAATTTCTCCAGTGAGGATGCATGGTCAGGGCAGGAGTCAATGCCATGGGCAGAAAGTGAACCTCACATTCGGGCCAAGCAGGCCTAAAATGGACATCCAGAGAGTACAAGCAGAAAATTGGGATGGAAAAGAAGGGAGTTGGGAAGGAAATAATGCCTTAAGAAAGGTTCCATTTTTCTCTTCAGAGTTCCTTATAAGATCTCTGGGCTGAACAAGAAAACTTTATCCTTGAAGGGTCACTGTCAGCATGGCTTCCTGTGGGCACTTTTAAAAAGCCTGGTTTGTTGTGACTCATGGACCTTCTTCCTGTGTCCTCCAGGTGAGGCCTGCCTACCTCAGGCCTGTGCACTCCCTAAAGGTCCAGATACAGAACATGGCAGGAAGCTGGATAAGAAGCAGGTTCCTACCCTGGACAAGCTGAGCCACTGTGCAGGGCCAACCCCAACTGGTGCTCCCTTCCCTGCCATGTTGTGCTGGAAGCTCATCGCGAGCCTCTCAGGAGTGGACATGCCCAGTCTTCCTCCAGGAGCCTGTAGCAGCCTCTGAAGGGTGACATGGAGTCTCTTCTTAAAGTAAACTTTCTCCCAAGAGAACGGTTGAGTCCAGATTGAATAAAGACAGGAGCTAAGGAGAATTCATCATTGCCTAAGTCTTTTTGTGTTTTGAGGATCTGAGACATTCTTTTCTTTATCTTCCTCTTCTTTCCTCTCTTTCTCTTTTCCCTCCCTCCCTTCCTTCCTTCTTTCTTTTCTTTGTCAGTTCTCCATTTATTTATTCATTAATTTTTAGCAGGCACCAGGAGGCTTGAAGTTAGGTTCTTGTCATTCCCTTAGGTTTTTCACTCAAGGCTGGTGGTCAGTCATACCTCCATTTCTGGTTTTTTGGTGATTAATAGAAGATCAGAGTCTCTTGGACTTTCCTGCTGGGTCTGGCTTTGAACCAGGATCCTCAATTCTCTCTCTGTAACTAGGATTACAGCCATGAGCCACAAGCACCAGCTGAGTCATTCTTGAAGATCAGATCAATGCTGCAGTCTTGGCAGTCCCCCTTCCTCACTTCTTACTATAGACACATTTTCCTCCTATCTGGCTTCAGGGTACCAGAAGGCCCCTAAAATCCTAGAACTTCCTTTTCAGGCTTTGCACTTCCTAAGGATGCTGTAGAGGCAAAGCGATGACCTCCTCTAGTGACCTCCAGAGTAGGACCCTTGCTCTTCAAATGTCAGTGTGCTTAGGAACCTGCTAGGGATCTGTACAGAGCCTGAAATGCTATGTTTCTACATTTCTATGGAACTCCTTGGCTCACAATTTTTTTCTTTAAAAGGCCAAATAGCAAATATTCTCAGCTTTATAAGCCATATAGAGTTATAAAAGGAAAGTTCTAATTTCTGCATTATTTTGTCTTTAATGAGAAGCAAGATTTTTGCATGCTGGGAGCCATCTTTCCACCTGTTTCCTTGAATGTGTAGAAAGAGACTTTCTCACATACTCTGTGCATGCACTCAAGGCTCGACTCCAACTCCTGGATGACCTTCTTGGAATGATGATAGTGAGCATTTCCACTATCTTTTGTGGGCCCAGGACTAAGGGACCCAGCACATATGGACCAACCCCCAGCTTGCATACTGAGTGCTGAGCATAAAAGAGCAGACAGATCCTGGGCACTGGTGGCTCACACCTGTAATCCTAGCTCCTTAGGAGGCTGAGATCTGAGGATCACTGTTTGAAGCCAGCTCTGGCAGGACAGTCTATAAGACTCTTACCTCTAATTAACCACCAAAAAGCCCAATGTGGAGCTGTGACTCAACTGGTAGAGCTCTAGCCTTGAGCAAAAGAAGCTCCAGGATGGTACCCAAACCCTGAGTTCAAGCCTCAGGACTGGCACAAAACAAAACAAGCTCAATAACCAAGTAGTCAAACATGTCCTGAGCTTTCAGTGTACCTACACAAGCCTTCTGTTAGGCTGCAAAAGCTGTATTCCTCCCTTTCGTAAGAAGCCAGTCCAGAAGGCTTGTTCCAACTGCTAGCTCCCTGGTTCTGAAGAATGAGCCTTAGTTAAGCCCCATTTGTGTAGTACTACTTCAGGTTTTTTGTTTGTTTGTTCATTTGTTTGTGATTTATATCCTGAATTGGGCAAAGCAACAGTAAGCTCATTAATAACAATATAGTTTTTGTTACAGCTACTCAGCAGAGCTCCAGTGGTAGAAAGGCCCTGAATAGGATACACACCAGAAGGCAAGTATGTCTCTGAAATGGGTTTTTAGACAGATGCAAAGTTCATAAGTCCCAAGTTAGGGACTCACCTTCATGTGACAGTAAAGACAGAGGCATGGTGAGAACAGTGAAAGGAGATTTATTACATGGCAGCCATGGGAAGACAGCACTTCAGCACATCTTCAGCCATCTGCAGAGGTACAGATATTGGCTTCAGGTTAAATAGGGAGAAATGAGGGTGGAGGTGAGCGTGGGATGCAGAGTTAAGACAGTGTTATGTCACAGGGTGGTTGACCCAGTCTTTTTCCTTGGAAGAATTTTAAAGTGTTGTTACCATTTGACTACTGGAACAAAACAGGAACAGGTTGCCTAGTAGGTGATCTTCAGAGCTTTTGCCTGTTTCATTTAAAATAATAATAAGAAGGCATTGCTTGATTTTTTTCTGAATATTATTATCTTTAAGTAGTTGTGTAAAGGAGTTGCCATTCAACAAAGCAGTCTATAAATGCAGTGCCTCTTGATCAATGTCACCCTTTTCAACATTCTCATCCACCCCTCCCAACCTACCCCTTCCCTCACTTTGCTTAATTTTTAGGTTATGTATTGATTTTTGTTGCCATCTAACAAGGCAGTTTATATATACGTAATGCATCTTGATCTGTGTCATCCCTTCAATGTCTTCACCTCCCTTTGACCCACGCTTTTCCTTATTTTCTCAATTATGTAGTGTGTACAATGCATTCTTGCCTGCAATCTCCCTTCACCCATTCATTCTTCTACCCTCCTCCCCCTGCCCCCATCTCTTGCAAGTACCCATTTCCTTGTACTTATTTTGTTTGGCTTTGATTTAGTCTTTCTAAAGAATTATACTATGTGCACTCTCCATAAAAAATTCTGGTGAGGGTACAGCCAAAAGGAAACTCTACACTGCTGGTGGGAATGTAAGCATGTTCAACCACTCTGGAAAGCAATATGGAGGTTCCTTTGAAAACTAAGCATAGAGCTCCCTTATGACCCAGAAATTCCACTCCTGGGCATTTATCCAATAGAGCACAAACAAGGATACACTAAAGCCACCAGCACAGGCGCATTTATTGCAGTATTATTTGCCATTGCCAAGATACAGACTCAGCCCAGATGCCCCCTCAAGGGACAAATGCATCAAGAAAATATTGTATATAGACATATTATAGCTATTACAAATGAGGGAAACCATGCAACCTACATTTCTTTGGGCCTGCCTTGCTTCACTTAATCTAATTGTTTCCAGGTCTTTCCATTTCCTTACAAATGGGGCAGTATCATTCTTTCTGATGGAAGCATAGAATTCCATTGTGTATATATACCACATCTTCCTGATCCATTCATCTACTGAGAGGCATCTGGGTTGGTTCCATATCTTAGCTACAATAAATAATGTTGCAATGAAGATGGTTGTGCTGGTAGCTTCAGTGTGGCCTTGTTTGTGGTCATTTGGGTAAATGCCAAGGAGTGGGATTACTTTGCCATAGGGAAGCTCTATATTTAGTCTTTTGAGGAACCTCTATACTGCTTTCCAGAGTGGTTGAACAAGTTTACACTTCCACCAACAGTGTAGTAGCATTCTCTTTTGGCCACATTCCTGCCAGCATCTGTTATTAGATTTCTTGATAATGGCCATTCTAACTGGGGTAAGGTGGAATCTCAGTGTTGTTTTGATTTGCATTTATTTTATGGCCAGAGATGTTGAGCATTTCTTCATGTGTCTATTGGCCATTCTTATTTCCTCTTCAGAGAAGTCTCTCTTTAAGTCTTTAGTCCACTTGTCAATGGGGTGGTTGTTTCTTTGAGGGTTTATTTTGGGGGGATTTAATTTTTTGAGCTCTAAATATGTTTTAGATATATGGACCTTGTCTACTGTATAGCTAGTGAAAATCTTCTCTCAATCTGTGGGCTTTCTAGACTATGTCTATGATAGTCTTAGTAGGGGATCATGATCGCCCAATCACTTTAGTGCATAGGACCATATGTAATGAAGCATATCAAAATGAACTCCAAGAATTGGAAACAAAAGGTTCTTATTATGTCCTGTATGCAGTTATTTCTATTTTCTTTCTGTTTAAGTTTTCTTTTTTTTTTTTTTTTTGGACAGTCCTGGGCCTTGGACTCAGGGCCTGAGCACTGTCCCTGGCTTCTTCCCGCTCAAGGCTAGCACTCTGCCACTTGAGCCACAGCACCACTTCTGGCCGTTTTCTGTATATGTGGTGCTGGGGAATCGAACCTAGGGCCTCGTGTATCCGAGGCAGGCACTCTTGCCACTAGGCTATATCCCCAGCCCTGTTTAAGTTTTCTGTACCCTTTATCACAGAAACAATAGAACAAAGGATCGACTATTGCAACAATGATAGTCACTAGACACTATGTTGGAAATGAACTTCACAACTTGGAGGGGGAGGGGAATAGGAAGGGGTAAGTGGGAGAAAAATGAGGGAGGGGTAACAATATTTAAAAATAAATGTACTCATTACCTTACTTATGTAACTGTAACCCCCTGTTCATTACCTTAACAATAAAGATATTAAATTTTAAAAAGAAAATATTGTACGTACACAATGGAATTCTATTTAACCATCAGAAAGAATGATATTGTACCTTTCATAAGGAAATGCAATAACTTGGAAAAAATTATATTAAGTGAAATAAACCAGGCCCAGAGAAATACAGGTTGCATGGTTTCCCTCATTTGTGTTAGCTATGTTCCTATAAATCTACAAGTAAACATACTAGGTGGTATTCAAGCAGTTATAAATGAATTAACTGAAATATAATCGACTCTATAGAGAGCATTACCTATTTAAGAGGCAGTTTGTCTTCCACACAAATGTGAACCTTGTCTTTCTTGGATCCCAAGGTGATTGCAAAGGGATGAAAATGAGAATATCTCAGATCAAAGGGCACAGATACAAAGTTGAAGGACTTTCAGTTAATTCACAGAGTCCAAGGACAGCATTTTTAGTTGCCTCTTACATATCTAGACACCTGTAATCCTTGCCCTTGGCTGATGATGAATTCAATACCATCCTGAGCTAAAGGCCAGGCTGACTACTGTTTTGCAAGATATGGACATTGCTGTTCTGTGGTCTACAGAGAGACATGGCGGGGGGGGGGGGGGGGGAGCCATCCAGATAACTCTTTATCTTCCTTGAAGATTCTGAAAAACCATTTTCCTGCAGAAGTCACTGAGGATCTTCCAAGGAGTAGCCCTTTCTGCTTGAGGGAACTAGTTGTACTTATTTTTACCTTCCAAGGGCCTGGGGGAAATTCAATGAAGATGGAAAGTTTGACCTATGAATTTTTCAGTAGCATTTATTTTTTTCTTTTTAGTCCAGGAAAGCTCTTCCTTGAGGCTGATTTGTTATGTTAAATGACCTGAAGGAAGCTGGCCTGCTTTTATTAAATTCTTGCCCTGCAAATGTCTCCTGCTATTGGGAGGAGAGGAAAGAATGTGAAGATTACAGTGTCTTTGGGGAGCTAGAGGCCTGATTATGACCATCCCCCCAAACCCAGACACCTGTGCATGCTTCTGGCTGGTTTCTGCAGTACCCTCTCTCTAAGCTTTCTTATCCTACTACTTAGAGTAATCATCATAGAAGGGAATAATCCCTTTCCAGGAGGAAAGAAACTCAGAAAGATGAGGCATTAATGCTGTTATTAATGCTGTTGTTCAATGACATTTATCAGCTCAACATTATGATTAAGAATTCAAGTCATTTTTTACCCATGCTGGTCCTGTGGCTTGAACTCAAGGCCTGAGTTCTGCCCCTTAGAATTTTTTGCTCAAAGCTAGTGCTTTGTCTGCGAGCTACAACTTTTTTTTTTTTTTTGCTTTTTGCTGGTTGATTGTAGATAAGAGTCTCACAGACTTTTCTGTTCAAGCTGGTTTTGAACTGCAATTCTCAGATCTCAGCCTCCTGAGTAGTTAAGATCACAGATGTGAGCTACTAGTGCCTGGCAAGAATTCAACTTTTTAAGATATTCAAATCTGAGTTTCACTGTGCCTCTTAGTAGATATATACACAGCATAACACCTATTTCAATGAAAAAAATAAAACATTATGGAAATATAGTTTACTTGAAAAGTAAAACATTTTCTACATAAAATTTCTGTTCTTCTCTTAGCATAACTACTATTGAAGGCTTGATGTATTATATTCCCATAGTTTTTCAATGACTATTACAATATTTTATAAAGTCTTTCCCAAATAGTCACAAACTATCTATTATTTCTGTTGTTAGTATTACTCAACTTAAAATTTCCAATTACTAGATTCTGTATACCTTCCTATGTCAGTGCATAAAAGCATCTCTTCTTTTAACTGGCACATGGTGTACATACTTGAATTAGTTCCTATGTCAGTACATAAAAGCAGCTCTTCTTTTAACTGGCACATGGTGTACATACTTGAATTAGTTGTGTTTAGTAGGTTTTTTTTTTGTTTTTTGTTTATTTTGCCAGTCCTAGGTCTTGGACTCAGGGCCTGAGCACTGTCCCTGGCTTCTTTTTGCTCAAGGCTAGCACTCTACCACTTGAGCCACAGCGCCATTTCTGGCTTTTTCTATATATGTGGTGCTGAGGAATCAAACTCAGGGCTTCATGCATACCAGGCAAGCACTCTCCCATTAGGCCATATTCCCAGCCCTAATTAGTGTGTTTAATACCTCAAACCTCAATTTCTCCCTAGTTTTGGTAAGAATAGTACACTATCTACTCCACAGGATTATTGTGAAAGTTAAATTCGTTTTTACTTAGAAGGGATTGGATACAGTGTCTACTTAGTGACAATAACATACCATTCACGTCTCCTATCTATATCTTAAGGGTTTATGAGCCACACACGAAACCTGTTTATGGAACTGAAGATATAAACAGAGTGCAAGCACAGAAGGAAGACATGAACTGTAAAGTAGTGGTCTGGCATCTCAAGTTTTCAAGTAGTAACAATATTCATTGAAATCTGGTTGGTGAGCAAGACTTATTAGAACAGTAAAATTTAGTTTGGACCTGAATCTTAACTACATTTATGACCTACACATTGTA
Source organism: Perognathus longimembris pacificus (assembly GCF_023159225.1). Lineage (NCBI taxonomy): Eukaryota > Metazoa > Chordata > Mammalia > Rodentia > Heteromyidae > Perognathus > Perognathus longimembris. Next base: position 68,240,876 of record NC_063167.1, on the reverse strand, counting down.
GACATACCTAGAGATGTCATAGGGCCAGATGCTTGTTTCCTTTTCTATTTTTGTTTTATAGAGTCACAATCTCATGGAAGGTGCTCTTGGCTTGGCATCAGAAAGACATGGACTTGAGCCCTGGACTCTGTAGTCAGCAGAACAGTGAGACAGACTAGTCCCTCCAGCTCAAATGTCTTATCAGTAAAGACAAAAAATGATTGTAACTTCCAGACTTTATTAAATATGATCATGAAAGCACCCAAAAAAGTCTTTTCTGAGATCAGTAACTATTGAACACATGAATTGATCCTGATGTATAGTTGATCATATGAACTCTCAGACCGGAAGTGAACCCAACTGGAAGAGAAATTGTACCAAACAGGTGACTGCTGTGGGAGTTGACATGACCTTAAGGTGAGTCACAGAAATTCCCACAGTATGTGACTGTCCTGCTCTGCTTTACACAATCATCCCTCAGGTCCTGAGTGCAAGTCTACACTGCTTCGTCTGTGATAGAGAGCACACAGAACACATGACCAGTATATTTGCAGTATCTGAAGCCTTCTGCCTGACTCTTCAGGACGGACTTTGAGAGACCTAGGCTCCCAAAGTACAAGAACTTTTTTATAGGCAGAGATGAATATAGAAGAGACAGGCCCCAATATATTCCCTAGCTTGGGCTGAGTCAAGTCTGGTTGGCCATAGATTTGGTATATTAGAAGCAAGATAGGCAGTTGAGACAAATCAGTTCTGAGGCACACTGGGGCTTTGGTATCCAATGATACCACAGAGGGTTCTGATAGGCAGAAACAACTATCTACTTATTGGCAATGGCACAAATGCATAGAAGGCAAAGAATATGGATTATTATGCAGCCAAGACTTAAGGTATTCTTCTTATGTCTCTACTATTACAAAAGAAATGAAAAGTCAATATTTGTTATGGGTTGAACTGGGGAATAGAATCTTCACAGATGTAATTAAATTAAAATGACATCACAAAGCTGGGTCCTAATACAAGATGACCCATACTGTCACAAAAGGGGAAGAAGTGGACCCAGAGGGAGACAGGCACGGAGGAAGGATGATGAGAAGACACAGGGAGTGGTGATGAGGACCAATGAGACAGGAGAGAAAGAGAAAGATGAGGATGATGGGGGTGAATATACTTAAAGTACCTTATGCATGTGTATGAAATTGAATTTAAAAAACCATTGAAATTGTTTAGAAGCATAGGTAGAGGAGGCTCCTTAGTCTTAGATTGACTTAGTGCTGCAACTGTCTGTGTTCAGAGGGAAGATCTGGCTTACAGATAAGAGGAAGAAGGCCACAGCTGTCAATGTTAACGCAGTGGGGGTGATCATAACTAGTGGGAAAACGAGCTCTGTCTGGGTTTCAGGCAAAGGCAGGATGTGGGGTGGGTTTCCGTCTCACCTACTTCATTTTCAAGTTCACATGACCTCTGGCAGCACCAAAATAACTGCTGAAGTTTAAGCTCTTGTCACACCTCCCACAGCCGAGGAAGGGAAGGCGGTGGAGTGCTGAGCTGGGGGTTATGTGTTGAGGGGATAAGACAAGGGCGAGAGGATTTTGAAGAAAAAGAAAGACCATTCATCCCATCTTCCCAGTCAGTACCAAAGCTTATTTATATACAATTATGACTCCTGAATTCTAGAGTTAAAAGATGTCTGGGCACTGTAAGTGAATGCTCTGATTTTGCGTAGAACACAGAGGCCTGTTAGAAGTCAATGTGAGATTTCTATAGCATTGTCTTCAGGGAGTCAAATGAGCGCATTTTCCCAGCCATTGTTCCTTATGGTAGTAGAATATGGAAAAAGAAACAGCTAAATAACAGTAGCCACTTGAGACACAAAGTATCATAAAATAGAGTAAATGGCTCGAGACCAATTTTTCCACCTTTTCCTGTAAACTTGATTGGAGAACTTTTTTGTTGTTGTTCCAGTCTTGGAGCTTGAGCTCAGGGCTTGGACACTGTCCCTCATTTTTGCTCAAAGCACTCTACCACTTGAGCCATAGCTGTACTTCTAGATTTTTTTTTTTTTTTTGGTGCTTCATTGGAGATAAGAGTCTTACAGAGTTTCCTGTCTGGGCTGACTTTGAACCATGATCCTCAGATGTCAGCCTCCAGAGTAGCTAGGATTATAGGCATGAGCCACCAGCACCTGGATTACAGTATGATCTTAAAGTATGGATATAAGCTATACAATTGTCCTCTAGCCAGCTATTGTTTCAAGAAGCCCAGAATACAGGTGGGAGAGAGAGCACCCCAGATTACTGCAACCTCTCTCTCCAGGTGCATAAAGGAGGGGCAAGTGAATGAAGAATGGATTATGAGATTGTGGAAATCAGCCTTTATAAATGCATAGTAAGTCTGCCTTGAACACATGTGATCCATTCTGTGTACCAGACTCTAATCCCCAATCACAATAGCTTTTCCTCCTCTTGGAGAGGAATAAGGAACAGGTGAGCAGAGTGGTGGGTTTGTGAGAGAGAGATATAATTCTTCTCTTTGCCATGAAGACATGAAAATGGAAATAAGTTGCCTATATCTATCTTGCTGTTTCATATCTGGGATCAATACTCAAATTTTTTAATTCCAATGATGATCAATTTGACCTTGAATAAATCAAGAACTATTCATTAGGAACCAATGGACAGTCTCTGTCTTTATGGAGCTTATGATTTGATGTTAAACATTATAAGATAAATGCAGTTATAGAAATAAAGGCAGCTAAGTCCTGGTTGCATGTTGGAATTATCTGGAAAGCTTCATTAACCAATGACCCCACCACCACAGGTGCAGATTTAATTAATTTGAAACAAGGTCCAGGCACTGGTTTTTTGTTTTAGCTTTTTGTTCGTTTTTATTTTGGGTGCTGGTTGGTTGGTACTGGGGCTTGAACTCAGGGCCTCGATGCTGTACCCAAACATTTTTGCTCAAGGCTAGTACTCTACCACTTGAGCCGCACCTCCACTTCTGCTTTTTGATGGCAATTGAAGATAATAGTCTTAGGGGATTTCCTGCCTGGGCTGCCTTCAAACTGCTATCTATCCTCAACACTCAACCAAGTAGCTAGGATCATAGACATGAGCCACTGGCATCTAGCCTGGCATCGACAATTTTATAATCTCATGTAATTCTAATATATCCCCAGGTTGAGAATCACTGTATTAGGAGAGCAGAGAGATTAAGTGTTAAGAGATGTAGAGAAGTGTGGAGCAAGAGAACTTAAAAGCTTTGTTCAATGTACTTTGAAGAATGGTTTAGATTCCCCATTGTGAAATCCAAATTTGAAGTGAAGGAGCTTTGCCCCCATGGGACAGGGAGATGAGAAAGCAGAAACTATAAATTGAGACTAGCTAGCCTGGTATGTGTGGTTCCCGGAGTACCTTAGGAGACATGGGATTTTGGTAGATGAGAAAAGTAGTGTGGTAACCTTGTTCTGGGGCAAGCAAGCATTGGGAAGAGCCGGAAGCAGAATTAAAGTCTCTTGATTCCTAGATCACACCAGGAAACAGGATCAAGGACCATAAGAACAAGAGTTGTGGGGCAGAGACTTCTCAGCTAGAGTCTTCTGTAGCTGATCAAAACCAACTGACTCCAGACAGGAATAGTCAGAGCCAGACAAAACTAGCCAGTTGTCTGGCAAGTAGGAGACTCTTGTTTTCCTTTGGGAATATACAGACTAGGGAGAGTTTATCCTCTAGAAACCACCATGTTAAATATAATGAAGTGGCAAGCCAGGTGCTGTTGGCTCATGCCTGTAATGCTCGCTATATTTAGCAGACTGAGATCTCAAGATTATAGTTCAAAGCCAGCCCAGGCAAAAAAAAAGTCTGTGAGATTGTCTTTTCCATTTAACCAGCAAAAATACAGAAGTGTAAATGTGGCTCAAGTGGTAGAGCACTAGTCTTGAATGAAAAACCCAAGGGAGAACATAAGGCCCTTAGTTCAAGCCCTAATACTGACACAATAGATGGATAGATGATAGATAGATGATAGATAGATAGATAGATAGATAGATAGATAGATAGATAGATAGATAGATGGATAGATAGATATATTGACATCATGAACTGTAGATCAGCAACTGATGAACTTTTTCAGGTCACATGAATAGGAATTGTGCCTGACTTCAAAGCCAGTGGCTTTCTCTGTGTATTTGAACTCTCCTGTGCATGGCAACCTCATTCTGAGAGTATGTTTCAGTCCTCCATACCAAATAGCTCTGTATTTTACAACTATCCAGTTAGGTACTTGCCTGCTCATGACTTTGTTTCACTTATTAAACTGCCAGTTTCTTAAACATAGAGCCACATCATATTCAAATAAAATTAAAATCCTGCGGGGCTCTGAGATACGTATTATGCCTATTAATTTATTTAATAGACAGTTAAGGGATGGTTCTCATGTGCCAGATACTTGAAACAAAGAAATGACAAGATATTGTCTCATCTTCCCAGAGCTCACTCTTTATTGTGGGAACACCTGTCATGGAAGACTGCTTGCTGAGCCTGTGTCCTGTCCCATCTTACTCTGTTGTCCTGATTATTCCTTACCTAGTCAGTTTGGTTTGAGCCATAATCCAGGTATCTAATCTTTCCCCTGACCTCTGGGATGAATTGAATTGTACAGTGTTGATAGGATTCATCTGGATTAGCCCCTGGAAATGTGATTTGTAAATAGAACAGAAAATAATAAACCACAGCATGGAAAGGAAATTTTTGATGCAGACAGATGGGTTTTAACAGTAGGCATAGAGCCAACCAGTGAGGCTGGCAAATAAAAATATCAGTCCTGACAAGAGCCACTAAATTCATAGTTCCTATATCTCAGGACCCAGGTTAACAAGGCCACACAGTGCCAAAGTGTTTCAGGTATAAGACTATTCTAGTATTTCAGGTATAAGACTATACTGCCTTAGTGAGGAGCAATTACCATCAAAATAAGCTTTAGATTAAGAACTGGTACTAGGCACTGGTGGTGCCTATAAACCTGAGATATTCAGGTGGCTGAGACCTGAGTATCACAATTCAAAACCATCCTGGTCAGATAAATCTGAGACACTCTTATTTCCAATTCCAGCATAAAGTCAGAAATAGATCTGTGGCAAAGGTTATAGAGCACTGACCTTGAGTGGAAAAAGCTAAACAAAGTACAAGACCCTGATTTCAAGCCCCAGTACCAGCACCACACACACACACACACACACACACACACACACACACACACACACACGAATGAAAAGAAAGAAAAAGGGGGAAAAGAGGAGGTGAATGAAGAGGAGGAAGAGGAGGAGGAGGAGAAAGGTGGGGGTGGGGGTGGGAGAAAAGAACTGATGCAATTTAGGGTGTAGTTCCCAAACCACACTCTTCAAGCTGGAAAAGGCATAGTGGCACTGTGGCTCAAGTGGTAGAGTGCTAGCCTTGAGCAAAAGGAAGCCATGGACAATGCTCAGGCCTGAGTTCAAGCCCCAGGACTGGCAAAAATAAATAAATAAAAATCTAATATTCAAGCTGGAGAAGGCATAACTGTGTCTCTGTCTTTGGTACTGAAACATAGCCTATTAGTGTTGGGAGTCCTTGCCCTCAAAGTGTGCTCTGGCAGAGACATAGCAGTCACTGGAGGCTGTGTAGGGGTGTGGCTCTTCACCTCACCTTTATGGGAAGGGAATGTGGGTAATCAATATTAATATGCTCTAGATATATGTGCCCTGTAGACAAAAAATGTCTTAGAACAGCTTAGGATCAGCCTCAGCAATTTCGTGCTGCTTTGTGTCCTGACATAGCATGTCCATATATTAAGAAAGGCTCTTTCTTACCACAAGATACTGAAAGTATAAATATCAAGCTTGGCTTCAAAGCTATGCATTGTTTTCTCTTTTTGCACTTTGCAGCTGCCATGCTGTTTTGAGTGTGATTTATAGTTGAAGGAATTAAGTTGACATGTTTATAGATCTTTCCTACCATGTAATAAGTCCTATTAGCGTTTATTCATCTTCTATTAAAACTCAGTACAATATTGGCACATAATGGATGTTCAGTAAATTCTTTATAAATAAAAATAAACAATAGACTCTTGATTATATATGGAAAGGATCTAGAAAAAAGACTACTAACTGAGGAAGGAGTCCATCTCTTTTCACTGTCTCTTCTTGGTAAGAAATAGCATGATTTTATGATAGTACACTGAATCAAATATCCACTAAATATTCAACTTATCACTGCCCTGTCCCCACATAGTGAGGATGATAGGTAAAGAGAGAGGTCAAAAGCCAAGAAAGATACCTAATGGGTAAATGGTGATGTTAATGATGTTAACATTTCACATCTGTGTTTTCCCCTCAATGCCTCTGAATAGTCATTGTATCCACCCCTGTTTTATCACTGCAACATGCATATTAGATAGACCCATCAAGCAGTAAATATCTACATACGAAGCCATGTCCTCAAAGTGATGGAGCAGCTGAATTGCTTGGGTGCACCTCTGGTCTATTGGGCAGGCTTCCTTTATTATAGACAAGTCTTGCTCCTATCTTAAAGCCTGTTTGCTTTAAAATTTCTCTTCAAATTCCATTTCTTAAACTGGATGCTGATGGTTTACACCTGTAATCCTAGCGACTCAGGAGACTGAGATTTGAGAATCACAGTTTGAAGCTGGCTGAGGCAGAAGAGTCTCTGAGAATCTCATTTCCAACTACCAGAAGAAAAGCCAGAAATGGAGCTGTGGATCAAGTGGTAGAGCACTGTCCTTGAGTAAAAAAATTAAGGGACAGCACCTAGGCAGGCCATGATTTCAAGCCCCAGTACCAGCATGCATATGCACATGCACATGTACACACATATTTATACACTTACATACACAAAGAACTCTTTAAATTCAGGCTGATTGTTTTGTACTCTTCCAACACAGGTAAAAATTAAACATCTAATCGGTATGAAGATACCTACCATTAATTTATCCATTCAGTATTTTTTTGTGTCTATGCCACTCTTTGGGCTTGAATTCAGGTCCTGGGTGCTATCTTGAGCTTTTTTGCTCAAAGCTAGTGCTCTACCACTTGAGCCACAGTTCTGCTTCTGGTTCTTTTGGTGGTTAATTGAGATAAGGTTTTACAAACTTTCCTGCCCCGGCTGGCTTTGAACCTTGGACCTCATATCTCAGCCTCCTGGGTAGCTAGGATTACAGATGTGTGCCACAAGTGCCCAGCTTGTCTGATCAATATTTAACAATACTTTTCCATTTTAGATGTGCTTAATTTTTATTGGGGAGACTTGAGAGAACCACAAACTAATTAAATCCTAAAGAGACTTAGCATATTGCTAGAAGTATGTTATAAAGCTGTGAAATGTTCAGTCACAGTAAGAACAGCTTAAGACAAGAGGAGATGTGACAAGGCAGAACTTGATTGCCAAGTAAGTGTTTCTGACAAAAATGTCATGGTTTTAAGATATTATATATTGATTTCAGGAGAGTGAATTAGACTTGGTATAGTTCAAGAAATATATTAGTTGGGAAAGCACAAAGGAAATTTCCACCAAAATGTCTTGAGAGTGATCTCTGTGGCAGACAGGCTGTGTGGAAGAGAGGAAGGAGTAGGGGAAGATATTAGTTTATCTTGAATCTTTTGAGGAACAACTTTATGGTTCTGAGATAGAAGTAAAGTACACTTGGAGTCCCTTAAGTATTAAGAAAGGGAAAAAAGGTGATATAGACATTTATTTACTTAAGAAATCCCTATTGAACCAGGCACAGGAAGACAAATATCACAGACTTACTCATATGTGGAAGCTAAAAATGTTGCTATCCTCAATATAGACAAGAGAACAATAGTTATAAGGACAAGGGGATGAAGAGGATCAATGTAAAAGTGTTGGTTAATACGTACAAAAATAAAGATAAAAGACAAGATCCAACTCTAGTGTTGTATATCACAGTAGGGTACCTATAGTTAATAATCACTTATCATATATTTCAATAAGTATAAGAGAGGCTTTTGAATATTACCCACATAAAAACATAGAAATAGTTGAGGTAATAGATGTACTCTATCTTCATTGTCCTGATTTGATGATCATGCCTCATTGTAACATATGTTGAATTATATCACAGTACACTCCATGGACATATACATATATATATATACACATATATATATGTTATGTGTTAATTTAAAATGTTTTAAAGAAGATGAAATCTGGGTATACAGAGAGACACCAGGAGCTCTCTTAAACACAGAGGAAAGAGTATGTGAAAACATCTTAGAACGTGATCATTGATGAGCTAGACGAAGGCTTCAGGAAAAACCAAATCCAACAGCAACTTTCAGTTTGGACTTCTAACCTTCATATATTTGAAAAAATAAATCTCTGTTGTTTAGGCAAAAACCAACAAACAAAAAATCCTTTCTAAGCCTATTTTGTTCTCTCTTTTCGTGTGTGTGTGTGTGTGTGTGTGTGTGTGTGTGTGTGTGTGTGTGTGTATTGGTGTTGGGGCTTGAACTCAGGGCCTCACTTAGTGTTTTAGCCCAAGGCTGGTGCTTTATCACTTGAGCTACAACACTACTTTTGGATTTTTCCTAGTTAACTGGAGGTAAGAGTCTTATGTGTTTGTCTTCCCAGGCTGGCTTCAATCCATGATCCTCATATCCTAGCCTCCTGAGTATCCAAGATGACAGGCACAAGCCACAAGCATCTGGCTCTTAAAGAGATTTTATTGAAATTTGATCTTCTCAAAGGTATCTTTAGGTGCTCTGAGAGGGGCGATGGGGAAAGGACAGGAAGTTAATTATGAAGTTGTCATAGTCCTTCAGTCAAGAGAGTCACTTCACCAGTGGGGCAGTGGCCAGGGGAATGGAGAGAAATAGTTGAGTTTGACAGGTACTTGGGAGTCAGACTACCAGATTGATGATGGAGGTGATGAGGGAGATAGAAGAGGTGACAAAATCCCCAAATTTCTGGTTCTTGCTACATTGCAATTACATTCTGCCTGTCACTGACTCATCATTGGGGCATGGCGTCTCTGTTTGGTTGGGTGATCTATAGATGGATATACACATTCCCACCCCTAGTCCCCATTGTGGCTGTGAACGCCCTGTCTCATTTATCTCATGATACCTTATAAAAATTCTAGCAAGACTCAGCTTATGGGTAGAAGGTGGTGGAGGGGAGGATGGACTGGAAGATTTAAAGATGGTCATATGATTTAACTTGCTTTGTTGTTTCCAAAATCCATCTTTCCCCCCTTGTCTGCTTTGATCTACAGGATGAATTCCCTTGGGTAGCTTCATCTGCTGCTCACTCTGTCAAGCCAGTGCTACTACCTGAGGAAATAAACAAACACTTCTGTGCATTGTGGATTGCAAGGGAACCTGAACTTGACTTCTTCACAGCTAAAAAGCAAAGCAAAACAAAACAAAAAACCCATCATCTTCTCTCTTTCTGAATGTTTTTTTACATGGATTGGAAGGCATAGTACCCCAGGAAGGCCAGAGCTAGCTCTGGGTAGGAGACACCAATAACCACCCCCCCCCACCCCCGGGCGCCCCCGCAGCTATTTAGCTGCAAAATCTGCCATAGGTAAAACAAACATCATAGCAGAGCTGTCATCAGCTAATTGAGATGTATAGGTGAGAGGCTGTGAAGGCAGGAGAGAGGTGTCTGACAGATGACTCAACCTCCAGCAGACAGAGAGCTTCTGGACCACCGCTCTGAAGCCAGACAGGGAGAAGCTATGGATGGCATCTTTTTGGACAGGCCCTTCAAGCTACTCCAGTAGTTTTAGAGAAAGCTTAGATGGCTTCTCTCTAACCTTTGCCTTTCTGCCTTAGAAACCAGACCTAGCTTCTAGTCTGCCCTGGGATCAGCGTACTGCGGCAGTCATTCATTTTGGGTGTCTCTGAGACTGACTCCAGCATCTGTTCCAAGAGAGCTTTCCCACACTCTGGGGTGGGGTGTGACAGTGTGACAGGGGCTCTCGTTTCCATCAGCATTTCAAAACATTCAGAGAAGTCTGATCTGGCTTGGCAGGAGCTTCTTGCCTGCTGTGCTGGTAACATGACAAGGACTCCCCATTTGTGAACTGCTTTGTGTCTCAGTGGCACTTTTAGAAGATGGCATCATTTGTCAGGCTGGAAATGGTTTGCAAAGGGTTCCTTGCTCAAGCAGCCAATTGTGGGGACAGGGAAGGTGCTGTGGGTATTCATTCAGAGGACAGTGCTTGGAACTGGAATGGAGGCTGAGATCTGAGGATTGTGGTTCAAAGCTAGCCCAGGCAGACAAGGACCTGAGACTCTTATCTCCAGTTAACCAGCAAAAAGCTGAAAGTGGAGGTGTGGCTCACATGATAGAGTACTAGCCTTGAGCATCGAAAGCTAAGGGATGGAGCTAAGGCCCTAAAAGACTCATACACAAAAAAGGGGAAGTGAGTGGGGAATTGTGTGTCCTTGCAAAGGCTCAAGATGACCTTCCCTGGGGCTGTACTGTCCCCAGAATTGGCCAGGGACGGACAGGACAGAGGGCCTTTGTGTCTCCTAGGCATGACCAGATGAGAAGAATGAGTCACCTTAAAAAGGTCTGGAAGGGCAACAAAGATCACTTTTCCTCCACTTTAGGAGCATGGGGTATGTTGGGGAAACATGAATTTTAATGTGGTCTCTAATTTTACCTTTTATCTGTCATCAGACACTACCAATCACAAAGCCCAGGCCTATGTAGGTGTGTGTGTGTGTGTGTGTGTGTGTGTTGGAGGAAGTAGGAAGAGTGTGTGTGGGTGTTCTGATTGTTATGCCAGATTTCTAGTCCCCAAAGACCACCAAGGAGCCGACACCGATGCAAGTGCATGAGAGTCTTTATTGCAAGCTCGAGCCTGGACTCCCAACTGTCACCGACACAGCGGATCTGGATTGAGAGCCCCGACCCTCAGATAGGCAGGGTTTTTATTGTAATTACAACAGGGGCAGGGTATTTCCAACTTGGCAGATACTTGATTGGATGACATTTAGCAAGCAAGTCTTGTCCTATTTCCATTGGCTATCTACCCTTTCAGTTATCTATTTTGGCTTTGATATCGGGAACTGTCCTCAATATCAGGAATTGACAACAGGTGGTCACGTAGCACTGATGCAGGGGGTTAATGCAGGGGGTAGAGCAAGTCACAAATGGGTTAAGCAAGCCGTTTACAGAAGCAGAATATGCGGTCAGGTTGACCTAATACCAACTTTATTTTAACAATTGCAACCATATTTCCCCATTACCACTAAGCAAGCTTGAGCGGGCTAAAACAATCCAGTACTCAATCATAAGTAAACCAACCCAACAGTTACCATGGCATTTCTACTACTATTATGGTTATTTCTATAGTCTATGACTATGATCATTTTTTACTGTCCGTTACCATGGTTGCTACCCAGGTACAGAGGTGAACAAGTGCTCCCTACATTTTTAAATGTCAAACTACAAGAAACTAGTCCCACGGGTGGGGATGCAGCCCTCTATCATGGAGTCATCACCAGAGTTTAGAAGCTGTTATAATTTTAACACTAAAACTTATATTTAGTTACTCCAGTTTTCAGGTCAGCCCTAACATGATCACAGAGATTTCCAAACCCTATTTCCTTCCTTCCTTCCTTCCTTCCTTCCTTCCTTCCTTCCTTCCTTCCTTCCTTCCTTCCTTCCTTCCTTCCTTCCTTTCCCTTCCCTTCCCTTCCCTTTGATTCCATTCCCTTCCTCTCCCTTTCCTTCCCTTCCCTTCCCTTCCCTTCCCTCCTTCCTTTTTTTTTTCTTGGCACTGCTACTGGGACTTGAACTCAGGACCTGGATGCTGTCCCTTAGCTTTTCACTCAAGGCTAGTGCTCTACCATCTGAATCACAGCTCCACTTTTGGCTTTTAGCCATGGACTTTGCTGCCTAAGCTGGCTTCCAATTGCAATCTTCAAATCTCAGCCTCAAGTGCAGATATTTTCAAACTTTGGTTTCTACCCCCAATCATCTGGAAGATTGGCATTTTGAACAAGTGAAATTTCCCAGCTAGCTTCAAAGTCCTCCTGTCTCTGCTTCTCCACTTTGGGAACAGACCACCAGAATTTTTAACAAGGCCCCCCAAGGCCATGAAATTCATACTGAAGCTTGTAAAGCTTTGTCTTTGAACAGCTGTTCCTCAGCAGTCTTCATTCCTGGGTATAAGCATGGCTCTGGGCCTCAGAGTCAGTGTGCGTGTGTATGTGTGTGCGTGCGTGTTCTTTCCCAGAGGTGGCTGAGGATGCCAGCAGACAAGTGCTGAGGACAAATCCAAAAGATAAAGGCCAGAGCTTGGCCCATCAGAGCTGGGGCACTTCTGGGGAGGGAGGAGAGAGAGCTGTCAGGCCAGCTCAGCCAGCCAGAAAAAGCAGGCAGGCTCAGATTCTGAAATGTCAGGGCTGTTTGGGAAACCTCTCTGGAGAGATGCCTGCTTCCAAAGAATGAGATAATAATTGCATTGAAAATGCAGAAGAAGCAGACGGCTTGTAGAACACATTGGAAATTTTAATCACTTTCTCCGAATGGCTTTGATTAACATTCTTCCTAGCACCTTCCTAGGTGTGTCCTAAGCCTCTCTCCTTCTAGCTGACAGGTAATTAATGCTTAGGCTGCAGAGGGAAGAGGAGGGAGGGAGGGAATAAGCTTGCTGCTCAGATCCAGTTAGATAATGCTCTTGAGGACACAGCACAAACTACAAGCATTGCAGATAAATGTGATGGCTGCTAAATCTCACTTGGTTCTCTATATTTTATTTCATTTTTATTATTTTTATTGTATTTAAGTAGTTGTACAAAGTGTTTTGGTTCAGCACATCGATTTATGAATGCAATGCTTCTTAATCCATGTCACCCTTTCCTTCATTCTCCTGTATCTCTTCCTTCCTTCCTTCCTTCCTTCTTTCCTCCCTCCCTCCCTCACTCCCTCACTCACTCCCTCCCTCCCTCCCTTCCATCCTTTCTTCTTTCTGCCTTGAACTCAAGACCTTGTGTTCTCACTTGACTTCTTTAACCCTGGCACTTGAGCCACATATCTGCTTCCTGCATTCTGTCGGTTAATTAGCAATAATAGTGCCATAGACTTTTTCTGCTCTGGATTGGCTTCAAATCCTCCTCCTCAGATCTTAGCCTCTTGAATAGCTATGATTATAGGGGGGAGCTACTGGTGCTCCCATATATTTGCATATATGTTTTCTCCAGCCTAAAAGATGGGTTTCTTTTTCTTGATATTCACAATGACCTCAGAAAGCCCGATTAGCAGGTGCTTAATAAATGTTGGTTGAATGCAAACAACAGCACCAGAGAAGGCAACTTGGAAAATATAAGATGTAAATAAATGACTTACTATGCTAGTCAAATCCTTTCCTAAATGTTATAAATGTTCATCTAAAATATTGGGGTGGGGGGTCCACTATCTGGGAGTAACTCTTATGATTTCTATCTAAAAGGCACTAAGGAAACCCTGCCAACATATCTAGACATATTCTAATGTTTACAGTTCTAGTTGTAAATGGAAGTACTTTCTGTTGTATTCACTTATGCTTAAGAAAGATTTACCAAGACTAGGTATGGCAGTACACACCTGTAATCCCAGCTATGTGGGAGATGTAAGTAGAAAGATCATTCTGAGACCAACTATGAACAAAAGTGTGAGACTTTCTCTAAAAACTAATTGAAGAAAGAAGTAGGGTGTAACTCAAGTGGTGTGGTGCCTACTTGGCAAGTATGAGGCCCTGAGTTCAAATCCCAGTACTGTCAGTTTATATAAAGGAAAAAAAAAAGATTCACCAGGAACTATCTCTGCATGTCAGTTGTTCTACCTGCAATGTGTGACAGAGAAATCATGACCATGAGTAATCCTGCTTCCCCTTCCCTCTGATACATCTTTAGAAGAAGACAGATGTCACTGGGGGTGGGTGTGTGCCACCCTTTATAAACAGAGCCATTTGTTACCAGTAGTGGGAAGCATGAAGGGTGAGGCTTGAGATGGAATAGAAGAGAAGCCCCATGCTTTTTTTTTCTTGCTTCCTCATCTTCCTCTGATGCTGCATTCTATGCTAATGAACAGTGCAATCTCCATTGTCCCAATAAGATGTGGCAAAAGGTTTCTGTTTCAAGCAAGATCTCCACAGTACCAGTATTGAACTTATTTATGAGAGAGTTTCTTAAAATGCAGAATCTCAAGCCTCACCCCAGACCTGATAAATCAGATTATGCTGGGGGGGCGTGGGAAGGAGTAGTGAGTGCAGGGCTTGAACTCAGGGCCAGGATGTTGTCTCAGCCTTTTACCTGGGTCTTGAACCACAGACCCACTTCTAGCTTTTTGTTGATTATTTTTAGATAACTTTCCTAGACTCTTCTGCCCAGGATGGCTTCAAACTCTGATCATCAGCTCTCAGCCTTCTGGGTAACTAGGATTACAGAGTGAGGCACTGGTACCTGATCAGAAGATGACTTTTAATAATACCACAGATGAGCCACACTACATATTAACATCCAAGCATCACAGGCATAAACATCTTTAAAAAGATGAAGCTTCATGCCTGTAATTCTAGATCCTCAGAAAGCTGATATCTGTAATTTTGATTCAAAGTAAACCCAGGAAGGAAAAGTCGGTGAGACATTCCATCTCTGATTAACCACACAAAAAGCTGGAAGTGGAGCTGTGGTTCATGTGGTAGAGCTCCAGCCTTGAGTACAAAAGCTAAAAGACAGTGCCCAGGCTCTTAAATTCAAGCCCCAGTACTGTCACACACACACTTTGTGAAAGTGAAAAGTGTTAGGTTTTAAAAGTAGGTAGCTGGTAAAGGAGAACGCCACACGGTATTCAGGCAGGAGAGAAAGTTTATTACCGAACTGCTGGCCTGTGGCCGAGATGATCCATGGCCCCAGAGAAGGGAGAGAGAGAGACCCCCACCCAGCCCTGCTTTATTTAGGGCAGGGGCAAGGGGTGTGGCCAGGTGGATTAGGAGGTGACCTCAGGGAAAGGGGAGGGAACTGCCTTCAGGTCTGCAGGTTACCCAGGTAACTGGGTGGAGACTTAATGAGGTGGGGGTATCTACATGGAGCCCTCAGGGAGAGGACCTAACAAAAAGAAGAAAGGAAAAAGAGATGCAGAGGATATTAGACAGATGTTCTGTTGACGAAGATAGAATGAAATAGAGTGAGTTTTCTCACAAGCATGACTAGAAAATGGCTGTGGTGAGGTGGCTGGGGAAGGGAGAAGGGACTTTATGTAGCTGCAGCATGACTCAGGGAGTTGACAGAGATAAAGAAAACATCTGCTTGTGAGCTCAGATCAAAGTGGAGCTGCCTCAGAACAACCTCAGAATTTGGGGGGAGAGCTTGCAATTCTCCTGTTGCTGTTCTGTGAGATCTCTCACAGTGTATTTGACCAATGGAATATATGTGCATTCTAGTTCTCTTATGTAATAAATTCTCTCATCTTCTTTTAGCTAAAGTCTTAGTCTGAGTGCCCCTATTAAAGGTAGAGACTGGGTTCGGAAGTCTATGGGGATATGCTTCTCATAGTCTTTAGCTGAGGTATGGTCACATACAGTAAGTATAAACTTTAGATCATTACAACAAAATACAGTGTACTTTGTAAAGAAAAGAATTTCATTCAGATCACAATTTGGGAAACTTAAAGGCCTATAAGTTCAGTCCTGGTGAGGCTCTCATAGTGACTGGTAAATGGCAATGTCAGGGACCTACTGCAGGGCAGCCATCCTATCTCCAGCCAGGAAGTACAGAAAGCTGGGTGCGGCCTAACTCAGGCATGTTTAGCAATCCTCTCTGGAGAACTATCAAGGAGTTCTACAAGAGCCACCTTCTAAGGATACTCACAATGTCATCCCTTCCCTTGCTTTCTCCCAGTTTTCCCCTCCTGTTCCCACCTACAAGTTGTACAGTTGATCGTCAACATGGTATCTAGCAAGTACCAAGTATAATTTTTAGGTCATAGAACCAATGCATGCTTAAAATAAGATATCCAAATGGTGACAGTGTTTTCGCTTTTTCTCATCAATAATTTCTAAGTTTTATTTGTCCAGAGCCCTTGCTCCAACACTTGGTATTATTAATCTTCTTGATTTTTTAGCCATGCTGGTAGGTACCTCATTGTGATTTTACATTTCTTTAATGACTAGTAATTTTGAGCCTGTTTCATGTGTTTATGTATCTTTTTTTGTGAAGTGCCTTTTAAAAATGTGTCTTCTTTTTTTTTTTTCTTTGCTTTTAGCTGTTTGTTGGATAGAGTCATGTGTTTTTGCTCAGTACCAGCCTCCAAACACAGTCCCCCTATCTATACTTCCCACATACCCAGGATTACAGGTGTGAATCACCACACTCAGCCTTTTGTTGTTGTTGTTGTCCAGGTATAGGGGGAAGGGATTCTCCCTAATTTTCTTTTTTGCCCAGGCTGGTCTTGAACCAAGAACCTGTCATCTTTGCCTCCTGAGTAGCTGGGGTTATAACCATGAGCAGTAGGTATGCTCCTCAGAGCTCAGGAATTGTCTAAGATTGGTCCTTCTATCAACAGATAGCAGATTCTTCCAAACATTGGCTTTCGGTGTTCTCTACTAGGATGGTTCTCTGCATACCAGGTAGCAGACCGGGCTTCTTCCCAGGAAAGGCAGAGGCAGGAGCACACAGGGAGTCCATGCAGACAACCCAGCTCAGTTCTTTCTAGAAGGCTGTGGGATGTCTGATTCCATCTTTCTTTCCTTTTCATATTGTAATTGTGATGTACAGTGGGGTTAGAGTTATGTAAGTCAGGTAATGAGTACATTTCTTTTTGAACAGTGTCATTCCCTCTCTCATTTTCTCTTATTTTTCCCCTCCTGACCACCTTCCCCTGCAAGTTGTATAGTTCATGTCCAACATAGTGTCTAGTGTCACTGCTAAATTGGTTCACCCTTTGTCCCACCATTTCTGTGCTTTCCCTTCCCCTTCTCAAATCAGATAAACATATACATAAGACAAAGGGTATGGGAATTAAAAAGAAACAACAACAAAAGGGGGAAACCAAAGGGGAAAAAATAAATACAAACAGTACAATAAAAAACTCCATGTTTCCATTTATTGGAGTTCATTTTTATAAGCATCATTTTGTATGATCATATGCACATAGCTATTCAGCCCCTATGATCCTCTCCTAAGATATACTCCTTCAGTCTCACTGTGTGAATGTTTAGAGTCCTGTTTAACTAATCATTTCCAAAAATAAATCTTCAAAGAAACAACAACCCAATTAATAAATGGGCTAGACTTAAATGGGTTAGACTTCTCTAAAGAAGAAATAAGAATGCTCAACAGACACATGAGAAGATGTTCAACATCTCTGGCCATTAAAAATGCAAATCAAAACAACATTGAGATTCCACCTCACCCCAGTTAGAATGGCCATTATCAAGAAAACATAATAACAGATGCTGTTGGGGATGTGGCCAAAGGGAACACTACTACAGTGATGGTGGGAATGTGAACTTGTTCAACCACTCTGGAAAGCAGTATGAGGTTCCTCAAGAGACTAAACATAGAGCTACCTTATGACCAAGTAATCTCACTCCTGGGCATTTACCCAAATGACCACAAACCAGGCTGCACTAAAGCCACCAGCACAGCCATGTTCATTGCAGTATTATTTACCATAGCTAAGGTATAGAACTAACCCAGCTGCCCCTCAGTGGACAAATGGACCAAAAATGTGGGGTGTGTGTGTGTGTGTGTGTGTGTGTGTGTGTGTGTGTGTGTAGTGGAATTGTATGCTTCCATCAGAAAGAATGACATTACCCCATTCGTAAGGAAATGGAAAGACTTGAAAAAAATTAAATGAAGTAAGCCAGATCTGAAGAAACATAGTTTGCATGGTTTCCCTTATTTGTAATCATTAGAATGTGCCTATAAATCTACAAGTAAATCCCAATGATTCCATTTTTTGTAAGGAAAAAGTCTGAGATCTCACCAAGCTTTGCTATAGAAGTAATAACACTAATTCAACTTCAGGGTCAGCCCCTCCAGGGATTGAGAGGGACATTTACACATCTCTATAGCCAGAGGACTTCAAAACTCACTTCTGTCTGTTCTAGAGAAGTATTCTTCAAATTTAATTTGCTCTTCTATATCAGTTTATTAAGATGGAAGTAAGCTTAGATAATTGATTTTATGTCATTCTTCTTTCATCTATTAAGACCACAAATTCTTCTATTAAGACTTCAAATTTGTGCTGTTTTGTCTGTTTCCCAGTTTTCACCCTATGAGACACACAGAGTGCCAGTTCCAGGATCTCAGAAGGCATGGGACATAGGCCAGCGGAGATAGGAGGTGCTCACTCCTAGCTCCTTATTAGCTAGGATTACAGGCATGAGCTACCAGCACCAGACAAATTTATAACTTTTTTTAGACTTGTTAGAACGTAACTGAGCTATTGTAGGTAAATATAAATCACAGATGTCCTAGAGCATACTAAAAGAGCAATAATATCAGAGGAAATGGTAACATCCTCCTGAATTCAATGTCTTCAGACATCCCTTGAAAGATACAACAGGGCTGGAGAGTTTCCTGTCACAGTTGCAAGGATTTCTCAAATATCTGGTTTGAAGGTTCTTTTTTGTTTGTTTGTTTCTTTTCTAAAGACAGCTGCCTGTCTGAAAGAGGAAAACACAGCCAAGATCATTTATCATAGCACTTTGAAAATATTTATGATAGTCTATAAAATAAATCCAGAGGAAATTTCATTTATGTCTTAACCAAGAAGCCAACTTTACTGACCATTTAATTCCTGACCCTTCCTTGCTATCTCAAGTCTTCAGAGAGATGTTTTAGACAAGACTGAAGGTCAGCACTGCATTTTAAAGCTTATTTGAACCCTGAATATTATTGCACTAAATCTGACCATACATATAAGAGGAATAGAGGGATTAAGTGGGTAAAGAAGATTAACGTGGAATACATCTGCATTATTCTGAACAGAAACTATGTCTGTAAATGTACACTCTACTTTCCCTCTTGTTATTGTGGATAAATGTTAGTATTGTTCTACTAGAAATCAGCACCTTAGAGCTGATTCCATCTCCTCTCTCTGCATTATAGCCATTTCCTTAGTCACATGTTTCTCCCTCCCGTGGTCAAAGACCATGTTATGCAGCTTTAAATATTGTGTTTATGTCGTGATGCCTGGCATCAAGGCACATAGCTGGAAATTCAGTTGCCTGTGTCTTAAATAGAATTGAAATGGCATTGATGTCCTCCCAAATCATAGTTGAACACATTATAGGCAGTCTAAGATCAAGTCTCTCCAACAACTGTGTCATCACTTGGATTTGTAAAGGTTTCTAAAAGTCATCACAATAATGACAGCCAATTTATTTTTTCATTTTTTTTTATTATCAAACTGATGTACAGAGAGGTTACAGTTTCATACGTTAGGCATTGGATACATTTCTTGTACTGTTTGTTACCTCGTCCCTCATTCCTCCCTCCTCCTCCCCCTTTCCCTTCCCCCCCCCATGAATTGTTCACCAAACAGTTTTGCAAGTATTGCTTTTGTAGTTATTTGTCTTTTTTTACCCTGTGTCTCTCGATTTTGGTATTCCCTTTCAATTTCCTAGTTCTAATACCAGTATCCCCAGTTTCCAATATACTCAGATAAGATACAGAGATAGTGTAGGTACAAACACAGGAAGGGGATACAAGAAGATCATCAATAATAGAAGCTACAGTTACACATAGCACGTTGAAAGTAGTTACAACAATGATATAACAATCATTTCCATAACATGGAGTTCATTTCACTTAGCATCATCTTATGACAGCCAATTTATTTAGAAAGACTTTGGGTTAAATGCAACTACAGCTATTCAAGGACGTAAGTTTAAATATTTTTATAAACACATCATCCCAACTAAATTCAACTCAGTTTACTCAACTAAATTTATCACAGATACCAGTAAAGAAACGTTACTGCTAAAATCAGAAGTTAGCCCAACCTAGTAATGAACACAATTCCAATAGTTAATGGTATAAAATAGTCTTTATTATCTACTCCTTTTTACTTTGCCTATTTAAATATCTTTTTTTTTTTTTTTGGCCAGTCCTGGGCCTTGGACTCAGGGCCTGAGCACTGTCCCTGGCTTCTTCCCGCTCAAGGCTAGCACTCTGCCACTTGAGCCACAGCGCCGCTTCTGGCCGTTTTCTGTATATGTGGTGCTGGGGAATCGAACCTAGGGCCTCGTGTATCCGAGGCAGGCACTCTTGCCACTAGGCTATATCCCCAGCCCTATTTAAATATCTTGACATGTGTAGTAGATAATAGAGTTTTGTTTGGCTATAACAAACAGAAGGATACTTATTACCTTCTACTGGAAGGTATTGCTTTTTACATTTTCAATTAGGGTAATACATGACAAGACTTTAAACTCTACTGAGACATTTAGTTAATTATTCCAGGAAGATTAGTGGGTGGAAAGCTAACAAGAAGAATTCAAATCTAATCTGAAAAAGTTAAGAGCCAGGGATGTGGAGTACAGAACAGAATTAGAGGCAAGCACTAGTGGCCCATGCCTGTAATCTTAACTGCTTGAGAGGCTCAGATCTGCAGAATTGCAGTTCAAAGCCAGCCCAGGCTGATAAGTTCATAAAGCTCCATCTTCAAAACAACCAGCAAAAAGCTGGGCTGAAGGAGTGGCTCAAGTAGTAGAGTAACAACCAAGTAAGCAAGCTGAGCAAGGGAGAGCACCTAAAACCTGGTATTGGAGAAGGAGGAAGAGGAGGAGGAGGCAGAGAAGGATGAGAAATAATTGAGTCAAGATCACCTCAAAATACTTATTGAGCACCTACTGTATGCCAGCTATATCTAGCTCCTATAGATACTGAGAACCCTGTTGTGGAGCTAACATTAAAGTTGAGAAAATATTCATGCAAAGAGGAATGAATAATGCTGACCTTCATAAGGAAGCAGTCTGGTTTTCATTGCTTAGCATTCTGGAGTTTCATGGTATGATTGAAAGGTGCTCAATTCCTTGAGTTACACAGATTCAGAGAAGTTTGAAGAGGGAAACACAAACCACAGAACAGATGCTGTTGTAACTTTCCTTCAGAACGGCACACCAACTTGTCTTACATTTACATAAACATGAACGACTATTCAGGAACTTTTCCCTGGAGAGAAAAGTTGGTCCAAGGTGACTTTCTGCGTCTACACTGGTAATTAGTGGGCCCCATTCCTGCTTAGATAAATAATAATATTATGAGAGAAAATAAACACTTGTTCTCACAGGGCATCTCCATAACACATTTAATTTCCCAAAAAGATCACAGCGAAAATTAAAACAGGTGACAATGTCTAGCACATTCCCTGACCTGAGGCCAGAATTAAACATAAAGACACACAGACCCCCACACAGAGACATAGCCCTTCCCACCTCAGCTGCTCTGAGAAGCAGACTGGCCCTGCCTCTGAGAGAGAATATAAATCAGGATCCTCATCATTCGACACAATCAGCCCACCCCACCTCCTGCACATCTGGCATGCAAAGCATGAAAGTCCTCATTAATCAACAATTTGGAATTATGGAATTTCCAACCCTCATCAGAAGATTCAACCAGGAACTGGGGCAGTTGATGGGTGAGAGAAACAGCCTAATGGCTATGTTACATGCATGCATTTTTCTAAGCCCTTTCTTTGAATTAAGGTAGCATTAGAAAATTTATCTGGACTGTATCATTGCACTTCTGTATAAAACTCACTGTTGGGTTAAGATGTACGGCTCCTTTGTATATCATTTGGAGAATTTGTCTTAAAAAATACCTGCCCAGCATAGGCTTTGGTCCATAAAAGATTCTCTCTCTCTCTCTCTCTCTCTCTCTCTCTCTCTCTCTCTCTTTCTCTTCTCTTCCCTATTTTTTCTTTCTCTTTTTTCTTTTTTTCTTTCTTTTTTTTTGAGACAGACTCATGTAACCAAGCTGGCCTTGAACTTGTAATAGTCCTGCCTTTAGCCTCCAAAGTGCTGGGATTGCAGGCATAAACCACCACACCCAGTTTCCTATTAAATAACTATGAAGAATATTTGAACTATTAATAAATATTCTAATATGTCAAGAATTAATTTTTCAACTAGATTTTGGGCTTTTCTCCTCTCCACAAAGCTATAAGTGAAGATAATATAAACTAGGATTTCCCTTTCATCCCTTCTCTCTACCAGTAACTATGCCCTCTCTTTTACGTGTTTGCAGGACATTACCTGCCTTCTGGTCTCCTCATCTCACCTTTCTTTCCCAGGCAGAGGTTTAAGTTTTCCCCATCCATATCCCATCAGAAGTACAGTACTTACCACCTGCTTATGTAACTTTGTATGCTTCTCTTTTTACTTGCTCTTCTGTGAGCCACTTCAGGACATCAGTGTGCCTTTGTGCATCTGTGTAACTGTGGCATATGCCACAGGGCCTTGCTCAGAGGAGGTTAATAAATGTTTCAGTGTCAACAGCATGAATAAAGCAATTCAGTGTCCCTTATGTAAGCACCGACTGAACACTTCTTCTCTGTTCCTAAACTAAGTTACAGAAAACTTATTTCCAGTACATTTTTTGTTGAGTTCCTGGTTTATGAATAACACATTTCTAATATTATGAGAGATCTTCATGGTCCCTGCTTCTTGGGAGTTTTCCATCAAATGAAAGAGACTTCTATGTCTATAAGTATATTCAAGTAATGTAGATTCTATGTGTGTGTGTGTGTGTGTGTGTGTGTGTGTGTGAGTGAGTGAGTGTGTGTGTATGTATACACACTAGTACTGAGGCTTGAATTAATGGCCTTGCATTCTCACTTGGTTTTATTTGCTCAAGGTTGGCTCTCTACCACTTGAGCTACAGCTCCACTTCTTGATTTTGGGTGGTTACTTGAGGTAAGAGTCTCACTGATTTTCCTGCCTGGTCTTGCTTTGATCGTAATCTCAGCTTCCTGAGTAGCTAGGACTACAGGCATGAACTACCAGTACCTAGCTGGGTGCTGTCCTCACAACTCAGGACCACTCCCAATAATAATAAACATTAAACATTAAAGGAAATTTCAAAGGCAAAACCTTTTAAATTCTTGAGCGTGCATTATGCAGTTGAGGCAGAGAAAATTTTGTCAGTTATGGTCAAATCATTGTGTGGTCTGCTGGGTATTGCCCTACCCTTAATTTTCTGACAATGTGCCTTCCCCCAAAGTAAATGATGCTCAAAAAAAACAAGATAACAGTGAATCTACAAAGGGAAAACCTGATATTTCTCTTTAGTGGCAGTTGGGTGGTGTAAGGGGAAAAAAATGAATCAAGCATACACACTATTTAAAGAGCATGAAGTAAGATCTAGTATTTGGTAAGCAATATTAATGACTACAGAACTAATTTTTGTCACAGTAATGTAGCCTACTTTATGCATGTTATGGGTACTCAGAACTACTGTATATATAGTACAGGTAAAACTGAATAACATTCGAGAATTGAACGCTATGCACCCTGAGCACTCACAGTTTTTCCTCAGCGCTGGTCTCCTTGGATCCACATAGCCACGGATACCAAAGGCATACTGTATTTCTCCAAGATAAATATGCCTAAGTTGAATTTCAGCAGTTGTGAAGACTCACCCAATCACAGAAGGCTTCCAACCAATTTTGTGGTGTGATCTGCTCTTAAAAATGACTAGAAAGCAAGGAGGGTAGATCTTTAAAGCAAGGTCTACCACATGAAGAGTGAAAGAAAAGAACCACAAAAACATGCAGCAGGAGAAAACTTGCCTTTAAGGAAAACTTCAGCATTCCAATAACAACAACAAAAAAATGCTATAAAAGTAACAATGGGAGAATTTGAAAACCCTCTTTGAAAACCACAGTAGAGCTAAAATTAAAATTTTAAATGAAGAATTGGAAGATTCAGTTGGAGAGTCTCAATGAAGATAGAATACAGCATAAGAAAAGATAAGGAAATGAGACAATTCTAATGCAAAACTAATAGAAGCTATAAATAGCTAGAATGAAGACAATGAAACAGTATTATGAAAATAAGTTTGATGGCTTTTATTAGTGGCATTGGGATTTGAACCCAGGTTCTTGCATGATGCTCTACATCAGACAGATGCTCTACCACTTTGTCCACTTGGCCCACAACCCTGGACCTTGATAACATTAAAAACAACAACAACCTAAATAATAGTATTATGTTTTACAGTACTAAGGTTGGAACTCAGCGCTTATGCATTTGTTCGGCAAGTAGTTACGACCTAACAGTGTCTTTAACCCCTTAATGCATATTTAGATTAAAAACCAAATTAGACCAGGCACGGGGCAGAACATGCTTGTAATCCTGCCCAGGAAGGAAAATCCATAAGGTTCTTACATTCAATTAACTACCAAAACAGTTGGAAATGGATCCCTGGCTCAAGTGGTAGAGCATTAGCCTTGGGCAAAACAGACAAGGGACAGTGCCCTGTCCTTGAGTTCAAACACCAGTAATGTCCCCCCACCATCAAATTTTTTTTTCAAATTTTTATTATCAAACTGATGTACAGAGAGGTTACAGTTTCATACATTAGGCATTGGATACATTTCTTGTATTGTTTGTTACCTCATCCCTCAATCCTCCCACCCTCCTCCCCCTTTCCCTTTCCCCCCTGAGGTGTTCAGGTCACTTAGACCAAACAGTTTTGCAAGTAATGCTTTTGTAGTTGTTTGTCTTTGTTTACCCTGTGTCTCTCAATTTTGGTATTCCCTTTCAATTTTCCAATATACTCAGATAAGATTACAGAGATAGTGTAGATACAACCACAGGAAGGTGATACAAGAACATCATCAATAGTACAAGCTACAGATACACATGGGACGTTGAAAGTAGTTACAACTGTGATATAACCATCATTTCTATAACATGGAGTTCATTTCACTTAGCATCATCTTATGTGATCATAAGGGTATAGCTATTGGGCTCTTGTGATCCTCTGCTGTGACTTACCCAAACCTGTGCTAATTATTCCCAATAACGGAGACCATAGAGTCCATGTATCTTTGGGTCTGGCTCACTTCACTTAGTATAATTTTTTCCAAGTCTTTCCATTTCCTTACAAATGCGGCTATGTCATTCTTTCTGATAGAGGCATAAAATTCCATTGTGTATATGTACCACATTTTCCTGATCCATTCGTCTACTGAGGGGCATCTGGGTTGGTTCCAGATTCTAGCTATGACAAATTGCGCTGCGATGAACATTGTTGTGCTGGTGGCTTTACTGTGATTTTGTTTGTGGTTTTTTGGATAGATAACCAAAAGTGGGGTTGGTGGGTGATAGGGGAGTTCTATATTTAGCCTTATGAGGAATCTCCATACTACTTGCTGGAGTGGCTGAACCAGTTTACATTCCCACCAACAATGAAGTAGGGCTCCCTTTTGGCCACATCCCCTCCAACAATTGTTATTGTTAGTTTTCTTGATATATGACCTTCTTACTGGGGTGAGATGGAATCTCAATGGTGTTTTGATTTGCATTTCTTTTATGGCCAGTGAGGTAGAGCACTTTTTCATGTGTCTCTTGGCCATTCTCATTTCCTCCTCAGAGAAGACTCTTTGCAAGTCTTTAGCCCACTTGATGAGGGGGCTATTGGTTCTTTGGGGTTTTGTTTTGGAGGAAGGTAGTTTTCTTAGTTCTGCATATATTTTAGAGATGAGGCCATTGTCCGTTGAATGGCCAGTAAAGATCTTCTCCCTGTCTGTGGGCTTTCTGTTTATCTTGCGAGCTATGTCCTTTGCCGTGCAGAAGCTCTGTAGTTTGATGCAGTCCCATTTGTCCAACCTTTCTTTGATTTGTAGCCTTTCTGGGTCATTGTTAAGGAAGTTCCTTCCCGGGCCAAGGAGCCCAAGTGTTTCTCCTACTCCTTCCTTTAGTGTTTTCAGGGTGTCTGTTTTGATTTCGAGGTCTTTAATCCATTTGGAATTGATTTTGGTGCAGGGTAATATATAAAGATCTAGTTTTAGTTTGTTGCATTTGTTGAGCCAGTTTTGCCAGCACCATTTGTTAAAGAGGCTATCTTTCTTCCAAACTATTGTTTTAGCTCCTTTATCAAAGATTAAGTAGGCGTAGTTCTGTGGGTTCATTTCTGGGTCTTCAATTCTGTTCCATTGGTCTTCAGGACTGTTCCGGAGCCAATACCAAGCTGTTTTTATTACTATAGCTTTATAATACAGCTTGAAGTTGGGTACTGTAATTCCTCCAGCACTGTTCTTTCTGCGTAGGATTGTTTTTGCTATTCAAGGTCTTTTATTGTTCCATATGAATTTCTGGATTGCTTCCTCTATTTCATTAAAAAATGGTGTTGGGATATTAATGGGTATTGCATTGAATTTGTAGATAGCTTTTGGCAATATTGCCATTTTAATTATATGAATCCTCCCAATCCAGAAGCATGGGAGGTATTTCCATTTCCTTAGTTCTGACTTAATTTCATTTTTCAAGCTTTTAAAGTTCTCCACAAAGAGGTCTTTCACTTCTTTGATTAAGGTTATTCCTAGGTATTTTATGTTTTAAGGGGCTATTGCAAAAGGAATTGCTTTCCTGATTTCAGCCTCAGTCTTCGGGTCGTTAGCATAGAGAAAGGCCGTTGATTTTTTTTTTTTTTTTTTTTTTTTGCCAGTTCTGGGCCTTGGACTCAGGGCCTGAGCACTGTCCCTGGCTTCTTTTTGCTCAAGGCTAGCACTCTGCCGCTTGAGTCACAGCACCACTTCTGGCCATTTTCTGTATATGTGGTGCTGGGGAATCAAACCCAGGGCTTCATGTATACAAGGCAAGCGCTCTTGCCACTACGCTATATCCACAGGCCGAGGCCGTTGATTTTTGAGGGTTTAATTTATATCCTGCTACTTTGCCAAAGTTTTAGATCAGCTCTAGTAGCTTAGAGGTAGAGGCTATGTGGTTCTTTAGGTATAGGATCATGTCATCTGCGAAGAGAGAAAGTTTACCTTCATCTTTTCCTATTTGGATCCCCTTTATATTTTCTTCTTGCCTAATTGCTCTGGCTAGGAATTCTAGTACTATGTTGAAGAGCAGGGGAGAGAGTGGACACCCCTGCCTTGTTCCTGATTTTAAAGGGAATGGCTTTAGTTTTTCACAATTTAGAGTTATGCTTGCTGTTGGTTTGTCATAAACTCCCTTGCTTATATTCAGGAATGTTCCCTGGAATCTCAGTTTTTCCAGATCGTTTAGCATAAATGGGTGCTGGATTTTATCTAACGCTTTTTCCGCATCCAGAGATAAAACCATGTGGTTCTTTACCTTGCTCCAGTTGATGTGGTGGATTAAATTAATTGACTTGTGTATATGAAACCAACTTTGCATCCCTGGGATGAATCCAGTTTAATCGTGGTGTATGATTTTTTTGATGACCTGTTGAAGTTGATTGGCCAGAATTTTGTTGAGAACTTTTGCGTCTATATTCATCAGGGAGATCGGTTTATAGTCCTCTTTCCGTGATGAGTTCCTGCCTGGTTTTGGGATGAGGGTTATACTGGCTTCATAGAATGAGTCTGGTAGTGAACGTTCTCTTTCAATTTCATTGAAGAGTTTGAGAAATATTGGTGTGAGTTCTGTTTTGAAGGCCTTGTAGAATTCTGCAGTGAATCCGTCTGGACCTGGGCTTTTCTTGGATGGGAGATCATTTATTGCCGTTTCTATTTCAATACTGGATATGGGTCTGTTTAGAAGGTTTAAGTCTTCATGGTTGAGTTTGGGGATATGAATTTTTTTCTAGGAAATCATCCATTTCTTCCAAGTTCTCAAATTTGTTGGCATAAAGGTTTGCAAAATAGTCCCTTATTATTTTCTGATTTTCGGTTATTTCTGTGGTGATGTTACCTGTTTCATCTCTTATCTTGTTTATTTGAGTGTGCTGCCTTCGTTTTTTGGTCAGGTTTGCCAGGGGTCTGTCATCTTGTTGATTTTTTCAAAGAACCAACTCTTTGTTTTGTTGATTCTTTCGATGGTTTTTTTGGTCTCTAATTGATTTAATTCTGATTTGATTTTAATTATTTGCTTCCATCTATTGACTTGGGGTTTAGCTTGTTGCTCTCTCTCAAGGTAATTAAGGTGCTTCCTTAAATTATTGAGTTGCTGTTTCTCCAGTTTGTTGATGCATGCATTCAGAGATATAAATTTTCCTCTGAGTACTGCCTTTGTTGTGTCCCAAAGGAGCTGGTACTTTGTGTCCTCATCTTGGTTGAATTCCATAAACATTTGAATTTCGGTTTTAATTTCTTCAATGACCCACTGATGGTTCAGCAGTGTGTTGTTTAGTCTCCATGAATTGTAGGATTTTCTGTGGGGGTGGTTTGAGTTGAGCTCTAATTTTATTCCATTGTGGTCTGAGAGAATGCAGGGAATGGTTTTGATGCTTCTAAATTTGTACAGATTTTCTTTGTGCCCTAAGATGTGTTCCATTTTGGAGAATGTTCCATGTGCTACAGAGAAGAATGTGTATTCTGTTGTTGCTGGGTGGAATATTCTGTAGATGTCGGTTAACTCTAGTTGGTCTATGCAATTGTTTAGTTCTGTGGTTTCTTTGTTCAGTTTTTGTGTGTTGATCTGTCCAGAGGTGATAGTGGAGTGTTAAAGTCCCCAACTATCAATGTGTTTGGGTCTATGAGTATTTTTAGAGTCAGTAGTGTTTGTTTGATGAAGTTGGGTGCTTCTACATTTGGTGTGTAGATATTTAGAATGGTTATATCTTCCTGTAGGAGAGATCCCTTTACTAGTATGTAGTAACCTTCTTTGTCTCTTCTTACCTTTTTAAATTTGAAGTCAATTTTTTCTGATACTAGGATTGCAACTCCAGCCTGTTTATGGGGGACATTTGCTTGATAGATTTGATTCCAGCCTTTCACTTCTAGAAGATGTTTACTTTTGCTGGATAGATGTGTCTCTTGGAGGCAGCAGAAAGATGGATCTTGATTTTGATCCAACTTATGAGCCTATGTCGTTTGATTGGAGAATTAAGTCCATTAATTTTGAGAGTTAGGATTGAGAGATGATCGTTTGTTCCTTTCATTTTCACTATCGTGTTTATAGTGTGTCTTCCCATTTCTTGATCTGATGTTTACTATTTAGGGTTCATTTCTCTGTCTGTATTGGGATCTTGATTATTTTCCCTGTATAGTACATTTTTGAGGATTTTCTGTAAAGCTGGTTTGGTGGAGATATATTGTTTCAGTTTTTCCTTACTGTGGAAGACTTTTACTTGACCTTCGGCTATGAATGAGAGTTTGCCTGGGTACAGTATTCTTGGTTGGTATTTATTTTTATTTAGTGTTTGGTATACTTCAATCCAGGCTCTCCTTGCTTTCATGGTCTCTGCTGAGAAGTCTGGGTAATTCTGATTGCTTTTCCTTTATATGTGATTGTTTTCTTCTCCCTAACAGCTTTACTGATCCCGTTTTGATCACAATGGGATGTCCTATTCTGGTCTGGTTGGTTTGGGGTTCTAAATGCTTCTTGTATCTGTATAGGCCTATAATTCTGGATATTTGGGGAGGTCTCAGGTAATATTCTGTTAAATAGGTTGCCTATCCCATTAACTTCTTTCTCCAAGTTTTCCTCAATACCTATTATCCTTAAATTGGGCTTCCTGACCGTGTCTTGAATCTCCTGTAGTGATCTGTTTTGTTGATTGGACTGGATTTGTATTGATTTTTAATCTTTCTCCATAGATTCTAGGGAATCTTCAGCTTCTGAGATTCAATAATCTGCTTTAGTTAGTCGGGACTGTAGACTAGCTACTTGATTTCGAATCTCTTTTCCTTCTACTGGTCTTTCCTGATGATTTCCATGTCATCTCTTAGGTCTTGCATGGACTTCTTTACTTCATTAATTTGGTTTTGAGTGCTGTCTCTCAAATCTCTTACCTGGGTAGCTATCTTTTTATTTGACTCTTGAATTTCACTTATCTTTCTATTTTTTGAGGCCGTGAAATCATCTATTACTTTATGGAAGGATTGCTCTATTGATTCAAACTTTTCATTTAACTTGTTTATCAGTAGACTTTGTAGAGCATTTTGACGTTTCTCGTCTATGTCTTTGGTTGACTGCTCTGTTTCCTCCTTGTTTTGAGTGGGAGAAAAGACTCCATTGTTTGCCAACTTTCTTCAGTTTCTTCTGCCCATTTGGATTGGGAATGCCAATCTACAAGCACCTGTGAGCACCATTTAAGACCCAAAGCAGCCCTTACCAAGCACTCTTGTGTAAATCTTATAAGTTCACAATTATATACAGATACCTTGTATACCTGTCTATAAAATTAGATTTGGTGTTCCTAAAGAATACAATTTCGATATAACAATTGATCCTGGGCCCTCTATTCAGTAGTTACTTATTTACTGTTACAACCCTATGAGCAATTCTTGTTCTTATATTAAGTTCTATTAGGACTGGCTTTCTCTATGAACCCCTTTGATTCACTGGGATTAAGCAGGGATACCCTCTATCCAATAATCCGGAGTGAATGGAAGCTGGAGGTCCTGGCAGTAGGTCAGGAGGGAAAGTTAGAGGTAGTAAAGAGAATAGAGTAAAATGTATTGGAGGGGGGTGATGATTTTGGTTTAGGTTCAGTGATGTGGAAATGTTGAGAAGAGTAGAATCAGTAGAAAGAACAAGGTTAAAATGATAGACAATGGAAAGTTAGCAGAAAAGAGTGGAGGTATTATTCATAGGAAAGTAATTTTTAAAGAAAGAGAACATAAAGAGAGAAATAAAGAAAACATACTGGAAGACAGATGCAGAAAACAGAGAAAAATTATTTTAAAAAAATAAAATAAGGGACTTCCAGGAAGACGGAGGAGGAGCAGCAGAGCTCTAGCTGAGCTCCCTCCGACATCACAGTTTTCTCACCCCATAGAAACTTTTACTCCTAGAAAGACAGCCAGAGTTAGTTCTAACAGTATAGGGATTCTGGCCAGGAAGGAAAAATCGACTTTGCTCGTCTGAAAACACAGATTTGAGCTCTGGGCGGTGTCCCGCCGCCGTGCCAGTGCCGGAGCCGGCACAGCTCCCGGCACGGTGACCTGCACTCCACGCGGCTGAAGCACACAGCGTAGACCAGGGAGAAATCCTCCAGACGGTGGCTGAGCACAGACGACCTGAAATCGCAAAGAAAGCGTGAGTACTGCATGAAAAATATTCTCACTCGCGCCCACAGAGCAGCTTCTGGAAGGTAGCCCTTCCCCACCACCAGAACAAAGCGCCATCTTTGCCACTGGCATAGGGTCAGACCAGATTTGGACTGAAGCGGGCCAGGGAAAGCGAGGTCAAAGGAGCCATCTTTGAAAGAGGGACCGACCAGTGAGAGCCAGCTCTGCCCAGGAGAAAACCCCCTGCTCAGGTGGGAGGTGTATCCTGGGCCTTGGCTTAGCCAGAGGTGCCCCGCCCTGCCCGCCTGAATTTCTAAGTTTAAAGCGAAAGCGGCGAGCAGCTACCGGCGGCACGGAAACACCAGATGGGGGAACAAACTGTTCCTGAGACAGATAAATGGTCCCATCACAAAGGAAGCCCAATTCCCAGCCCAAAACGGAGCTGAATTCCATAGCCAGCTCCACCAGGCAGCCGCCCCGCCCAGGAGGGAGGAGCCTCCCCCAGGCAAGCAACTCTCAGCCAGATAAACCAGGCCAGAGGAGCCCCGCCCTGCTGAGTCCACAGCCTATTCAAAGCCAGGGGTTAAAGGCCAAGGCTCCACAGCAGACAGAGGAGCCACGGTTCCCGAGACTGCTCACGTCCCCATCTACAGAGGATGCCCAAGGCCTACCTGCAAGCTGTACGAACCACAGAGACCCAGGATTGCACCAACAGGGGAGAAGGGTCAGAACAGATCCACCCCCTGCAAACTGAAATCAAGTCAAACCAGCCAATCAGTTAAATAGACTGCAGACCATCACAAGGTTTCTTTTCAAACATTTTTTAAACTTTTTTTAAAATTATTTTTTATTTTTTATTTTTATTATTTTTAATTTTTTCACTTCTGAAACGTCGTTGGTTTTTTTGTTTTCCATTTTTACCTGTTTGTATTATCAAGTTTTTTGTTGTTGTTTTGGTTGTT
Organism: Perognathus longimembris pacificus; assembly: GCF_023159225.1. Taxonomy (NCBI): domain Eukaryota; kingdom Metazoa; phylum Chordata; class Mammalia; order Rodentia; family Heteromyidae; genus Perognathus; species Perognathus longimembris. The sequence goes on along the minus strand of NC_063167.1, from coordinate 68,208,760 downwards.
TGTTTTTCTGGGTTTTTTCCTTTTTATTTTTTTTAAAATAATTTTTCTGTTTTGTGCATCTGTCTTCCAGTATCTTTACTTTATTTCTCTCTTTGTATTGTTTCTTTAAAAATTACTTTCCTATGAATAACACCTCCACTCTTTTCTGCTAACTCTCCATTGTCTATCATTTTAACCTTGTTCTTTCTACTGATCCTACTCTTCTCCACATTTCCACGCCACTGAAACGAAACCAAAATCACCCCCCCCCCAATACATTTTACTCTATTCTCTTTACTACCTCTAACTTAACCTCCTGACTTACTGCCTGGACCTCCAGGTTTCATTGACTCCTAGTTATTGGATAGAGGGTATCCCTGCTTAATCCGAGTAAATCAAAGGGGTTCATAGAGAAAGCCAGTCCTAAAAGAACTTAATATAAGAACAAGAATTGCTCATAGGGTTGTAACAGTAAATAAGTAACTACTGAATACAGGGCCCAGGATTGGTTGTTATATTGAAATTGTATTCTTTAGGAACACCAAATCTAATTTTATAAACAGGTATACAAGGTATCTGTATATAATTGTGAACTTATAAGATTTACACAAGAGTGCTTGGTAAGGGCTGCTTTGGGTCTTAACCAGTGCTCACAGGTGCTTGTAGATTGGCATTCCCAATCCAAATGGGCAGAAGGAACACAAGAAAGATGGCAAACAATGAAGTCTTATCCCCCACTCAAAACAAGCAGGAAGCAGAGCAGTCAATCAAAGACATAGAAGAGAACCCCCAAAATGCTCTACAAAGTCTACTGATAAACATGATAAATGAAAAGTTTGAGTCTCTTCAGTCAATTATTCTAGAGCGTGAGGAGGCAAAGCAATAATTAATGGAGAATTTCATGGCATCCACGAATAGAAAGATAAATGAGCTTCAAGAGTCAAATGAAAAGATAGCTACCCAGCTTAAAGATTTGGGAGACAACACTCAAAACCAAAGTAATGAAGTTAATGAAGTAAAGAAGTCCATACAGGACTGTAGCTTCTATTATTGATGATGTTCTTGTATCACCTTCCTGTGGTTTTACCTACACTATCTCTGTAATCTTATCTGAGTATATTGGAAACTGTGTATACTGGTATTAGAACTAGTAAATTGAAAGGGAATACCAAAATTTGAGAGAAACGGTGTTACCCCCCCCCCCCAAGGGAGGGGATTCCAGGTTCCCCCAAGAGTCCACCACACAGTCTCCAGCTGCAAGGTGAAAAAAAGACAGATTTATTGGGGAAGTAAAAAGTGAACAAAAAGTGAACCGACCGGCCTTGGTCACAGCCTGGACTCGGGAGCCGAAACTGCCGACCACGTGTGCAGGATCAGGGCCCAGACTTGGGAGCTGGAACCGTGTACACCTGTGTAGCCCAGACTCGGGAGCCGGAACCGCATTTGTGTGTGGCCTTCCAGCCTGGTTATAAGGCAAACATCACAGACAAACTTGCCACACTCAGGTGGCCAATGAAGATACAACACTTACAGAGCATGCTAGGCCACATGCAGGTGGCCAATAGAGTTAGTCTGTCTCATAATATCTATTTGAACTAACCTATCATTCTAGTTAGAATTGACGCATGGATTTGGCGGGGCTCACATGATGCAGGTGGATATGCCTACTCATAGCAGGTTCCCTTGAAGCTCCCAGGCCTAAGGTGGTCAATCTACATAGCTTATCATAATAAAGAGGAGCTTCCCTGAATAGGGTGGGGGAGAGCTTAGTGGAGATGGAGTTGGCTTCTGCTCTAATTTGAGCTGGAGTCAACCTGAAGTCCCTCCACAGTTAATGATGGCACTGGCCAGATCTGGCCTCCCTGTTACAGTACTCACATTTTCTCTGTGATTTCAGCCCGTCTGTGCTCAGCCGCCATCTGGAGGATTTCTCCCTGGTCTACGCTGTGTGCTTTAGCCGCACAGAGTGCGGGTCGCTGTGCCAGGCGCTGTGCCGGCACCGGCACTGGCGGAGCTCAAATCTGTGTTTTCAGATGAGCAAAGTCGATTTTTCCTTCCTGGCCAGAATCCCTGTACTGTTAGAACTTACTCTGACTGTCTTTCTAGGAGTAAAAGTTTCTGTGGGGTGAGAAAAATGCGATGTCAGAGGGAGCTCAGCTTGGGCTCTCTCAAAAGATAATTTTTAAAGGCTGCACCAGACATAACAAATTAACAGTAAAAAGTTCCAGAGAGAAACACGTCACCTACAGAGGTTCAGCGATGAGGAACACTCTGGAAGCCAGAAGACAGGGAAGAGTTAAATTCAGCAATGTGAAGAAAGGTAATTTCCAGTCAGAGAATACACAATTAGTTAAAATATTAAGATGTTCAATGATAAGATGAACATTTTTAGGCAGATAAAAATCTCAACCCTCTTATCTCTAATACACTGTGTCTCAAGAAGCTACTCCACAGTATATAGTACCAAAGAAGACTGGGAAAACAGTAAATGCCAGCATGGTGTCACCACCGGAAACTGGAGGGGATCTCTCAAGACAATAGCTGTGTACTTGACCTAGAAAGCAGCCGGCTCTTAGAGAAAAAAGTTCCAAGGTTTGGGAGAAACATCTCCACTAACAAAAAATGGCATGATAGGAATCTGCATTTGAAAAGTTGTTAGAGTAAATGAGAGTATTGAGCCAGTGGCTGGTAAACAGAATAGTAAGAAAAAAATGTTTTAAGAAGGCAAATATTAACCATGAGAAAAACCTAAGGTTGACTAATGAAACAACTACAATGATAGCATGGTATTTGACTCCATAACAAACAGTATTTACCACATTCTAATCAGATAAGAACTGAATCTTAGTGTAAACAAAGTTATGATAAAGCCATATCGAAGTTGCCAAAGAGGAGAAGTCATGGGGAGAGCTTGGGGGAGTTTGAGGGAGCTAAACAATCAACCACATCTACTTGTGTGTTGACTGACACATAATGACTTTAGAATAGCAAGTCTTCAAAGCAGAGGAAGGATCAAAAGTGGTTTCAACTTGTCTAGATTAGTGTATCTGGCAGTAGGCATTGCATAGGATGCAATGCTAGAGGACACGATTCCCATCCTACGATGTGTTGGTCCCTGGCTTAGGATGATTCAACTTGTGACTTTTTTCACTGTAGGGAGTGATTTTGATTCAGTGAAAACTACACTTATTTGAATAATCTTTTCAGAACCTAGTTATATGTGCTAACACACTTTACCAAGCTGCTAGGCAGTGGTCACAGCTTAAAGTATGGTCAGCCCTCACCCACATCCTGGGGGCAAACGGTACTCTGCTACATACTATGTTGCCAATATTTGGGGATGTTTTGTTTTGTGTTTTCAAATGCTTTATGGAACCCTGATCTCTGCATGTACATGAGATACTTAATACTTGATTGAGTCTGCCTAACTATAAACAAATGTATTTATTCTAAGCACATCTGAAGTAGGCTACACTAAGCATGACATTTGGTGTCTTAAGTGTGTTGTTGACTGAAGATGTTTTCAAAGTACAGTGGGTTTATGGACACAATAGCACTGGAAGGGCTGAGCATCTATATCTAGTGCTTTCAAAGCTGAGGTTACACAAATTGCACACCTTTAAATAATGGCTTTTGCTCTCAGGAACATAACCAGCATTCAGGCAGCTTATTACAAGACCAGGACTCACTAAACACTAGTTAAATTTTAGCACTATCTGCCATTTAAAATCATGTGTTTCTGGATGGGTATGTTGGCTTACACCTGCCTAGGAAGCAGAGATCCAGGAATTATGGTTCAAGACCAGCAAAAAATTTAGGCAAAAATTTAGCTAGACCCCCATATCAAACCAACAAGCCAGCTGTGGTAGTGTGTACCTGTCATCCCCGTTATTAGGGAAAGCAAGTATAGGAGTATGGTAGTCCAAGACCAGCCTGAGCTCATCTAAAAAACAGCTAAAATACAAAAGCCTTGGGAGTGTGGCACAAGTTGTGGAGGGCCTTTACTTACCTAGACTCCATGAGGCCCTGAGTTCAAACCCCAGCACTGCCAAAAAAGAATAATGAGTTTGATGTTTTTTAAGCTAAAATTATAGAGGAAGAAGATAGAGCTGAGATATAGAACTGGAATAGATTCTTGAGGATTTGGCAACTTCTGTGGGAGTAAAAACAAGATAGCAAAAAAAGCCAAGGCTAAATCAGTTAAATAGGGATATATCCAGGGAAACAGCCAGAAAGGAGTGCTTCTGGCACAGGGAGTGGCCAACAGTGCCACATGCTGGCAAGAAGGCTACAGTACAGACGCTGGGCCTGACCTCCATCACTCTGAGCTGCTGGATCCTCACCTAGAGACCATGGTAGTGATCATGCCTCACTACAACTCCTCTTGCTGCTGCTTTATGAAATAGAAAACGTTGTTGGAGGGAGACATTTTCAGTGCCCAATTTTACAATATTTTCATAAAACAATTTCTAGTATTATCAGAGTAAGGCTTACACCATTATAAATTAATTTTACTCTCAAAATTGTCAATTATTTTTCAGGTCCTGGAAAGGAGTCTTTTCTTGCTCTCCTCTCTTGCATCAGATGGCAGAGCCGGGGTTTGGAAGACTCTTGGAAAATCCCCTGGATATTCTCTGGCATTGCAGGGGTTGCAGGTCTCTTAATAGCCTCTTTCACTCAGTCAGATTCAAGCTGGCAGAAGAGCTTGCCTTCTCTGGAGGACAACAACACCAGGGCCAAAAATCGATGCTGTCTCAACTCAGCCCAGGCTTAACACTCCGAGCAGACAAATTATATCTCGAGTCTGAGTCCAAGAAGGAAATCAGGCAGCTATAGGAGGAGGAAAAAACCTGGGATGGAATGAGATCCAATTTCACCCCCTCTCTCTCCTATTGTAGCTGTAGGAAGGAGCCCCCCTACAGTGACAGACCCCAATAGACCACACAGGGCAACTTTTCCCTCTTTCTCAGCCCCAAGCCAATACATCTTCCTTTGCTTGCTACTCAGTGTGGTGGAATATAGTAATAACAACAACCAACAACCACAACAGCTTTACAGATACCAACTTGTCTCACAATGAGGCCTGTTACTGAGAAATGTGTCTTTGGGTGATTTTGTCATCATGGGAGCAGCCAGAGTACATTCTCACAAACCTAGATAGTAGGGCCCCTGTCATACCTGAGCTCTCAGTCATCCACTCCCTGAATAGGAAATTGTAGATTTACTCTGTGATAAATAACTTTGCCTTCTCAATTAGCTTCCAAAAATCATTTTCCAAAAGTTCTCTGGGTACCTTTTCATCAGCACTCACAGACTCATGGTCCCTACCACACAATGTGTAACAATGCATAACGATTCCAGAACCATGTTCACCAGCAGTGCCAGCAGTAAACTCCCCAGCATGGTCAGGCCTAGCCTTTCCTGTCAACATGGCAACAAGACTCTCTGCCTTGGCCCTGACCATCATGGTGCCCAGAGGGGTACACTTGGCCATCAGCTCTTCAACCTAGGCCATTAGCAGTTCCTCCATATCTGACATGAGCCTGTCTCCTTTCTCCTTTCTCCTCCTTTCTCCTTTCTCCTCCTCTCTTCTCCTCTCTCCTCCTCTCTTCTCCCTTCTCCTTCCCTCCCCTCCCCTCCCCTCCTCCTCCTCCCCTCCCTTCCTCTTCCCTCCCCTCCCCTTCAACATAGTCAAATATGTACCTTATGTTTCTATATATTTACAGTTCAGTAGATACATTAGGGCTGCTTTAAAGATTTCACTATCAATATCATATGTAAGTGGCACATCAAAGAAACAAGAGCAGATGAGATCACTTTAGGAGATAATACAATTAAAGAAGTTGAGAGGGTCCAGAAACAATCCTGTGGAAACCCAATATTAAGAGGTTGGAGCAGATATGCTCTCAGCAAGGAAAATAGAAAAAACGGTGGCTTATGGGAATGGGGGCAAAACAGCCAAGGAAGCATTTGAGGAAGGAGAGTTTTAACATAGGCAAATGGCTAAAATGTCTGGTAAGGTGTAGACTATAATAAGGAGAGAATAACTACTAATGGTCTTGAAATGGTCTCTTTGTCATTGACAGAGAAGTTTCATTAAATGGTCTAGAGAGAAAACTGCATAAAAGGTTAGAGAAATAAAATAATGCCTGAGACATTTTCAGAGAAAAAATTTCAGTTACTGTGTTTCCTACAAATGATCAGGCACCAGCTGGATGTGTCCATGTAATATTTGTTTTATTTATACTTAAATTAATATGTATGTATTATAGACACACACAAGGTGCACACATATGTACATTGACACAGGTATATATTTGAGAGAAGGAAGATACAAATGTGTATATGATTGCTTATTAGAAAGGGATATAAATATTATGAACTGACTTATAAAATGTACTTTGGGAACATAGGAAAATAGGCAGTATAGTCTTTAAGGCTACTTTTATTTTTCTGTCAGTGTTTGGCAACTCACTATGTATAGATGATTCAAGGACCTTTGAGGACATTTCCAGTGTTAAAATTTTGTGTCGGTTGTGTACATACTCTTCCCATGAATATACTTTGAGTAAAGTGATGTTTTCTGCCAAAGAGTTGCTAGAAGGTTGATCTGGGATAGTCTATCAACAAGGACTGGATCCTCGTGTTCTATTTTAACTTTACTAATGAGATAGCATTACTTAAAATGAAGAACTAGACTCAGAAAAATTAAGTGATTAATCCAACAGCCAGAAAATAGCACTCTTTATGAAGTTAGTACTTAATTTCAGTGCTTAATAGGAAAAAGAAAATAAAAACTACAGAAGGCACTGAAATAAAATTTCAAAGTAAGTACCCAATTTCTTGCAGTTTCTGATACTTTTAACCTCCCACCCACTCCCAACACACATATAAGAAAGAGAAAATGGGGGAAGGAGAGAGAAGTGAGAAGGAGGAAGGAAAACAGGGGTGAAGAGAAAGAGGGAAGGAAAAAGAAAGAAAAAAGAAGGGAATGGGAAAAAGGAAGGAAGAGAAGGAAAGAAATCAAAGGAATCTAACTCATAGATTTTTGTATTCCAGTCAACCTTTCAGCCATAAGCTTCCAAATACCCATCCATCTCTGCCTGTAACTTAGGTGACTTGTGCTCCATTGACTTAAAAACACATGTAGCCAATGAAGAGCAGGGAGCTTACTGCAGGTGAGTGATCAAGGCTTCTCATATGCAAACTGAAGGGAGGTGGTCAATGGTTCCCACAGCTAGGATTCTACCACTAGGAGCCACAGCTCTATTTCAAGGTTTTAGCGTGTGTGTGTGTGTGTGTGTGTGTGTGTGTGTGTGTGTGTGCCTGCCAGTCCTGGGGCTTAACCTCAGGGCCTGGTTGCTGCCCCTTAGATTCTCTGCTCAAGGATAGGATTCTATCACTTTGAGCCACAGCTCTATTTCCAGGGTGTGTATGTGTGTGTGTGTGTGTGTGTGTGTGTGTGTGTGTGTGTGTGTGTGTGCCAGTCCTGGGACTAAGGGAGAGTGTTCTGGCCCTGAGTGTAAGCCTCAGTATTAGCATAAAAATAAACAAATGAAACATATTATCTTCATATTCTCTTTATGACAGGAGGAGTGTGTAGATATCACCAGTGTTTTGAAGTCATTTGTTTGCAATCTTTAAAAGCTCCTAAACACATCCTTGTTTGTCTCATTCACCTTAGATAGGACTTAGATCCATCAAAATCACCTCCCAACTCCCCCCACTCTTGAGGAGTGATAGATGTGTCTGTATAAGTAGCAATAATAGTATAATGATCCTATAACTTTTCCCATAACCAGTTCTAGTTCACAGAGAATAGAATTTGTACACTTAGTTTTCTTCTTGTGGCTTTGAGGGTTTTTGTTTTGTTTGTTTTAAATTTGGGAATGAGAAGTCTCTGAGAAATACGTTTGAAAATTTCCTGGATGGTCTTTTTTGATTACTGTGATACGTGTTTCTTACCTGTCAAGACGGGTAGTAGGAGGGTAAATTTGCTAGACAAGAATGTGAATAAAATCATTTTAAAGTAACAGCAGCCCACTCAGAAGAAATAAGAGGACAGCTATCTTTTATGAGTCTTCCAAGACTTGAAAGATTCTTTGATAGAGTAGCTCACATACACCTAGGGAAAAGCATGTGCCACACAGGGGCAAAGGAACTCGAGGGAAATGTGGAACTCAGGAGGGAAAAGTGAACTCTTGCTAAGATCACGGCAAAGAAGGATTAGGCATAACATGGAATATATACTATAAGACAAGAAAAACAAATTATATCCATGCACAACTCCTTTGTACCATTGTATTCTGGAGAAAGAAAATATAGAAGATAGCCAAATGCCAATGGCTCACCCCTTTAATCCTAGATAATCAAGAGGCAGAGATCTGAGTGTCCTAGTTTAATGCCAACCCAGACAAGAAAAACCAGGACATTCTTATCTCCCATTAGCTATCTGAGCTGTGTCTCAAGGAGTAGAGTGACACCTTTGAGTGAATAAGGGAGAGTGCTCAGGCCCCAAGTTCAAGCCACAGTATACCAGCACCAGAAAAAAAGAAAGAGTGACTGGGGGGCGGGGAGAGAAGAGAAAATGTGCAAGATGTATTTTTTCATATAGATCAATAAACCAGTCTGTGAGAGAATTGTTGATGGGGTCCACTCATCCTCTAAAGTCGTGAAACAAGGGCTCATTGGAATCAAGTGTGGCACTGGGGCCATGGAGTTGTTATTTGAGCATGAGGAGTAAAAACAGATTAGCATCAGGATTGTAGGTCTAAGCCAGAGCATCTTCATCCTGTCAGAGAAATGAATCAAGGCCAGAAGGAAGAGAGTCCCATTCCCATGCAGGGGAGGAGAAATTGACTGAGATACGAGGGACTCATTCATCCACAACTACCATCAAAATTTCCTCTTCTTGCCAGCTGCAGAAATAAGTGGTCTAAATCTATGAAAAAAAAGTTCTAAAGCAAAAAGTGCCTACACAATATATGTACACATACATATACTGTTTTAAGAGGAATAAAGGAAGACCTTTTAAAACATTCTTCAGACAACATCACATCATCACTGTTACTAATATAATAGTTATTTTGAATCAGAGTCTCACTATGTAGCCCAGGCTGGTCAGAAACTCTTGATCTTCCTGCTTCATTCTCTTGAGATCTGGGATAATAGATGCATAGCTTGGAAGCTGGCCCATACTACATTCTAAAGTATAGCATCTAGAACAAACACTGGAAGCACAACTCCTTTTACATCTTCCTTGAGTGGTTTCAGTTGCTCTATTTGATTTTGGCTAACAGAGCCAAGTAAAGAACTTGAAAACCCTCTAAAAATGTGATATATAGGAATTTTGCAGGGGGAAGGTCATAATTCAGGTGAGGGGCATGTTGCCCTGGGCCTTCTTGTTAGGGTAGCACAACATGACAAAATGTGCTGGAATCCTGGCTGCACCATGAGTCTCTGGGTATGTTATCTGGTTATCTGAACTCTCTCTTTTTTTTTTTTTTTTGCTTCAACATATTTATTTATTTTGGACAAAAAATACAAGAAAATACTTCTGTATTATTTTATCTCCACTGTATATACTTTGGAAAACACAAATATGCATATAAAATACAATAAAAATTACATTTAATTTTAAACTACTGCTAAAAGAAAATTATTAATAATGACTGTGTACTCTTTTTATCTGCATATATAGTTGCATTCTTTTAACCTGATTTCCTCATGTGTGAATCTGTCTTACATACATCTCTTTATCCTACTTCCCTGGAGAGTAAGATAAGATCTACTGACAGCTCTGCTTATGAGAATTACGTGTGGTCATTCCTGGGAAGTGTTTAGAACATCGCCAAATGGTTAAGATTGTTACTCAATATCAGTTTTTTAGTAGTTTTATCATAATATACTTTATTCTTTGCTCCTAGTGAGAAATCATGACCAAGATTGGTTTGGCCCCGTTCCTTTGGTTTAAGGTAGAGTACCTCCAACCAGCTCCCAGAGTTGGTATCTCTTCACAATGTCCAGGTCACATCACCTTCCTTGAAGTTACACTTAGTGGGGACTCAACCCAGGAAGAAGTCATTAGTTTAAGCTCTATGGGATGAGGGTAACTTTAAACTGTTGTGTGTAGCTTCAGGGCCAACTTCCTTCCCCTGGGAAGTGTGGATGTGTCTCTCTGTGACAGTGTGAGGGCTCCTTCCCAGGATGTGAGATGCCTGTTCATTTTATATTTATAACTATATGTATTATTTTCCTTTCTTTTGTGCCAGTACTGGGGCTTGAACTCAGGTTCCAGGGGCTGCCCCTGAATTTTTTCACTCAAGGATGGTACTCTACTACTTGAGCCATAGCTCTACATCTGGCTTTTTGCTAATAAGTTGGAGATAAGAGACTCGTGGACTTCACTGCTTGTGCCAGATTCAAACTGCAATCCTTAGATCAGCCTCCTGAGTAGCTAATACTGCGAGCATGAGCCACTGGCACCCAGTGTGCTTGCTTACTTGCCTGCCTGCCTGCCTTATTATTATTAATAATAGTAATGTAGTCTAAGTGGATTTTCAAGGGTAAATTGGGTTTATTTATAGAGGTGCACAAAAATCCCTCTCCTATAACCAGCCCTAACAGCAACAGATTCAGGTTTTGTAGGGTTATAGATTATATAACTTGGGAACCCTTTTTAAGAAAAATAACACAGCTGGGCACCAGAGGCTCACGGCTGTAATCCTAGCTACTCCAGAGGATGAGATCTGAGGATAATGGTTTGAAGCCCTCCAGGCAGGAAAGTTCATGAGACTCTGTCTTCAGTTAACCACCAGAAAACCAGAAGTGGAGCTGTGGCTCAAAATGGAAGAGCATAGACCTTGAGTGAAAAGCTCAGGGACAGTACTCAGGCCCTGAGTTCAAGCCACACAACAGACAAGAAAAGAAGGGGGGAAAAGGAAGGAAGGAAGGAAGGAAGGAAAGAAGGAAAGAAGGAAAGAAGGAAAGAAAAGCAAAGAAAAAGAAAATGAAAAAGGAAAGCTGAAAGTATATACGCACATTGGAATTAAAGAGGAATAGAATTCAAGAATGAAAGAAAAAATAAAAATAGGAAGCATTTAGGAATCATTTAAAAATAAAAGCAGTTATTCAGAAAGTTAAACATACCATTGCTCTGGGATCTGGCAACTCTACTAAGTATGCATTAAAAAATTAAAAAATAGTGGGCTGGGGATATGGCCTAGTGGCAAGAGTGCTTGCCTCGTATATATGAGGCCCTGGGTTCAATTCCCCAGCACCACACATACAGAAAATGGCCAGAAGTGGTGCTGTGGCTCAAGTGGCAGAGTAAAGCCAGGGACAGTGCTCAGGCTCTGAGTCCAAGCCCCAGGACTGGCCAAAAAATAATAATAATAATAAATAAATAAATAAATATAAAAAAATAGGGACTCTAACAGATACTTGTATGTTCATATTTATAGCAGTACTATTTGCAATAACAAAAGGTAGAAGGGACTCAGAGGTAAATAAAGAAAAGGACAATTACATATAAAATAGAAATTATTCAGCCTTAAAAATAAAGAAAACTTTAATATTAGTTCAATATAGACAACCTTTGAAGTCATTGTGCTAGGCAAAAAAAAAAGCCAATCACAAAATGACATGTATTTTATGATTCCAGGTGTCTGAGG